>NW_010973368.1:1618558-1725601 GCF_000737465.1 Haliaeetus leucocephalus
CGTTCCTCTTGGGCGACTTCGGCGTCGCCCAAAGGCCGCGCCTCCGCGTTTGGTGGAAGAGGAGCGATTTGGCAGCGGGGCGGGATGAGGCTGAAAATGAGGACGTGCGTCTAAATTGAGCAAAGAGCGCTGGTGATTCACAAATGAGAAGTGTAGGGAGGAAAAGGAGGGGCAAACCAGGCCGGAGGCGTGCGACGGAGTCACCAGGGCAGCACCTCCGCGCACACCCTCTGTCACACTGATCATGCGGCACTTCGTGTTTTACTGAGTTTAATTAAACAAATAGATATATGTTTCTTGTCGTCGCTGTTAAAGGAGATGCTATTATCTGTTAGTGCGATTTCCTCCCTGGAATGTTACCGCTGAATTGCTAATGGTTTATATTCTTCCTAACTCATCAGAAGCAACTTCTGGCTATAATATGAGCCAAATGAATCTGCGTGGGGATTTTTTTATTTCGTTTTAAGAATGAATAACTGTCGGGTTATTAGAGCGAAAGAAGGGGCTTGGAGAATGGCTTGTATGTACACATAAATATCTGTGCAAGCAAGTGATA
The DNA here is from genome assembly GCF_000737465.1 of Haliaeetus leucocephalus. NCBI lineage: Eukaryota > Metazoa > Chordata > Aves > Accipitriformes > Accipitridae > Haliaeetus > Haliaeetus leucocephalus. The sequence continues at coordinate 1,619,115 of NW_010973368.1, forward strand.
GAGAAACTCGGGCAAATGTGGCCATTCCTGCTCGTCCTGTAGCCATCAGCACTGAAACTTGAATGTAGTGTGAGTAGATGGAAGAGAAGCAACATGAGCTTTTCCCCCTTTTTCATATTTAGCTTCATCTTTGTCTCTCTTTAAATTTCATACATTTTTAGGCACAAGTCATCATCTGGACAAAGCACTTTACCTTCTTTGTTAAGCAGTGTGGAGATCTCAGAGGAGTGAAGGTAGCATAGGGACCTGGAAGACCATAGTTAGACAAGCTGTTTGAAAAAATGAGTTTTAAGAATTAGATGAAGCTGGCTTTTATGTTTGTAAGCTTTACTCTTTGTATGCGTCCTTCTTTTTTCATGCTGTTTATGAATTGCAATGAAGTACCGCTTTAGGAGACAGAAAATTGTTTTCTGTAAAATCTCAGAAAATGGCTAAGTCAAAACATAAAATACAAATATTGTGGTGTTAAACGTACAGGTCTGGTTAACTTAGGTGGACTTATGTCAGTAATTAAAATCCTGGCTGACAAAAGTTTTGAATTGTATATTGTGGAAAACAGGAGAGGGCAGACATGGAAACATTTAAGGAAACCATGGCAACAAATGGCTCAGTAGCTCTATACAGGTAAGAAATGCATGAAATGCATTCGTAAGAGAAAGAGGCGTAGGAGAAGAAAACTCTGCAGCCATAGGGAACCAGGGAAGCAGTTAATGCCTGACAAATAAGACCAAGAGAAAAAAACCCACCTCCCCTTAGCGTATTTCCTAAGAAAACTTCACACACCATCTCTTTCCCAGTCAGGGTTTATATATGCAGTGTCTTGGGTGTGTTGTGAAAGCTGGAATAAGTTTGTGCCTACTTACATCAGAACATCAGAGCAAAGAGGCTATGGAATCAGTACCAATGCTCCAGCTTTTCCCAGATCTATGGGACAAGAAGGGTCTGGAGGAGAAATTATGCTAGGGTTTATTGGACAAACAGGTGATTCATCCTTCTGGAGAAAATGTCCATTCTAAAGCACTCCTACAATGATCCCTTGCCCATAAGCTTCTTCGTTGGCTGTGCTTAAGGGAACTTTGTAGCTCAGCAGTCCTTAAAATTTGTCAATAATGTTTTAAATCAGAATATTCATGGCTTCGTGGCTGTGCTGGTTTTGGCTGGGAGAGAGTTAATTTTCTTCATAGTAGCTAGTATGGGGCTATGTTTTGGATTTGTGCCGAAAACAGTGTTGATAATGCCGAGATATTTTTGTTACTGCTGAGCAGTGCTTACACAGAGTCAAGGCCTTGTCTGCTTCTCACCCCACCCCACCAGCGAGCAGGCTGGGTGTGCACAAGGAGTTGGGAGGGGACACAGCTGGGACAGCTGGCCCCAACTGACCCAAGGGATAGTCCAGACCATATGATGTCGTGCTCAAGCATGGAGGAAGAAGAAGGAAGGGGGGACGTTTGGAGTGATGGCGTTTGTCTTCCTGAATAACCGTTAATGCATGATGGAGCCCTGCTTTCCTGGAGATGGCTGAACACCCGCCTGCCGATGGGAGGTGGTGAATGAATTCCTTGTTTTGCTTTGCTTGCATGCACGGCTTTTGTTTTACCTATTAAACTGTCTTTATCTCAACCCACAAGTTTTCTCACTTTTACTCTTCGATTCTCTTCCCCATCCCACTGGCAGGGGGGGGGAGCGAGCGGCTGGGTGGTGCTTAGTTGCTGTCTGGGGTTAAACCACGACAATAGCATATATTTCAGGTTGTCTGATGTGAATTGTTTTTGGACTCTGTTTTCTGTTTTGAGGAATGTATTGTCTTATTTGAGTACTTACCAGTGTGGATCCAGAGGCACACGTATGCCTTGTGTATGACTTCTGAATAGCAGGGTTTTTTGAGAACATGTATATAATCCCTGACTTTCATGCCTCCATGTGAGGCTATAAAGAACACAGAATTCCTGTCTCTTCCCCAGCACTTTTAAGATGCAACCCAATGACTGCTCAACTCATCCTTTCTGAGAACCTTAAAACCTGTAAAACCTTTTTACAAAGGTGTGAAGAGCTTTTTTTTCTTTCCTTGTTTGAAATGGGTATTTTTTTTAAAGGTTATATCTGGCAGTCCTGTCTAATAGGATTCAGTGTTTTGCATCCATGACGGCTTCTACGCCAAATTCTGAACCTTTGGGATTCATATATAGGCATGGTCTGTCCTACTGGGAGAAAGTCAGGCCAGGCCCCAGAGTAGTGTTCAGCATGTTTGTCTTCTGTCTGAGAATGCAAAAATTTGGGTATTCTTGGCTTAACATCCTTAACACTAGTCATCTCGATATTTTTAAAATGTAATTCTAACAACTGCTGTGCTGGTAATGTCAGACTGATACCCACGCCCATGACATTGAAGTCTCCATGAGGGAGCCTCTGATGGAAAATAAACATAGTTCCAAAAATCTTTGTGGGATTCTTCCAAAAGAGGACTAAGAACGTTATATTGGTCTGAAGCTAAAGACTCAATGTCCTCTCTTGCCCCTTGAATGGAGATACAGAATACGTTACCAGCTGATGGATATGAAGGGAACCTTGCTACTAATCCCAACATCACTGTCCATACCAATTAAGGAGCAGTGGTGTATCCAAATAGAGGATTTACCACCTTGTCCAACAGTGTCCTCTACAGGGAATTAGCAGTTAACACTGATGTTTGTGGCAGTTGTCTCACTTCATAAGCCCATACCTCATCAACCCCACTCAATTAACTGTTTTCATTGGTTTCAACTGAAAAATCTTCCTCCCTCTTTGTGGAAAGGAACCTCGAGGAAAATTCTGTTGGATCCCACTGCAGTCATACCACAGATGACCATTCTGGCTACCAAGGATTCATAACCATTATTGCGCATCAAGGAAGTGATCCTACTGTCCACCAGCATCTTCAGCCAGATGATTTATGCTAATACTGAGCACCATCCTCCTTTGCGTGAGCCGGATGAATTGTGTTTGTCAGTCATCTGCAGTGAGAACTATTCTGGAACACACATGGAGTAATCATTTATCCTATGGTGGTGCTGTGAGATGCTGCAGCCAGCCTGGACACCCACCCACACCACTAAAAGTTTTGAAGGATTTTCAGGAACTTCCCATACGACAACGGAGACCCTCAGGGTGCATCACCCACCCCAGTGAACATAAGCCATGGAAAGACCCCATTATCCTACACACCTACAAGGCTGTGAGAGTCCAAGGAGTGCCTGTTATAGCTGGGTAACTTATGGCTCTCCCAGTGCTTTACACCAGTTGCCTCTGTACTGCCTAACCCACATTTAGGAACTGAAAAGGAGAGAGGAAATGGAAGGTGTTCATCAGTTGCAGTTGTGCCAGCAGAGGCTGATAACTGTCATCACAAATGCAGTCTCTGGGTCAGAAACATGGCCTGAAACCACAGAAAATGCAGGTGAAATGACTGAAAACTTGGGAAGAAGAAAACAAGCTTAAACAAGCTAAAGGCTGCAAAACCACAGGGAAAAGAAAACATTACTTCTTGACACTAGATTCTAATCTGGAAAAAAATGGAGTTCAAGGCTTGCTACAAAGGATCAAAGAGATCAGATGACTAACTGGCAAGAATGAAAATGAGGCTTAGAAGTGGCAGACGGGAACCTGAACTGGAAAGTAAACCAAAGCTTTCTGCAGCTGAAGAGGCTTGGCAAAAAGGATCAAACCATCATGGAGAATGAAAGCTTCAGACACAATGAAGATGAAATAATGCTTGCAAAATCCTAGGTTGTGATAAAGGAGGCCAATTGCTTAAAACCATACCTAAAGTGCCTGTCTCTGCTACTTGGCTCTTTTGTGGAGTATTTTTGATGAATTAAGGTTTGGTTAGTATACAGCATTGAAATTTAGATGATGAACTAAATACATTTTGTTGGAATTTAAATTATTTAAATCATACGTACATTAGAAGCAATTCCATTTGTTACAGGTACAATATCTCCAGGGGGCTGGTGGTGTTTGAGGGGATGGAAATTGGGCAGCAAGGTTAAGTGGTTCTAATGCACACTTTCATGAATAGAGTATGTGCCCCTCTCTTTTCACAGTCAATATAATCCAGGTAGTGTGGGGGAACTGAACTCTTGTCAGCTCTGTTAATTCAGTTCCTCATTAGCCAGTTGGTGCTGCTGAATCGGTACTCACCCTTTACCAGAAAAGCTGCTAATGTATTTATCTTTGCAGAGTTGTGTACGTATCCGATGAAGCTGGTCAGGGAGGGATCGGTATCTTGGCTGCTGACTGCTCAGCTGCTTCTACCCAAATTGTCACATTGACCACAGCTAATGTATTTATCTCAGGACTCGGATAGACCACCACAGGTTCAGTGGAGGTCTTCCCTGCTTCTGCTGTCATTAATAGGCATAAAGTCCGTGGGACTACCAAAATGTTTGCAAGCTGTTTGAATTATGGCTTCCTTCAGCCTTGAGCCCTCTTTCTGGCTGCGAAGGCAATCTGCCCTACCTCCAGGTTGCTGAGTTTTGACAGCTCTGTGGTGTGCTGTGATCTGCAGCTCTGCTGGGCTCTTTAGAACTCTTTTGCAAGTGCTAGTGGCTGCTTTGTCTTTCTGGTGTCATCCCCTCATGCTTTCTGGGATGTTGTAGGAAGCTTCCATTGTTAGCTGGGGTCACAAATAAGCAAGAGAATGTGCCTTTACCAGGGACAGCAAGGAGGCAACTCAGAGATCCCAGGACAGGTTGGGAATCATGGAAACACTCACAGTAACATCATGAGAGGGCTTGAGGGCATCTCTAGTTGCACAGAAAATTTCAGTAGTTGCTGGACCTGCAGATACCTGTTTCCCTGCAGAAATAGCTAAGTCCTGCTGTTTATCCTCAGGATACCATTGCAGTGATCTGAGGATCAGAATTCATAAGAGATAGCCCATTACAGAGAGAAACAAGAGCTTGATCTCTCTGATGTTTCAGGCACACCTTTGACCTTTTCTGCAGGATTTTATAACATTTCTGGTCCCAGCTGTGGCTACCTTGCACAGGTCTTGCTCTTCCCTGTGTCCTGCATTTGGCATGCTGCGGTGGGGAGAGGTGAGCTCAGATCGTTCTTCACTTCAGTTGCCAGCTGTTAATGGGACAGCCTTCTGAGGCTCGTTGCAGGTAAGTAATTCAGAAAAACTTCTCTAAATTGTCCTGATGACTGAATTAGCTCCTTGCTTTTTACTGTTTGAGAGATGTGGATGGATAACAAGGGTGAGAGAAAATTACCTTTTTCTTATCCCTTGATCTGGTCCTGAGTACAGCTTGGCTGTAACTGTGCAGTAAAACTGGTGTTGGGATTGATTGCAAGTTATTACATGATCTTTCTGTAAAAGGACTTCTAAGGTGAGCCAGGTATGTTTCAGCAGAGAGGGAGGGAATGAAAGAAGAGGTGCTGTTTCTTGGGGGGGTTCTTTTTTATATTTAAAGTATCTCTAGATACAGTTGCAGAGGCTGGTCTGTGAATTCTGCAATCAGGTGCAAATATAAAGCAGTGAATAACAGACTGAGTGGAAATAAATATTCTTTACAAGGCTGGTTGAAAATTTTTGCCTGAAACAATTCTTCAATGTCAGATAAGGTAGTCAATGATAAAATTATGATTTTTTTTCATAATATGTGCTTTCCTTAAAAATGTTGAGATTTTTTGGGAAACTTGAACATGTCAAAACCCAAACCAGGGATTTGAAGTGGTGCCTTTTCGGTGACTGAAATTGTTGAGGCTGGAGTTGAACAAAACTTCAAAATAACTAGAGAATTGTAGTTTTGGTTGAACCAAAACCTTAGCTTATTACCAAAATTATGCAACTGGGAATTCCCACCTGGAAATTGTGGCTTGTTTGTCCACTTTTATCTCTGGGCTGGACTCCCCTATCTGGCTGACTTTTGGGGGGCACACATTATCAAGGCCGGGAGCGATGGACTTTTCAGCTGGAAGGGAAACCACCTTGTACTGAGCCTGGGAAGCCTCGTCCCCAGTGGTGAGTGGCAACACAAGGCACAGTGGCAACATTACCAAAGCTGAGTTTTCTGTATTTGGCCCAAAGTGTTTAATTAAAATTTCTTTTACTCTTCCATTAAAATTGAAAAAATGCTCCAGAGAAAGTACAGTTACACAAGTTGCTTTTTTTTAATCTCAGTATTCCAGTGGATCTTCCCCCCCCAGTCTCTATCAAGGATTTCTGTATTCCTTGCAGCTAAACTCTCTGTCCTCTTCCATTAAAAAGCAGAGAAACATGTAGAAATGCTGCCAAATGGCTGTGGTGTGCTCTGCTCTGGCTGCTGCTGCTGTGTGCCGATTAACCTGGGAGCTGCAGGACCAGCAAGTCCTGCTGGGCCAGCAGGATGCTGCAGCTGGGACCAGCAGGTACCACTGACCTAGTGCAAGGTTCCACAACCTGAGAGCAGCTTCCTGGTAGCACAGTTAAAAATGACAGAACCATAGAGAAATTTTGGAGAATTCAGCTTATATTCTTGTATTACTCCATTACCGAAGTTGTGAGGTTCCTCTTTCTCCTTACTGTTTGTTGCTCTGCCTGTTTTTGAGGCTGGCTGGTCTTGCTCTTTGTTCTGAACACTAGCCCAACTTTGGAACAGGATCAGTGCCTCCTTGGATCTGAGAACCTCCTTTTGTGAGAGCAACTTTTTGTCTTCCTCCAAACATCAATGCAAGGGTTCTTTCTTCTGCTTGAGGTATCTTTGGTCATCTCATCCCTTGATATTTTTCAGTGACTTGACCTCTTGGGTTTTGTTTGCTTTTGGTTTGTGTGTGTACATGCTATATTATCCCAGATAAAATATATCTAGCATGGGAAGGGCTAAACTTCCAGTTTGTGTTGTGGTATATGGAAAGAATATCTGTGCCTTTCAGAATGTCTGATTATGTTCAGATGGTTCAGTTGACTTATAAACTAAATAGTGACAGGGGCATGCAAAAGGAGAAGGATAAGGAAGAAGTGTTTGTGGGTAAACAGAGCCGTACAGGCTTACGTGCTTCATAATTTGAATAGAGGCAGCATGGTCTGATAGCACTAAGAATGTTTTTTGGTATTTTTGTTTTGTTTGTTTGGGGTCTTTTTCTGCAGTTCTGACAGTGACTTACTATGTGCCCTTGGGTAAGTCACTTTCTAAATTTCTTTCCCTTTCTACTTTGCATTTGCTATTTGGATTGCAGACTCACCAGGGAAATGGAGCTTTTCCCCTGACATATTTGTACAGCACTGAACTCAGTAGCACTGTGTTCTTAATTAGAGTGTTCAAATATGCATGTAATACAAATAATAATAATAATTAATTAGGCATTTAATCATCATCAGTATTTACATAACATTGCTGGCATTTCATGTGAATGTTTTATCCAAATATTTTGTGGGAGTTTTCCCATGTATTCTTATCACAGTAGTGCTATACATCTTCATAAGGGAGAAACAATATTTGTTTTTTTATGTTTTTGATTTTTTCTCTCTCTTTTAACTAGAATGTAATATTCTCTCTCACAGCTAATAAAATTTTCCCAACCTTTTAAAAAGGCTCTCTTTGGTTGAAGGACATTGCACATTAGACCATAGCTAGGCTGCCCCTCATGGCAGTCACTGTCCTTATGAAAGCTCTTTAAGTAACCTACAGTGTAGATTTCCACAAATAGTATCTTGCAGATGGTGGAATGCACAGATTTATTTAGTTGCTTTTGGTATAGTTTAACCAGCTGATTCTGTATAGCATGAACTTTATTATAACAAGCTGAGTGTGGTATTACCCCAAAAGTTTAGTTAGCCCATACTGTTGCTAATACTGGTGAAAAGAATGCACAAAAGTGCCAGATCTCAGGCTGGTGGTCAAATTCAAAAATTATGCATGTGTACGACATCCCTCTGTAGCAGTTGAAAGAAAAAAAGACGTACAAGATGAGAAGAAATAATGCCAGTATTGTAAGTCTCATAAATGGCAGAGATATACATGGCATATTGCCAGGGCAAAAGCAGTTTTGACTGTATTGATTTAACACTGGTGGCAGTGTTACCACTCCATGCCTTGGCCTGAGTTCTACATTACCGCTGGACAGCAAACCAGATTCTGTTACTGCCGACACAACACAGAAGAAACATTGTCTCCGGGGGAAAAGCAACAGGTTTAATTAATTATTGCAATTTGAGTTTGAACCTGAAAACTGCCTAGGTGCCCAGCCACCGGAGCAGTGTGGCATGAGAGCATGCACAGGGAACTACAGGACTCTTTGCCCTCTCTCTGCAGCGAATCTGTGTGTGGTCTGTAGGTAGTTCCCAACACCCTGGCACAGGATGGGTGGTCAAGGCCGTCTTCTCTGAAGGACTGGAACAAGGACTCCTGTTAAAAGCACTGGTTGCAATGAGTTTGTTGTGGCCTCCGAGTTGCCCTCTTCTGACGGAGCTGTTGTTCTTAGCACTACTGCCCACCAGAAAACATTGTCCTTGTCAAAATATTCTGAGGCCTGGTTGGGTCTCTCATTTGGAGCTAACACAAGGTTTGTTAGCAAAGTCTAGATGGAAATGTAGAAAAGACAAATATGCTTCTTAATTTGCATAATATCAAATCAGGGATTAATGAGATCACATCTGCTGTTTGCTCTGTGATACCTGGTATATGATGTTTGCATTTCCTATGGTGGTTTGGGGGTTTGCTGGAAGTGGTTATTTTCTCTAAATTTGGTTCACTGGTCCCTATTACTCTGGAGGATAGTGGGGCAGTGCCTCCCCCTAGCAGACCCATTTATCTGCCCCCGCACCATTAATCTGCCCCCTCACCTCCCATACATTTTTCCTTCTCTGCAGACTAGACCAATTTCCAGAATAAAACCCCCTGCACATTGGTTGTAGTTTTAACCACTGCAGAGGAATGACATTCATGATGAAAGGGAGAGAAAGGAGATCTCTTTCCTGTTTCTTTTCCCTTTTTTAGGTGAGAAGATGTTGAGAGAAAGCTCCATACTGCTACAATCAAAGGCAGAGTTTCTCAAAGAATCTGGAAACATTGTAGTCACTAAAATATTGTCCTGCCCTCATTTTTCCCATGCTTGCCAGCAAAGCTTTGGCAAATTTGGAAAACAATTTTTTTTGGTCTGCAAACCTAGGATTCATTTCTTGCAGGAGCATTGCACACATTCTTGGAAACGTATGCACTCTCCAGTGAATGAGGCACACTGTGTGACTAGGTGGTCCTGCTTTATCACAACATTTAAGTTAAAAATGTAATTTTATTTCATTCTATTGAGATAAGGAGTAAATAATATGGGATTTGCAATCATGGCAACAAATACAAAAGACGAGAGAAGACAATTTTAGATTGTTTGTTAAACAAGGTCCTTTTTTTGCTGCTTCAGCATCTCAGCTAGCTTGAAAGACTGGCTATTAGCTTCTCCACCATACCCCAGAGAGGTGCTAGGCATTCCTAAGGCTACATCTTTCCTGTTCCTATTTTCACTCTGCCAGGGCATCTTTTCACCTTCCCTGCACTGGAATGCCTTACTTCCAAAACCCTTCATAGTAACTGGGCAACATCACCAGTTATTGTGGTGGATTACCTCTTCTCTTCCTCAAGCTTTCTGAAAGAAAGCTGCTCTTGTGGGGCTTAAGTTGTATGTCTTTCCTTGTCCATCCGGCTTTTCTTGTTATAATTTCCTGCAAGCAATGGTAAAATTTCCCAAATTGTGTATCTTGAAAAATATTTTTTTTAAGACTTATTCACTTTGGTTTAGGCATCATTAGAAGATGAAACATGATTCAAGGCGCAGAGCCATGGATAAGAGGATATTTGGGCTAAGAAACAACTATGCACTGTTCATTAAGTGGGGAATGAATCAGAGATGTGTTCTACAAGAGATGTCTATTCCATATTCCACTTGAATAATGAACAGGTCTGTGGCACTGAAGGGCATGGTCTCCAGCAAGCTTATCTTTGCCAGTCATAGCCAAGCTATTTGGCACACTGGTTCTCTTAATTTTAACTGAACATAAAATGCAGTCAAGCTCCTTTATGAAAGCAAACAACAAAATAAGAGATGTCTGTGCCCAAAGCAGAAAACAGTTAGAAATACTGTAGAAAAACTATCTTTGCAAGACTAAGGTGGTGATTTTTTTTTGGAGGGAGGGGGATTACCATTGTTCGGTAACGCAGAGCAAGGGCAGTGGGTGGAACACAGCTGTGGATGTTTGCTCGGGAAGCAGAAAGGCAAGAGCTGCAGCAGGAGAGGCAGGAGCACTCGTGGCAGCACTGGCCCTGAGAAGAAGCCAAGACTGAACTTGTTTTGAGCAGATTAGTGTTTGAGAAGGGAAGCTTGGAAGTGTGCCCAGATGAACAGTTTCTTGTCTGTTCCTATTGTGCTTGGGGAAGCAGAATGATATGTATGTTCTTTGTGTATAAAAAAGAGCTGTAGCAAAGAAATATCTGACTCAAATCACAAGCTTCGCCACCTAATAGAAACAATTCAGCAAATCCAAAACGTTGGCTTATTACAACTAGAAGGGGAAACAATAAAGTAAACAGATGTAGGAAGGTACGGCTTTTCCATTGGAACAGTCTACTGCTGGAAAACACTGTTTCTACAACATGAATAATTTCCATTAGAAATCCCTTCTTTGTGGATGTTTTTAATTTAGCTAAATGTTTTAACTAGGATTGGTTTGACTCTATGTAGAATGTTCTGTTTCATGTTGGTTTGATAAAATATAAACCTAAATTTCCATGGCAGTGAATTGCCTTTAGAAGTAAACGTTCAAGTCCCCACCAGCTCTCTATTGCATCAGCTTGTTGGAGGACTGCCTCTTTCCTCTGTCTATCTCCTTGTGAGCTGCATGACTTTGGGTGCACACATTCCTCCTGCTCCCTCCCTGTGCCCCATGAGGAAAAAGTCTTTGCAAAGCCTCTTTCCCAGAGAGCAGTGTGTTCAAAGCAATTTAGGTTGAGCTGATGCACTAGGAAGTGCTTTTCAGGTATTTGTAATGGATTTTCAAGACAGTGGAAATATCTTCCTTCAACTAGAAATTTCAAAAGTTGGGGTATTTCAAATCAGATATTTTTTAGAGTTTCAGATTTGGAGAAAAAGTAATCATTCAGCATGGGTTGTCCTGAGTTTGGACAAAATCTGTCTCTTCCTTCAGGATGGACATTTCAAGTGGCAATCAAAGTACTTAAATCCTAATGATCCCCACCTCTGGTCTTCCCAATGCATCTTGTATATTCTTCACTGGTTGATCTGTAAACCCTTCAGGGAAGGAAGCATAATTTTTCTTTGGCATCTTCTGAGGCACCATTAAAGGCCCAACAGCAGGAGCAGTAAGAACAGTGACGTTATTGATGTCTCTTCTACCTTCTCCCCCTTTTCCTCAGGCATTTTCAGTCATTTGAATTCTCTTTTAACCATGTTGGAAGGACACATCTGTAAGTTTAAAGCTGATGTAGAAGGTTGAAAAGGGAGTCCATCCGTGTTGTCCAACATCAACAAAAGCTGAATACCAGGGCAATGGAGGGCTTTTCTTCTTCACACATAGACACTGACACTCATTCCAGATGGCAGGGACAGTTGTCTATAGTACCTAACAACAACAGAGTTTCAAGTCCTGATGGAAATACCAAAAAATTAATTCATAGCTGAGTTGTCTTAAAATCCGATGATGATTCAGAATGTTATGTATATGCCCTTGAGGCTGAGGATGGAAATGCTCAGCTCCCATCTCCTACAACAGTGACCTAACCACTGAGAAACGTGGGGCTTTCCTGTTCCTTTTGTTGGAAGCTGGTCCACTGTGCCGAAATAAATGCAGGATTCTTGGCATCTGAGAAAGCAGTGACTAGAAGGTTGATGGGCAAACAGTGAGGGAAGCAGGGAAGTGGCCGGTTCTTACCAGTATCAGTTTGGTGCAAATTGCTACCATGCAAAATTGTCTATGCTGGATTTTTGACCTCTAGCCAGTCTGTCTGTTTAGATGAGGCTGCTTTTCATTTAAAGTAAAATAATACTGCAATGGCATAAGGAAAAACACAGTTCTGGCAAAGCCTCTTTTCCCTATTCTGCATACAGTTGTCTTTTGTATTAGCCTTTACTAGATCATTAAATCTGTTAAGGAAGGCATTTTTTGTGGAGGAGGAAGAACCACAGCAGCAAAACAAATAAATAAATCAGATCAAAACTGGCAAAGATTTTGGACCCCCCCAAAAATTGAGGGGGAGAAGCTGAAATACTCCAGTATTTTCAAAGAAAGAATGGGACATATCATTTTGAAATGGCTTTTGGATTTTGAAATTGGCACAGTTCTAGAAATTCATTAAAAAGCATTGAATAGTCCAAAAGATTAAAATAAAATTACTTTTTTCATGTGTTGTATCTTTGGATGTCTTATTTTATAGCTTCTTTACTCTTTGTCAAAAAAATGTAATGTGTATTGAGACTTGTTTCTTCTTCAGATCTGGAAGAATTTCAAGGACTCCCCATTCCTGCAAAATGGTGTCTGCTCCAATCTGTCTCAAACACATCTCACCTTTCTTCTGGGAATTGCAGCCAGGCAGAATTTTTTTCAGTGAACATTACATTTCCTGAAAATGGAACGTTAAGGATAGGAATCAGAACTTTCTATAAAATTAGGTCAAATTTGGTCATGAGTTTGGACAAAAAGAAGTTGGAAAAGAAATTGAAATTCTTTCAATATTTTCAAAAGTAAATCATTTGATGTCTCATTTTGAAACTGATTTCAGAATTGAGATGCTGAACCTGGAAGTGATTTTTAAAATAGGCTAGAAAAGGCAAGTTTTAAAAAATGAAGATGGAACTATTCCTCCCCCTGTTTTTCAGTTCAGCCATTGAACTGGAAAAACAGAATTCATTTTGGTGGTCCAAGCCTGGTTCTCCTGTCCCTGAAAGTGGTGGGCAACCTCAGCAGGCATTTCTTATGGTCTGAAATAGCAAGTCTAACAATTTTAGATGTATAATGATTATTCTTTCTGGCATTCATCCCTCTAAACTCAATAGCAAGGCTGTACCTACACGGCACTCAGCCTCTGCCTTCTTCACCAGACTGGCAGGAGATTAGCCGGGGTAAGGTAAGGTCTCATTTTCCCCACTCCCCAGCACCCAGGTGGGCATCGGCATGCCCAGAGCACTGAGCACAGAAGAACCACCCCAGACCTTCCTTATCCTGGCACCTGCCTTCTGCTGTGGCCTGAGACCCTTTAATTTCCCCCCACTGATGGCTTTGGTTAATGAAGTGTTTCATCCACCTCCTTTCTTTAAAATAAAGCTGAAGCTGTTTCTGATGCTGCTTCTTTAAGTGTTTCCAACTATTACAAGGACATCTCCAGAGCAATCTTGGTGATGTAGTGTAAGCACTTACTCTGGGGAGGCAGGTGGAGTTAAATTAGATCTTTTGTGTTGTTCAGGTTAAAGATTTTGTTGTTTTGATGGGTTTAATATTCTCAGCAGCTGATGAAAAAGCTGTAAGCAATTAAAAGCTGATTCTATTAAAACCTCTTGTATGCCTGTTAATGTTAAATTGCTATTTCAGGTTGAGATGAAAAGAACTTTGTGATGAAGTTCAGTTTTTACGCTGTTTTCTGTAAAGTGGGCTTTGCTAGTGGTGATACTTTTTACTAATGACACTGCCCGTTGCTCCTTATGGTGTGGAGTGATTTGTTTGTTCTAAAATGAACTAGAGATTACAAATATCTCATTTTTTCCTAATGGTTAACCTGAGACTGATCTGAGAAAAATCCATTTACAGGTAAGAGTCAGACTAGCTTTATCCATTGCATCAGAGGAGATCCCAGAGGTGATCATTTGTGAAAGATTGTAAACAGCAGTAGAACTGGAAATGATTTGGGGGAATCTTTGCAGAAAGAGAGGCAGACTTCATTCTGAGAGGTGTTAATGGGAGCGTCCGTTCATGGATGTGAGAGGTGGTTACTCCTGTCGAGTACTGTGTGCAGCTTTGGACATGGTACTTAAGAACAAAGCAGGTCACTGGAGAGAGAGAGGCCACAGGAATGATAAAGAAGTCATATTTGCTAAACTGTGTGGAAAGCATGATGTGTCTGGATCGGTTTATGCTAAATGAAGGGAAAGACAAAAGGGAACAAGACACAGTTGTTTCAGTATGTCACAGATGGTTATGAAGAGGGTGAAGATCAGTTAGTCTTTGTGTTCGCTACAGGGAGGACAAGGAATTTAATGGGTTTTCTCCAAATGGGTCAGTGGTAGTCTCTGCATAAACTCAGAAGGCTGAAGCATAACCAGAACACTAATTGCAATTGATATACCTGCTTTTTCAGCTTCCGTGTATTGTATTAATCATGTTACTTCATAGTCTTACTGTTTGATCTTCCTTACTTTTGTAACAACCAGTTTTATTCATAATTTCACTAAGTAGTTGTATTGTTGTTCATAATCTAAATATTTGTCCTCACCCAAGACATGTTGGAAAGCTTGCTTAGACTCACCCAGGCAACCGACAACTGTGCCATCATTCTCGCTTTAGGGTGGCACTCATGGAGCTACTAAAAATGGCCACTGCCACTGTGCGGTAGGTGGTGGTTTGTACCACCTGAACCAGAGCGTCATGGCACCATCATTCCTGCTCCTTGGACTCAGGTGGGCACAGGTGGGTGCTTGACACCCCACTGTGCAGAGCAGGCATGTTCAAGATGTACAGAGGGAGTGTGACATTCAGCAAGGGTTTTGGTTATGCAGGGAGCCCCCAAAACAGCCAGGTGCTCTCAGTATCAGCTGCTGAGTAGGGATAATTTTTAATTGCTTTGGAGTTTGGCACCTGAAGCTTGCCTGAGCTCTGTATTAGGGTCTGGATTCTGTCATAAGCCTGGTCCTAAATGTTGAGCAATGAGAGATTTGGTAAGGAAAAGGCTGTAATAAAATCACAGATGATGCTTTTGGGGACATCTATGTGACAAGGTTATAAGCATTTATACCAACAGTAAGATTTTATGTACCTTTGTATTTTATTAGAGGATTAGTCGTATTTAACATTTCACAGAGTAACGTTCCACATGATAATTCTGTGCTTTATGCCCATCTTAATTAAAATGTAAGAAAAGGGGAACATTTTACTCACAAAATGAATATGAGAAAATTGAATTACAACTGATGCTCTAGTTGATCTTTTTTTTTGAGATGATTAATTCCATGTGACCAGACTGAACATAGGCTGTACAAGTAATACTGAATGTTAAAGAACCCTGTTAAAAAGGCTAGTATTTTTACAAAAAACACTGAAAAAACGACATACAGCATAAACCCCCTGGAACAAAATGACTCCATTCATGTCAATGAAAATCTTGTCATTCACTTCAGCAAAGCCAGGTTTTATCTGCCATTTCACCTCACATTATCTTATAATATGAAAATAAGTTTCTGCTACCTATATAACTAGAGAATTAGAGTACAAGATAATCTCCTCTGTAAAATGGCAGGCTTTTGTTCAAAATGTCTACATTCATTGGTTTTATCTGCCTTATCATCTCTTTTCCTCTCTGATGAATGAAAACTGTTTGGGTAATTTGCTTTGACCAGATCTGTGTCTGTGAGATCTTAAGTGGAAAAACTATTTGCATACTTAAGAATCCTGAGAACAGAGAGTGGCATTATAGGTTGGGATTTAGTTGGGCATTTTTATCCCCTGTGCTGGGCCAAGAGAGACACTTTACATTTATATGTAGCAATTACCATTCCTCATTTTTGTAATTAAACTGTCTGGTGAAAAATTTAACATATAAAATGGAGGCTGCCAGGCTAAGCTTCCTTGCTATTTTCTTTCTTTATTTTTAACATACCATCCCATTAAAGTTTGGATATCCCTTTCTCTCTTCTTTCCTCCTTTGACTTTCGTTCAAAGTTGTTTTGGAAAGTATCTTCTCTCAAAAAATGTGTTCTCCGTAGAAACAGTACTTCACTGGAACTGATATGCAGAAATACTAAGGGGTTGCTTTCATTAGTTTTTCTAAATTAGTTATAGAAATTGTCTCACACACAAAATTATAATAGAATGGAAATTGCAGCTGCTACTTTGTGTCATTTTTTAGTTGAAAATGTCAGTGCCGCTAAAGAAGACTGTGAAAGATGTTGCTGACAAAAAAGTAAACCTATGCAAAAATACGTGCTGTAACGGAACTTGCTGAACTGGCCAGAATTGTGAGTGTTTGACAAAACGCATAAATCTGGCTGCAGGCAGGACCTTCGTTCCGATGGCAAGAGTGATGTGCTGAATAAAGCCCACCATGGTGGCTGCGTCAATACAGAGAAGTCCATGGAAAATGACAACCCTTCTTTTGTCTATGAAAAGTTTTATTTAAAAAAAAATCCAAACAAGAACATGCTATTAGCAATTTTTTTTTCATTTGTGTTTAATCATCCAAGTGCAATTCAGAGGCTGAAAGAGCAGCAATGTTAATTGGAAGTATTCTCTCTGCAAAAACTGCAAAGCAGGGAGTAATAAATTCAAACTGGAAGTGGCAGGATGTTTTTACTGATAATACTCATGTACATTTCATTGTCCTTTTTGACCCTGGTGGTTGGCAAAATGTAAAACCTATCATTAAAAATGCAGATTTTTTAATATTAAACAAATTTTATGGCTGTTGCTGATAAGAACTGAAACAGATGCGTTAGCTTCCACTAACAGGTTCCCACTTTTTCACAGGGCTGCAGTGGTCTTTAAAGAGTGTAGGAATAAAACTCGAATTTCTTTCTGTCTCCTATGGTTGTGTTTCAGATTATCTACAAACAAAGATATTTTAAATAATGCTTTGAACTTGTGTTGCTACTCTTACTCAGGAGTGAGATACTGTAGTTCTAGGAATTCTACTTCAGGATGTTTCAAAGCAATTGCCAAATTATTACTTTTTAGACTATAATTGCATTTAGTTAAAAACTCACATAACATTTCCATGATGTATAAATATTTTGTAATTAATTCCCATTATCAGTTATGTGTATCAGCATGTATAACCCCTTCTGTGGATTTATGATGTTGATAATTTTACAGATATTAATTTCACAGTCCTTTGATTTTGTGAATTTCCATAAAAGTGCTGCATTCTGCATGAATTTTCAGGAACATTAATTTTTTCATGTTGCTCAGACTCACAGGAAAGAATTTGCTTGCTGGTCCTATAAAACAGAACTGGCTGTATCGGTCAGAAAACAAGATCTTATGTCCAGATGCTTTATAATTTATATCTGTTTTTTTAAACTATTGAAAAAGTGCAGCCTGTGGGCAGAGAAATCTCATTTCTTAAAATCTGCTCTTAGAGAGAATTTAAGTTGTACAAATGGATTTTAAGTTTGATAAGAAAATTGATTGGAGATTGTACATTGTGAATACATTAGGTTTATAAAGACAAAACATGCATGAAGTGCAATTACTGCTAGTGTTGCTATATTAGTATGAATGTTAATAGCATGTTTGTTTTTGAAATGGGTTATGCATTCTGGTAAATGTCTGCTTGAATCTAGTCATCTGTGTATCACTTGTCTAAGTACTCTCATTTAAGATGCCATATCCCTTCTTGTAGCAATAAAGGGGTAAAGCAACATTAATATTAAATAATTAGAAAAACAAAAGGGGAATGATTAAACATATTTACATAATTGAAATAACACTGAGTCGCAGTGGGAAATCGGGACAATGTTGTCTCCTTTCAAAGTAATTCATAATTCAGATTTTTAATTATGGCATATTCATTCATTTAAAGATGATTCTGGATGAGAGGGCCACTAATGAAATACAATCATTAGCATCTAAACAAAGTAATTTAGAAAGTCTCCTTTCGGGGAAAAGATTTCTAGAACATCATCAATCACACAAGATATGCAAAAACAAGCAATTAAACCACACACAAGAACTACAACAACCTTATATATTAGTAATGTACACATGAAAACATAACTGATTACAATGATTAGAGTAGGGTAGTGTGGTTAATTTGTATGTTATGTAGCAATTTCATGGGAGAATGTACCAGGACAGACACATCACACAACAAATGAATGCCATGTCATTGATATATGTTTTAAATATATTAACGTCGTTGCAGTCAGTGCCAAGCTATCAATAATAAATCAAGTGATGAGAATCTGGAACTCTGTTCTTCAAAGATGCATAACTCCCCTAGTATGAACTGTGGGCTGTGGTTTTGTTTTGGGGGTTTTTTTTTTTTTTTTTTTTTTTTTTTTTTTTTTTGTGGTATTGTATTTGATTTTGTTAAATTGGTAATATGTAGGCTTAGGAACATATTTCATGAGAGAAGCAGGTGCTGCATTAGTTTCTCATTAACTACTCAAATCCTGCTTTGGGCTTATAGCAACAAAGTGCTCATAGACCTAAATGGGTCAGTGATTTACAGGGTCTTTCCATATACACAATTACAATTCATTAAACATGCGGCAGCATTAAATGGACGGAGTAATTCTGCACGACTTCTAATGTTTGTGTGCAGTGTCCTGTTAAAGGGACACAAAAAGGCTGACTTTAAACACCTTCTTCTTTGGGTTAAATTATAATCTTGTTGGAAACCCGTACCATTTCCTCCTCTCCTGTAAAGAAAAGGCAGAAACAGCGGTGTGTGCACGCGGGGAGCATCCTGCCGCGGTGAGGCAGGAGCGGCTGGTGTAGCTGTGCTGCCTTTGATAACCACCAGGCTTAGAAGCCAAAATATGTTCTATTGGGTACTCAAAGGATAAAAATACTGGTTAATTTTCAACAGTGCTCCTTCATTTGACTTTACAATTTATAGCAGTGAACATTAATGCAAGAATAGCTTGGTCGAGGAGGAGTTTAAAATTAGAGCACCTCTTCTCATTAGCCCCAGCAGCCTGACCCAGGGTGAACTGAGAAGTAATTTGCCGCCAGATCCTCATTTTGCTTCTGTTATCACTCCTTGTAAATGAAGCGCAGCAATTTATTGTAGCACCTCAAGGAGTCAAGAACATAATGTGTAAAACACATACAAAAAAAATCTTTCTTCACATTCATTAACACCCAGCACATAGAGGCTGTTCACTTTTCACTCTAATGAAGGAGGGGGATCTTAAATCTAAAGCTTTCCAGCCTGTGAAGAAGGCCTCTTCAGGTCATTAGACAGAAGCTGAGCTGGACTGAAGAAAGGTCATTGACAAAAAAGGGAGAATGGCAATATGATGAAAAATAGAAAATGGATAAAAGAAGAGACTTTAGAAAGCTCGGAGAATGGAAAGTACATTTTTGGCATCAGTGATCAACCCTTCTTGTCTCTATGTTCATTTTCCGTTGTCAGTGAAGAAAAGAATATCTGGCTTTTTATTTAGCTGGGAATTGCTCTCGTGTTTGGTCAATTCTCATTTCATCACCCTTGATCTGACCTTGCAGGAAACATTAATAGGCTTATTTTTAAGGGAGCTTTGTCTGCTGGCTATAAATTCAGCCCTTCATTTTGCTTTTTTTTTATGAAAAACATGCAGTCTACTAGATTTTAATGTATTCTGATTATGTAACTGACAATTTCCCCTTAGGGAGATCTTTTGTCTCACTAGTCCTGATTAACACTTTGGGTTTATAGCTGTATATTAACACCACATTCAGGAATATTAGGAAGCTCCTATATGCAAGTTAATTTATATTGGTAATATAAATGGAGGAACTTAAAGAGGAGTTAGGAGCACTCCCTGAACATGTGCTGAATGCAGAACGTAACATGTACTTAGGGGTGGAGGCTACCTAAGCCAAGAGGCATAGAAACTCATAGAAAATACCCTTTTGTTTTATTTACCCAGTCTCCAATGGCAGAAGGGTTGAATCCTGCAGTTCTGTAGCAATCCCCCTTAAGCCCCCCCCCCCCCCCCAGATGCATGTAACTTGCACTGATATAACCAGTTATTGACACGTACATGTATTGTGAGGATAAAGACAACAAAGCACTCTTTTTCTGTGTTACCATTTTTGTTGTTATGGACAAGCAAATATTCTTTTTCTCATAATATATTTTCTCATGTTTGCCTACATCCCATTGCTGGATCTTCCCTTTGTACAAGCTAATCTCATAAATTAGAGTGTATATATTTTACCATAAATGCTTTCCCATTTAGTTAACAGCATGAGACCATTATCTTGTGACAAAACTCTGTTCCAGTGAAGTCTCTTCATTAAATAAGTAATCATCCTTTACATACAATGGAAACTGGAATTAGTAGTATATAAATATACCATTTGAAAAGCCATCATTTGACAACAACATGACCTACATCAAATTACACCTTATTCTCTTAATCCTTCTGGAAACTGGTATGCAGTTATACCTCTTGGATAGTCTTAGACCAAAAACCCCCAATACAAATGAGCTGTCAACATATTCAGCATATCAAAGAGAAGGTAGAGATTATTTTGGAACTCCTCAAGGGTTAGGTTTTACTTTTCTCTAAGAAGCACCCTCGTGAATTATGCATGTAAATAATGCTGCAAACCGCTTTATTTGCTGCTGAGCTGGAACAGCAGGTTGCCCAAAACTAATTCTTCACTGTACCCGCAGTTCCGTGAGCTTTGATGTTCAGCTGCTATCTTGGTATTAGGTTGCGGTATTCTTTTTAACCCAGATAGCTTGGCAGATAGAGGTTAGGGAATGGTCAGACAGGCAGAGCCTCTGGATTGCCACCGCTGAAAACCATGTTGAGGTGAAGAAGGCACCAAACCCCCAAATCCATTCATTAGCAGTTAGAACAATTTATCTGCTTGCTTAAGCCATTGGTTTCATCTTACTGCTGATTATCAAGCAGAGTAGAACTAAAAGGGGTAGACATGGGGTCTTCCAAAAGCCTAGCACGTTGAGCCAATTTGAATAGCATGGCATAGCTCACGCTGCTGCTTCTCCCGTGCATCTCCCAGGTCCACCAGCATTTCAGCACAGGTGCTCACTGGCAGAGGCATCCCAACACCAGTTTGGCCAAGGCTTTCAACAAAGTTATGTCCATGCACAAGTATTTTGTGGGGTCAAGTAAAGTACTCCTGGGGTACCGTTTTTTTTCTTCTTTGACAATGTTTTCCATGGAATATATACACCTTGTGCCTCTTGCAGGCAGTGCTGGAATTAGAATTGTTGCTGGAATTATGTTTTTCTCTGGAAAACCTGCTACATCCCTTTGCTTGTCTGGGACTCAGCTGAGCAAGTAGCCCTTTTGCTGAGCCCAAAGGAGTATGTCCTGGAGCACCACAGCTCAGCTGGGTGGAGGGAAGAGAGGGGATGTTATCTGAATTGTATGTCCAGAACAGCCAACTCTAATTGGGAAATCATCATTGTTCCAAATGCTGTTTATATGGCTCTGGATGTTTATATCACATTCTATAAGAAGATAATGATAACACGACAGCAGCAGCCCTGATATCTGTTCAGTGGTGCAGCACTACATTTACAAGATCATATGGCATAGAGCCATTAATGACAATCCCAGAGGTTCGTAGAGTGAATTTGAAGCTGGGGTATTTAGTGAACTACCCACACATCAACTCCCTCATGTTGGCTAGCTAACATTTAGCCGGAAAAAAAGCAGGGCTTCCCTCCATGACTGGAGATCCCATTTTCTGCATGGGTAACTGGGGGATGGAGGAAAGAGGCCACATCGTGCCTTCACACCAGGAGCCTGAAGACATCACAAATGGGTCTTTCACTCTGAAGGAAAGTGCTTGTGCCTGATGTTGTAAATACCATGGCAAGTTGAGTATAAGTTATTAAAAAAAACCTCCAAACTAAAACTCTCTCCACCCCCCCCCAAAGGTATAAAAGTGAACTGATGTTATTCAGAGATCAGTACATAGCTACTGTCTGTGTTTATCAATTTTTTTTAAAATACCCAGTGAACAATGTGATCTGAGAGACCTTTAAACGGATGTAATATTTATTCATAACTCAGTAGGGCAAGACTGCAGCATTCTTTTACCTGATATCCAAAACCCATCATTTTACTTCCTTCAACCACTTCCTACTTTCCTAAAAAATTATTAGACATCTCATGTAACTTGTATCTGAGACATACACCTCATTTCTATAGGTAAAAGTGGACTATAGCAGCTCAGACAATAATTAACAATGTTGAATCAGGAATAGCAACATCTCACAGAATATTCACTTATTGAATAGTACCTTAAACCCAAGCAAATAAAATGTTTGAGAAAGGAGGAACTAACTACTTTCAAAGTCCTGCAACCTTTGTTCAATAGGTATCCAAATGAAAGATTTTTTTTCTCTTTTTTGAAAATACTCAAGAAAATGTCTTAAAATTTCACTTGGGAAATTCCTTGGTGATGTTTTGGTCTTTCCTTTCCTGTCCTTTTATTTGAAATTGTTGAAGAAAAAAGAAAAAGGGAGATGGAAGGGAAAAACAAGACAAAATTTACCAACCATAACCTCTATTTTTTCACAGTCCAGTATAAAAAGACAACATTTCCAAAGGCCAAATTATTTTCATGTAACAGTCTTGGTCTTTTTAAGGTCCAAAATACTTGTTATTGAAAACTGCCAGTGAAGTCCTACAGACAGATCTTTCTCTTACCATCAAATCATTTTGGGGGACTGGGTGGTTGCACGTATAAAAGCAATTATTTTGACAGTGTGTATTCTAACCACGTACACTAAAACAAGTGTGTATATACTTGCTTTAATTTTCTTGTATGATCCTTTCTAACCCTTGCCTCCATTCAAACCTCCTCTTCCTCCACTCTCTTTTCATCCAGCTCTGTCCTACATTTTTAACTCACCTTGAGGTTTAAAACAGCGAAGGCTGTCTTCTTTTTTTACTGGAGAGCAGGATACAAAGAGCTTTTATGCTGATTGTCACCCTGTGTGGTGGGGAAGGAAGAGCGAACTGAGAGAGGTGAGCCAACCAAGGCGCAGAACGGGGAAATGGTCCAGCTCCTGCCCTCTGTAATTCGCAGACTATTTTAGACACTAAAATTGTGACAGCTTGCTCTTGTGATAAAGATGTTAACAAGAAGAGAAAATGACATTAATTTGATCTATTCTTATAGGTCATGCTGAAATGAGACTGTGATGATACAAAATTATAATAATAAATATGGTAGTAATTTCACAATTCTTTATAGATACTGTTCACAATCCTTTCACATGCAAATGTCCTATCCTGTCCTTCATGACAGTGATTTTTTGGTGCCATCCAGACTCTAATTCAGCATCTTCTGATAGTTGATTCCATAATTACTTTATATTGCAAGAACAATGTAAAATTCTAACCCAGATTAGGATCTCAAGATGGCTTTACTTTTATCACGCTTTCCCCTGGGCCTCTAGGAACATTTCCGATTTAGATATTTTCTATGTTTTCAGAAGCAAATTAGATCATCAGCATTCTCAGCTCATAGTACATTAATAACCAGAGACAAGCAGTGTACAAAACACAAAGTATTGTAAAAAAAAAAATAAATTAAGGATATTTTTGTATGAATTAAAGTGGTGATTTTTATTTGTTGGTATTTTTAGTAGCCAGACAACCTGACACATTAATTCCTAAATCCTGAAAAGTTTGTGGGCAAATGATTACTTAAATCTGAATGAGATTTAGTTATTTAAAATTCAGCATTTTTGTAAGTTCCTCATTCAGTCAGAGAAATACCATCTCTTCTAAGGAGTAATTCAAACAGCAGTATTAAAATTATTGAAAAAAATTCTAATCTAAAATTATAATTCTAATCTAATTCTAAAAATGAGAATTGTGTCATTACAGTGTCTCTCTTTTTTCCAGATTAGTTTATCGCCGGATGATTTTTACTAAGCACTGTTTGCGATTTACCCAGGGAATGGCAGCATCTCTACTGAACAAAAGATGCTGAGCTGCACCTTCCAGATGGGAGGAGCGTTCCTCTGACTGGCGATGAGCCCTCATAGTGTAACTTCAGCAGCAGCATCCCCAACGTGTGTTTTGTTGAGTTTACACCTTCTGTATAATCTGGTAGATACAGAGAGTGCATTCTGCTTAATAGCCTCAATTACAGGTGGAAAAACATACAATATGGAAATCAGTACACACTAGATGCAATATAATTGCAAGGTCAGCGTGGACAATGTCTGGCTGAAGTGCTGTTTTAAGTGAATAATTTCAATGATGAAAGTGTATTTTTTCATATTTGAGAACTAATGTACTGAACTGGTCTTTCAGAAACATTGCTCCAATTGCACTGTAATGTTAGACAGCAGATAAATATTAACAGATTTCCCCAACTTCGGCACTAAGCACATATCTTAGTAGGTAATGTGACATGTAGCTACCCATAATTGTACTGGGTTTTGAAATATAGCGCTCTTAAATTTAGAATGGGGAGTCATAGGAGAGGATGCTGGAGAGATTTGATATTCATAAGCAAAGAGGCGAGGGAATAGTGTCTGTTCACCTGGGACACTGAAAGCGTTGTAGAAGAGCACTGAAGCATAGTGCAATCAGTGGGCCCTGGCGTATGTTCCTCCTTCAAAAGCAAAGTTTCAGGATGACTAGATAGATTTTGAAAAAGATAACTATGCTTTCCTGTAAACAAAGTTAAATTGATTTCAACTATTAATATAAGTTATACATAATGCATTCAATTTTGTCTTTGGCTAATGTTGGGATTTACTTCAGTTAACAACTTCCACTGACTTTTATCGAGTAAGATCTCACCTGATGTATTCAGGCAGAAATTGTCAAGATATTGAATTTAAAGTGCTTTTAAGCAAGTTATACAGGAGAGTTACAGAAAGGTGCTCTCTTTTGAAGCACCCATTATTCTCATAAACAAGTAAGCATCAATTTGTTTTCATGTAAGTGTAAAACAGGTGATTCAGTGAACAGTTGCTTACAGACTTGTATGCAGAAGTACTAATGATTTTAGCAGGATTACTCTTGTCGGGGAAATACATATAATAACGAAGAACAGTAGCAGTCAAGAGTTACGATACAAAAAGAAAATCTGGCAAGATCATAACAAAAGCAAAAACAAAGAACATAAACTGTATCTAAATAAATCTGTGATCATTTGGCATATTTAAGAACAACACATTTCATTATCTGCAGCTATCTGTCTTTTTCATCATTGCGATTTGTGGTGTGAAGACTCTGAGATAACTATTTAAATTAATTTACTCTATTTTCATAATTCTGATTTATTAAGGTATGCTTAATTAAGCTGATTATTACCAAATAACTTCTGCTGAACACCGCAGTTACTCTTTTCCTTAAGTTAATTTTGCATCCTGTTCCACATAGATTATTTCTGATTTATTATGAAATTCAAGAAAGTAAGCATCTGGGTAAAAAGGATGTTTATTGGCAAGGGCCTAATTTACTGCACATAAGTACCATTATTCATTATTACTCTCATTATAGTGCAAAAGACTTAGTTAGCCTTTCAAGTAACACCATTTGTAACTAGGTGGAGAAGGTTAGGAAGAAATACAACTCATTTCTCTATTCATACCAATGGTAGCAGGAACCATTCCTGGAGGGAAGCACCAAATGTGACCTGGTATGATTACCTTTCTTTCTCTCCCTCCTCCCCATTTGCTCTTAAGTGTAGTGTAATGACTTTTCCTTACGCTTACCTGGCTGGGAGACCAGAAGATCAAGCTCTGTCAGACCTTGTGATGTAGCTGCTGTCAGGTACGTGGTATGTACGCTGTGATGAACGTCATGAAACTAAATGAATTAGAAGTCATAATACCAAAAGAATTCGTTTCAGTTATAAAAATTCTGTGGAAAGTTTCTGCTTTTACAGGAATGTTGATCGGGGGATTTTGATTTTTTTTTTTTTTCCTTAAAGCTCCCTGTTTTTTTAATACAAGACCAAAATTTTTGAGATAAAGAAGAAACCCTTCTTTAATCAAAAGAGAAGAATGTACATAATGAATTGCCATTGCTTTCAGATTAACTTGCTTTCTGCTTCAACTGTTTGGTCAGGAGATGAGTATATTATGCACTGTGATTCCAAACAAGAGCAGTGACATTGACAAAAGATAAAGCTAATTGAGCAAGGGGTTTTTTTTTACCCTATGGCCCAAGTGGTGCAAACAACCACCCCCTTGAAAACATCCTGCTGACATCAATATTCCCCTCTGCATGGCAGCAAGACTCACACTCTTCCCAGCTTAAGGAAGGTGATGTTCTCTTAAACTCATGCACCATTTTTTGTGCTATTGATATTTAAATGACAATCGTTTATGCAAAATAAAATTGATTTTCATGATCTTTTGTAGATAATGGGAATCACTGGAAGGGACAAGGAGACAGCTAGAGACACTGGAAACCCTGTGGTGGTCATCAAGCAGACACATCATAGCTGCATGGACACAAAGGATGCACCCATGCCTAGGAGAAAATGTTTAAAAAGTAGCCACTTGCATGCTCTTACTGCATTACAAAGAGGAATACATCTGGGTGCTTTTTTAATTAATGCATTTGGATGAACAAATTTCAAAGGATGTCTATTCCCTTGTTGATACCAGCCTCCTCCAGATAAGAGAAAAAATTTGCTTAAAATAACAGCCGGTATTAGAACAAGAGTAAAACACATTCACCACATAAATGAAATAATTGTAATCAGAAGAGTGGAGTTATCACACTAAGAGGATTTCAGTGAACAGATGAATTCTGTGTATAACATAATCAAATTGTCAACATTGTTTAGTCTAGTCCTACTTTTATTCATTTCCTGGATTTTCTGATTGATTTAAATCATGGTTAATTGAGTAATGAAACATTTAGGAAAGTTCAGCTAGAAGAACAATTTGCTAGAGACGATTTCCACTTGTTCTTGTTACTACACAGTTCACTAGATTCAATGCATTAGTAAAAAGTCTGAAAGACTATTAGAAGAAAAGTGGTATTTTTGACTGAGGGGTGCTTAAATTGTGAAGCTACATTAGAGGGCTCGGTAACACCTAGTACCAAAGCCCCAACGCGCCAATAAGATTGGTTTTATAAGTTATACAAGAAATAGAAACCTGGGGAATTTCCCAAGGGGGAATATCCAAGGGCTAGGAGAAAGAGGTACCTCTTTTATAAAACACCTTTCCTTGTGATCATTTTATTTACTGATATCGCTGAGTAACAGCGAGGAAAAGCCAGTAGCAAAGAAAAGTTTATTATGTTGTCCTTGTCCGTCAGCTTTTGTCTTCTCCAAGTTCAGAGATCTCGTATGGGGCTAGGGAATCTATTCATGTTCAGTTAGGCTCAGCCCAGACTTGGGAAAAGAACCAATTCTTGCAGGCAGGGAAAGCGGCTAGTCGTGGTGGGGAGGGCAGCAACCAATATTGCAAAATGAGACAAAGAACATCTGTTTGTGCAGGGTGGGCAGGCACGTGCGCCCAGAAAGCTTCCAGCATCGGCACGGCAATTGTAAATGGACCATGCAGTTCAGCAGGTTGATTAAGTTAACTCTTTGCTGGAAATATTGTTCTTGGTCATTAATCATGATCTTACTTGTCCAGACTTTTTTTTTGTGAGGAATTAATCAAGCTTAAAGAATAGCCTTTCCAACTCTGCAGCTGTTTTTTCTTTATCTTACTATATATTCACAGACTGGTCTTAACAATGCTGGCTACAAAGCGGATAGTATGAGACAATATATTTAACCTGACGTTCTGATAAAAGATACTATCGAAAAAATTATAATTCTTTGAAATGGAAGCTGATGAGGCAAAAATGGACAATCTAAATAACATCGCTCCAAATGGTAGAGGTGGACAAACGACGCTAGAGTACATTATTCCACTCCACTGGATGAAGTGACTTTCAAGGACTGATTAGCTCCATGTCTGAGAGGGTTAGCCCCCTGCCTGTTATAACAAGTGCCTATGAAAGGGAGAGCTGATCCGACAACTAGCTATGCCAACCGTGAAGTTATTTCAATACTTTCTCTGCTAACAAGTTGATTAATCCCATCATCATTTTGAAAACCTGTTTTATATTGAATAAATCATTTTCTAATAAAGAGCAGTTAGGAGGTGTAAAACTTTGACTTCTTCTCAATGATGCTATCAGCTCCTCTGCAGATTTTACCATTTCTGGCTCTCTGCAAGTTCTCTGTGCTGAAGATGATTTTTTTCACACTGACTGAAATGTTTTATTTTAAAAAGGCAGCCTTTAATATCCTAGTGACAACGTCACATCATGAATCTTCTGCAGTGAAGACATACAGATTTTACTGTAAAAACCAATGTTAAATGTCTCCATTATTCTATTCCTTCTCCTCATTTTTCCCCTTGCTATTACTATTAAGCCAAACACGATACAAACAAATGACTGCTCCCTCCGGGGCCACATGACAAATACATCACTACGCACAAGGGAAAGCTCCAATATAATGTCTTGCATTTGCAACATCACATAATTGTTTGGACCATTTAAGAGATTGTAGACAGCCTGTGAGGAAGAGAAAGGGCTCCAATTAGCTAGGGAAAGTGCTCATTTATGTACTCGGAAATGCAAAGATTTGAAAAATACAGAGCTTAACATTCAGTGGAATTGCAATAAGGCAAATTATAAAAATCACAATAAGCATTTTGGTTTTGTGGAGCAGTTTCTATAATGACATAACATTAAAAACCATCCTGAAACCCAGGAAAAAAATGCCAAACAGAAAGACAAACCTATATTTTTTATAATATAAGTCCAGGATTTCACACACATTTAAATACAAATTGCTTTTTAGGACAAGGCTATTTTGTACTGAGAAGCTGTTAGCTTAATAATTTAGAGGAGATAAAACTGGACAAAATTAATAAGTGGCATCTCAGGGAGAAAAAGGTACATTAGTAACAGTCAGAAAGGTTGAAATCCCTGTATTGTACCTAACTGATAAAACCACATAAATCAAATATGTCCCTGGGAGTTGGGGAGTGGAGATGTTCTTCCTTTAGCTTTTAGATGGAGTTCCTTTGCCCACACTAAAAGAGAGGTCCTTTAGCTGACAGTAGTTCTGAACCCTTGAAAACCTCCTGTGGATATTCCAGTTATGCAACGCTCCCTGCTCATGGGCAAAGTGTCTGCCCATGTGCCGAGACAAAGTCTGGCTGGTGAAGTCATGAATGGCCAGTCAGACTGGGAAAGTTCAGTCCACCCGGAATACGAGGCTCCGTACACACGAAGGCTTCAGGTACTTGTGCAGAGCCCTTCTCCTGGTAGGAATGAGCGTTTCATTCCTTAGTGGGTCATTTATTGTTTTTCCAACATTTTCCCCAGGCACAGAAGGCATTTTTACCTTGCCTTCCAAAGGGACAGTAGTCAATTGGAGAGCAGTTTGGATGATAGTATTGCAACTGCCTGTTGAGTACGTGTGGGGGGGGGGGACAACTGGAGAAAGGGGAGATCTGAATTGTGAAGAATCCCCAAGCACAATTCAAAGGTGTAGCTATTAGAGGTGTCCCTCTTGCAGAGAAGGGCCTTTTCTCATATGTGCAGTGTAATGACAGGGCACGTGCCCTTGGACCAGAGTGGTTGAGTAAGTCCACACCACTTATCAGCCAGCTAGAGAGAGAAAAGTATCTTTTTGGTGGGGTAATGGGGATGGAAAAAGTGGAATAAGTGCATTTCTAACTTCCTTGCCACCCTCTTCACTTTTACAAATCTTTGTGTTGTCTACTTTTGTCCTGGTTTCAGCTGGGATGTAGTTAACTGTCTTCCTAGTAGCTGGTACAGTTCTATGTTTTGAGTTCAGTATGTGAAGAATGTTGATAACACTGATGTTTTCAGTTGTTGCTCAGTAGTGTTTAGACTATGGTCAAGGATTTTTCAGCTTCTCATGCCCAGCCAGGGCACCTGACCCAAACTGGCCAACAGTGTATTCCATACCATGGGACGTCCCATCTAGTTTAGGAACTGGGAAGGGGGGGGCAGGGATTCGCAGCTCGGGGACTGGCTGGGTGTCGGTCGGCGGGTGGTGAGCAATTGCCCTGCGCATCATTTGTACATTCCAATCCTTTTATTACTACTGTTGTCATTTCATTAGTGTTATCATTATCATTATTAGTGTCTTCTTTTCTGTTCTATTAAATCGTTCTTATCTCAACCCAGGAGTTTTACTTCTTTTCCTGATTTTCTCCCCCATCCCACTGGATGGGGGGGGAGTGAGTGGGCGGCTGCGTGGTGCTTAGTTGCTGGCTGGGGTTAAACCACGACAACTTTGGAGTTTACAAATAAATATTTGTATTTGCTTGCATTAGCAGTGTTTTCAAGGTGATTGATGCCCCATTTCTGGTCATGGTGAGCCTTAAGACTGTGGTCCTGAGGCGACTCTGAAGCACACTGCTCCAAGCAATGTACAAGGTAACTGAAGACACCTTCCCTAAGCTACAAGTCAGCAGTAGTACTACAGGGGTGGCTGTGAAGGAACAATCTTCGGGTGACCATGAAGAGTGAGGAGAAGGTGTACTGGCTGAGAGAGGTGGTGATGTGCATTTGTGAATCTCAGGGACTCGAGATGTTCCTCGGTAATGATTTCAGCTTTGCCTTAGTCTGGGTAAGAGGGGTGTTGCTGAATTTCTCTTTTGTGGTAGTAACAAAGATTTTGCAGTACCAACAAAGATTTTTTTCTCTACCTTGCATTCGAGAAGCTACCACTCCAACATCCCTTGGTGTGAAATTCTGAATCTACACCATGCTTTATTGTAAGGTCACGCAAAAACACAGGCTCTCTGTGCAATAACCTTGGAACAAGGCTGGTGTCCTTTTTCGTCCCTCATTTCTCGTAATTATCAGAAAAAGCCTCCTACACCCAGGTGTCACAAGCCACAGCCTGGACTCAGGTCTGTCCTCTGCCTAAGGGAATTTAAGCGCAGGTTTCTGACATGCAGAATTATCAGTCCATACAGGGTGTGGGGGACAGCACAAACTTGCTGTTTCTTCTGAGACATTCAGTTTTATAGGAAGATCTAAAAGTTCCCTGGGCTGGGGAGGGGAGAGAGAAAGGAAAGCTCATTTTCTAAAAAATGAAAATTCCTCTTCAAATGTTGGATTTTTATTTTTTTTTTAATTCTACAGAAATCTGTGTGAAGGGTATTTTTAAGGTATCTGATTAATTAAGCAAGATATTATTTACCTGAGACTCTGAAAATTTCCATGGTACGAATGTGGAGACGTTGCATTAAGGGCTGTTGCATTTTTAAGATCTCATATTCTTAGCTAGCCTATTTCAGGGCATGAGCACACCTAGTTAAATACATATCCAGAATTACAAATTTGTTTCCTTTGCCCTATCTCGTTATTCTTAAACCAGAGGAAAGAAGCACTATCACAGTAATGGCAATGGCTAGAAAAGAAGAAAATAAAAGCTGAAAGTTCTAATCAAAACTGTAATCAGAAAGATGACAAATGGTGAAGATTATTAAATTTTCTTTGCTCCCTTGATGAATTTAATAAAGAACTAATCAAAGATCATTAGAAGGCTTTTGTGCTTGGCCTGCATTGTAACGGGATTGCAATTGGAATTTGTGTTTTAGTGCTTATCTTGGGCAGAATTGGACATGTAAATATAGGAAAGAGATATTTTTAGCATTTTTCTTTGAAAATATTTATTTTAAAATGTCAAACCATTGTATGTTGCTTCTGTGTTTTACACAATAAAAGCAGAACATCTTTCACTGTGGTTAGAAATTTTAAAATTAATATCAGTGTTTAGTTTGAATTTTCTAATGATCTTTGATTGTTTCTTCCTTTAATTTTGCAGGAAAATTAGAAAAGAGACATTTATTTCCCAGACAATTATGTAAGTATTCCGATTGCTAGGACTACTGACAACTCGGAGTGTCATAATAATATGGAAATTCACCTTTTGCAAATTTTCAGAGTTAATTTAGCATTCTTAAATTTTAAAGGGTGCTTTTTAATCTCATTTTCATATCTCCAATTTGGTGCTGGAGTAATAATACTTATTAGATGCAGTAACTGAAGGTGTTATAGTTTGAGCCTTTTTTTTTTTTTTCTTCTGACTCTTGATATCTGCAGTCTCAGGTTGGATGACGAAAGAGAGATTTTTACTTCTCCCCTTTGGCTGAACTATAATTAAAAGGACAACTAATGCTTGAATATGCTGGAAGAACATGTACACTTCAAATACTAAATTTATAGGTAATGAGAGTACTGGTATGAAAAAAAAAAAATCTTCAAGCTCTTTTTAAAGTAACTCTTAGGAGGGTCTAGTTAGCTGGTGATTTATAGCCAACTGGTTGGTTACGACAGGGTAGAGGAGCAGACTACTGATTTCATTTCCACTCACCCTTTGTGTCACCTGACTAGTTTCTGTCTCCCTAGTTGGAAAGTGCTTACAATAGTGTGCTTACAATACCTGACCTCAACATCTGATCTATTTGTCTGCCACTGAACAGAATTTTGCTCTTACTATTGCTTTAGCATTTGAGATTTCTTGCAGTAATGTGTAAATATTAAATTAACTAAAGAATTGAGAGTTGTGGATCTGGTGTTACAGAATAGTGTGGCATCTAAAGTGGTCTAATGTGACACTTCATCATTTCTGTGGGAACAACATAGATATTTAAAGTAAAATTATTAAGACTTATTAGGGCACTCTGGCAAGAAATAGCAGAAGGCTATAACAAAAGAGGTAAGCATGTCCACTCCAATGGAATCTACCCCAAATCTAGGCATTACCTAAACACCATATTAGAAATCCTTATTATTGTTATTGAATAGGATGCTACAGCTTGTGTTGTTTTTTTTTTTTTTTTTGAGTTAGGATGTAAGAATACCTGTATGTGAAAGAATAATTTAAAAAAACCATCTATTTGCTACCCCCCCAAAAAAGGCTACTTTAAGACTTATCCAACTCCACTGAAAGGAATGGGAGACTCCACTTGGTAGTGGTGATGTGCACAAGTTTCTTAAGGTATTTATTATGACATGATTATAGTAATTTTGGAGTTACCCACTTTGTCTCTCATGCAATGAGACCTATAGATATACATGCAGGAACAGATCAGCTGTTCAGGTGCTCAGAAAGAAATAACATTATCACTCAATATCTAATATAGATGCACTTATATCCTATTGTTTGTGCAGTGTCCAAAAGCATGAATAGACATTTCAATAGAAAAATTGTTAAAGAAAAATGGGATATTAGCCTCCAAAATAAGTGCATGATAGTTTCAGGAATAACTCTTTCTAGGACTAGTAAGACATGGGATCAGGATCAGAAGGCAAAGTTAGCTTTGGCTTGATTCCATATTATTGAGAAATTGAAAGTGAGAGAAAGCTTGGCCTCTGTGAATTAGCAGGGGATGTAAATTACTACCTGTGTAATGAATAGGTCAATAATTTCAAAGCTAATGTAACTCGACCACATCATCAAATCTACAGACATTGGAAAATGTCAGATAATGGTGAAGTCCTAGCAGAAACACCTTCTGGCATTCAGTCTGCATAAACTGTAATTGTCTGCCAAGCAGTACATCATTTAAGTCTTTTTAACAGCAGATTTTCAAGTATTACAGACTTCTTTGGATGTGAAGGACAGTTCAAGGACAGGGGCAGCCCCTGGCCTTTCAGCTATGGATGCAGAGATGCTCGTGCCTGCGCTCCCTCCTCTGCCTCCCGCCGGGAGCAGCCCCAGGCTTAGTCTGTGCAGGGCGCAAACCACGAGCTACCCATGCCATGAGCACTGCTTGGTTTTCTTCTTGGAAGGACCTGGGAGGTTTGCTGCAGAGGAGTCCATGAGCAAGCGAGGGTGGCTGCAGGGTAGTTAGCTGGGGGCACAGGGGGGACACAGGGAGCGGGTCACGCTCACAGTACAGACACAGTGTTCACATGCCTTCAGCGAACAGGAGAGGAGAGGGAAAGACCCCAAACCGAGTACTTCACTTGTCTTCATCATCTATGGATGTTTTAAATATTTTTTGTGGTCTGTAGTGTTAACACATATGTGGTTAACAACTGCTCTATAATTCTAAGTTTGGTGACTCTGTCTTTAAGGCTGTGGAACAAGCTAAAAAAGAGGGTTTACATCCCAGAGCTAGGAATCTACTAATAGAGATCTACGCAGCTAAAAAAGCCAGGTACCTTGAGGGTGGAGAAATGGTTTAAAATGACTTAAGCCTCTGCATGGCCATATGATTTCCCAGGACCAACCACAGAAAATGAGATATTGATGAGCAGGAAGACAGAGGATGGAAGGAGCATTTTTCCTGGGAGCCTACTTGAAATAGCTGTGGTAATCTTCAACAGTAAGAAAGAGGAAATATACAGCTTTGAGAAATTTCCGAGTCTTGCCTGACAAACTTTGGATTTGGGTGATCTGCTATAAGAAGACATTTTATTTCTTTAGATTGGCAAGCCCTAAATACGGGAATGTGGGGAACTCTTGTAGTGCCTGGCATTTCCATGTATTTCCATAGGACATTCACTGGGTTATGGAGGTAACAGCACTTCATGAGCTGGTTTAAGATCTGGTAAAGCATGAATTTTGTGTGTAACAAATGTCAGCCCTGGCCCATAAACAGCCAGGAAAGATTCTGCACATCATTAACATAAATGGGAAAGGTACTGGATGTCAGGGGTCTCAGGGGACATTGCAATGGTGAATGAAAATTGTTGATGCTTCTAGGTAGCAATAGTTCATGGAAGGGGGTAAGAGAAAGTGATCAAATATTGACAATGGGAAAATAATGCCAGGAAAACTTGGGTTTGGGTGGTTTCTAGATATACTATATAAAATTCAGTACCTAAGCACCAGCATTTTTCCAAGTGCCCTTCAAAAACATGTAGTGTGGAGATGATCAGATTCATGTTGACAGTATTCAGCATGGTATGTGACCATTTATGCTTGTTTGCAAATTATTTGCATGACTGTATTCACCACATGGCACAGTACTACAGAAAAAGTTTTAGAGAGGCAGCTTCCTTTAGGTTTTCTTTCCTGTCTAGAAGGAACTCTCAACTGGCGACATGGTTCCTTCTGGTTTATAGTCCATGAACCTAGGAGACATGGAGTGAAGCAGTTATAATTTGTGCACGGCTGCATCATGCCCCTGTGTCCTTCTATAATGTGCCAAGTGAAAAGAAGGTCCGTGGTGAGGATGGGCCAGGAGGCTGTAGCAGGACCTACAACGTGAAATCCTGCCTGCATAACATAGAGCTACTGTAAGGCTCCTCTGAATGACACCTAGTTGGAAACTGAGCGTGTTCCTAAGCACAGTTAAACTTGCTTTTGTAATTCCCAGAGAGCCACCACTATCCTCAGCAAAGTGTTTCAGTGACTAATTATCGTCATTATGAAAGTGCCATACCTCATTTCGAGCTTGAATTTGCCTTGGTCCAAATTTCAGCACGTGGAGCTTGTTCTACCTTTCTGTGGCAGACTGCAGAGGCCTTTATTACTTTTTTTGATTCCTACACAGACACTTGTAGACTGTGATGAAGTTACCCCTTCGTATCTACCCCCTGTAGTTAGCTAAATAAATACAACGTATTTAGTGTTTTGCTTTAGGACATATTTACCATCCTTTTTTTATTGCCATGCATCCACCCTTGAGTCAGGTGAAAGTAAATCTTTTATTTAAGTCCCAGGTCTTGCATCCACTCCTTTTCACTTTGACTAGAAAATCCAGTAAGAAATGATAGACCTGCATCTATTATTCACTTTTATTTTATTGGGGGATTTTCTAAGTGTATCTGAGTGTGCAGGCACTGCGGAGGCCAAGGACTGAATATACCCTGAATCTGAGACTTTAAAAGATTGATTTTTTTTTTTTTTTTGGTAACTGTCATTACTTTAAACCCATTGGGTCTCCTTTCCTCTTCAAGAGGAACAAAGGACATTCCAACTCTCCCCAACAAATGGAGGGCTTCCAAAGGAAACAAAGAGATAGGCCATGCAAAATAAAAAAAATCCTCACCTTGCAGCAGTGGGAGAGACTCAGTGTGTTTGGGGGGGGTTGTGCCCTCGTGAATTGTGTGCATCGCTCCTGCGGCAGTGCCGGCACCACTCATGCTCCCAGAGCTGTGCGAAGGCAGAGAAACGGGGGATAGGAGCTGGCAGCAGAGGACGGCTAAAGCCTCTCCCTGCTGCTGTGGCAGGGAAGACCAAACCCACTGCCTTGGATCTGCACGTAGTGTCAGGTTTGCTTTTGCTGTGTCGGAGTGGGAGGCTGCACGCTGCGTTGAGCTCAGGCTGCTGTGTGAAACCTGTCCTCTTAGCAGGGATACATCCCCTGGCTGTGGAAATCATCCCACACCCCTGTGGTGGTACCCGCATTGTTATATGAGGTCCCCATCCCATTCCCTCTTTTGCATTAGGGCTTTGCCTTCCCTTGGCAAGAGCCAGAAAATAGTCCTGGAGCAGCAAGAGTACAGGGTTGTGCCTGGCTCTGTTACAGTGCTTTCTGCCTGGAAATCTCAGGGTGCCTTGCCAGGATTACCCTCCCGGGTCAAACCTAGATTTAACTGGCAGCAAAACCCCAGTTCTGCCTTACTGTTAGTTTTATGATTGGTGATGTTTATTTAATTTCTCATCTATCACTGGCCTGGGATTGTATTGCAGTACAGTAAGTATGAGCACAGCTATTTATAGATACAGCAGTAAAGGGATTTGCACCCACTTGGTATTTATTTCTAATTACTGAAATATTTTGAACTAGAGTAAATGGGGGAAGAAACATTAAAATGGGTTTTCTAGGCCTGTGTAATTACATCTAGGTGAAATAAGCCCTGACTGGGGAGAAAAGTCTATGTTCAGATTTCCCCCAAAGCACAGAAAAAACGAAGAGCTGTGAGCCAAGTGAGAGGCAGTGGGTGCGGTGTTGTAGCTTTCTGCCTACACTTGGGAAACTGCTGCCGCAGAAGATAGGTCTGTGCTGGAGTCGAAGCTGTGAAGGCAGCAGGAGGTTGAACACAGACTTCTGCAGGGGTTGCTGCTCAGATCGCTGGGGTCTGGGATGTACTCTGCTTGCTAGATTGCATACTTGCACTGCCTTCGTTGCCGGAGCTAGTTGGATTAAAGCTGGAGTGGGTGTATTTCCAGACACTACAACACTCCCTTCATACTGCTCTGCAGACACACACACACACGTGCACACACACGGACACTTACATAGGCAGAGCTTGGAATCACCCATCCCTGCCTGGTCCTCTCCTTCATTGCTGCAGCCGGCGCTCTTTGCTTTTGCCAAAGGCTGAGTGTCATACCCCGGCTGCCTTTTATACCCTAGCTGATCTTACAATGCAAGAATAGTTAGCTACATAATATGGAGTGTATTGTTAAAAAGCACCCCCATATTCAAAATCACCACAGAACTCATTCAGACACAAGTGTCTCCTGAACTTGGTTGTGGGTTTGGTAGACTCTTGCCTTGCATCATTTGTAACTGAGCAGTATCAGTGCAAGATGCTACTTTTTCTGGGGGTTTGTTTGGTTTGGTTTGGTTTGGTTTGTTTGTTTTTAATATACATCTGCATGGAGAGGTGCCTTTCTCTCTCAGTTCCTTTCCAGCCTGTGTGCCTCCTGGTACTACACAGCAGTAAATAAGTGTCTGTTGTTGAGATGTTATTCACCATTCCCTTTTGTTCTACCCAATTTATTGATACAGTGTGAGAAAACAAGTAGAGAGAGGGTTACAATGTTCGTTTCTAAGAGCCATAGTGAGTGTTACATTTGTACTTCTGACTTGTTGTCTTTTATTTCATAACAAAAAGTGAAGAAGCCAAGTACTTTGTCATATGAGTAGAAAATACTTGTGCCCAAAATTTAACCCTTCAAGCAATATATAGGAATCAAAGTGGAATCCATAGAGTTTTTCAAATTACTGAAGGCATTGTAGTGCAATACTTCCTATAGTTCTACAGTCCCAGCAAGCTGGTTGTAAAATATATCTTACTGCTTTTATACTTTTAACTGACTTTTCTTTACACAGTGATCTGCAGAGGCATAGCATGCTCAGCCTGCTCATAAATTAGGCAGTATAACTGTAATAGAAACCATGAAGAGGACTGAGTCTTGGACTGAATGTTATCACGCTATAGGTCAATAATGACTTTAATTGAGCAGACATTACTAGTGAGCATCTTATGGCCATTGAAGGACTTTTTTCTTTCTCACTTCCTTAAATATCTCAGTTAAATTATGCAGACAAAATTACATCCTAGCCCATTGCATAAAATCTGAAGAAATAATTAAGGAGTTAAATGAAATATTCCTGTTGAGAACACAAAGAGCTTTGGCTGCTTTTAATGTAAAATATCTTCTCATTTACAAACCTTGTGGAAAAAAAATAGGAAGTGTTTTTTGAACTACTATCCTATTGGTACATTTTTACCATTGGGTACAACTTTAACATAGCTCATCAGAGTAATTAGCTATCTATCATTTAAATTGTGGTGAAAGTATCTTAAAACTACTTTTGTGCTCTTATTGCTTTTTAAGGAGCACGTTTATACACAAATTGCTTGGCATCTCTGTATCAAGGCTTTGATCTCCTGCACTATCAATTGTTGGCTCAGGTACAAGAGACTGTAAAATATACAAAGCTGACGGCTCTAGACTCCAGTTGAAATAAAAAAGGAGGCTGTTTATACACAGCCACTTATTAGCTAAGTCAGTCAATATTTACATGTTGCAAGTATAATGCCTCCTTTATGTTAGATAAATTATTTAATTCAACCTCTATGAAAATTCCTTTCAAGAGACTAACATTTACAAATAAGTAACTTTTTAGTTCCTTAACTATAATCACAGCCTGAATACGATCCTTGTCTTTTCTTTTTTATCCCAACTACTTGCTCAGCTTTGATAAAACGAGTGTTTTATGATTGATACACGAAGCCATTTATGATTTGTTGCCATATAATATATTTTTTTGAAAATGTCATCAAACAGGAAAACTAGCTTTTATGTTACAGATATTTTCCAAGTTTGCTGTTAATGCTATATGTTATAGACTTAGTACACCATCATCTGAGAATTAAAGTTCAAGCCTATAGGACCTGGCAGTTGCTAGCATCGCCAGCACGTGTCTTGCTGATAGAAATGCATGTAATGCATTAGATGACATACATCTGTTGATGGCTTGTTTCTTGATTAATGCTTTCCAACAAATTAGGGCTAGAAGCAACAGTGCCTTTCTTCATTTGCGCCTCTCTTTCTGTTGGGACTTTTTGTTGATCTCCAGACTGACTCCATTCTGATCTGTCAAGTCAGCTGTAAGCAGAGGAAGAGCTCAGAGCTCTGTGTCTTCTTATTATTTTAGTACTTGAAATGGCACACAAATGCCATGATTGCAGATGATTATAACAATAAAGAAGACAGCAGCAGCATCACTTGGAAAGAACAGGGAATGAGGGGGGAAGGATTTCTGGCCTTGTGTACGTACAAGAAAATATAGACATGTGTGTTCATGCATTTTCACATACAGAGGGTGTTAAATTCTGAGCTCAATTTAGGTTTCCAATATTCTAAAAAATAGCGTGGGTTTGGGGAGTTTGGGGTTTTTTTGCATTAAGATACATTCAGACTGCTTTCAGCATGTGGCTCAGAATCTTTCTCTTTTTTTTTTCCATTTGTATATTCACATAAAGAAAAATATTTTCCTGCTATTATGTCTTTCTCGCTGGTTTTTATATAGTTCTATCATCCTTGTAACATTTCTGTCGTGAATTATGTTAGTGGCATTTTTGTGTAAGTGTTTCAAAATACGTTTCAGAGATGTAAGAATGCAAGTGACATTATTTGCAGATGTCACCTCTGACAGTTTTAGAATTTTTATGTGTTTCTTCAGTGGCTCTAGTAATGACTGTTATCTTCAGCATTATTATACTCAATAGTTGATTGTATATAGCCATTATTTCCTTAGTGTAAGTCCTTAGCTGTATGAGACTAAAGCTGGGTATGTCCTAACTGGATAAACAAAGAGTATTTTGTATGGGGAATGCAGATACAGGTTAGGTTTCCCAATGCAGACAGGCATATTCCACTGAGAGGAATAGAACATAAAGCAGTATTTTCCATTTTGTACTCCTTAAAAAAGGGAGAAAAAAATAGTTTTATTTCTGCTACACCCTGAATCTTCTATTTGTGGATATTCCTAGAAATTCCACTGGTGCCAGTGATTTATTGACATTTGAAAGATTTATGACCCACCTACTTTTCATCTTCTGTTGCAATTCATCCACTTACTGATATTGCAGCCCAAGAGAGCCATATAAAATTAAACATGTGCAGGTGAACTGTTAGAAGAAGGGATGTGACCGAAAGAGCATGGTCCAATTGACTCGGTGTCCTCCTGAGCTATCGGAGGGGTTGATGCAATCCTCCCTCACAAAGCTTTGCTGGTTCCTAGCAAGCTGAAGGGATCACTCACGTGGCCTGCAAACACAGTGAGTTCTAATGGTTTGGTTATACCCTGGTGCCTTGGGGGGGTCACATCTCTGCTCTGGGTCGCCCCTCCGCCAGCCTGCTGTCACCTCTCCCAGAGCCCCACCACAGCAGGCAATATATGGCTGTGGTTAAATGCCCTTCGCTCCCAGCTCAGCTTGGATGGGTGAAAACAGGCTGGATGAAGGAGGTTTGGGAGACCAAACAGAACAGGATAAGCAAAAAAAACCTCATGTGTGTAGCGAGGGGAAAGGAGGATTATTTCCAGGCTCTCTGTAAATCTGCAGTGACTTGATGTTTGAGACTTATCTCCTACCAAAATCGTTGCTTGAAAAAAGGATACAAACTTTGCATTGGTGTGAGCAGTTACCCCTCTTGCTAGACCACACGGCTTTCCCCAGCTCGAATCACAACGCTGTGAGCATCTCGTCTCACACCTGCATCACGCATAGGCAGGAGTCCTTCTTCAACCACCTGAAATGCCGCCCCTTCCTTTTGTTTTCTTTGTGGATACCTAGTGCCAATATTTAATTTCTGACAAGCCTCAGTGTCGAGTGAGCCTCACAGAGGCTGAGTGCAGGAAGCCTGAGCCAGCACGGGGTACTAAACTGGAACATACCTCTCCACCACTTGAGAGGTCGGAGTGGTGGAGCTGACTCATACCTTGTAGCCATCAGGCTCCTGGGGCTGGAGATGCTGTGGAGCCAATGTACTTGATTTTAAAGTGGGAGAGAGCTGCAAGATCCTCTCTTCACACAGCATTTCCTTCTTGAAGTGGTATTACTGTTGGCTCTAAAGAAAACATGTTCTCATACTAAAGATTATGCTAAACCCCACCATGTATTATTTATAGAGTAGCTCCCAGAGAATATTTCCTAATTTGAAAGAAAAGCTTGTGGATTTTTGCTGGCCAAAAGATTTTCTACTCATTTGACCACTCGTTTTCTACTCCTATTTGACTACTGTGAAATGATTTCCTGTTATTAGCATAAAAGAGATCTTTTGTGCTGTTGGTCCTTCTGCCTTAAAGACATGAAAATACAGGTTTAAGGTGTCTCACGAAGGAAAGCAAAATCATCCATTAAGGTCTTTACTATGATCCTGTGCAATTCAGACCTGTGGTCTATGATGAAATGTAATAATGTCCTTTATATTTTATTTATGTTAAAAAATGTCATTACATTTCATACATGACAACTGATTGGTAGCTGGTAGTTTTAGGTTATTTCTCACTAGCCATATGTACAGCATACGGTCTGTGAAAGCACAGGAGCATACTTTTAAGTTGTGTGGACAGTATATCAGAGAATCTCCCCATGCTACCAATTAATCTCATAAAATGTTAATGTAATCCCTTCACAAATATGTAAATGCAGTGCCACTACGGGTCTGGCAAATAATAAACAATAGTTACCTTATCCTGGGCTTTTCCTTCATGTAATTCTCAGCAATAATTTAGTCCTTGTCTTCCACTGTGAAGGATTTAAATGGAATGACCTTAATTCTGGTTTTGTTTGCTCTCTATCTACTAAGCAGCTGCAGTGAAGACGAAGACAAACAGTAGATTAACAGTGGTACCTTTTATAAGGCTGATTAGTTCTTAAAATATGCTCAGTGGAAACAAAAAAGCATGAAATGACGTCTGAGAGAGAGGCTTTTAGTCTTTTCATTGAAACTGCTACATTTTTTTCAGTAACCCACAGATACTGACTTTTCAATGAAATATTTTCTTGGAGGGTGGTTGTTTTTGCCAGCACAGCCTGTGTAATATTTCAGAAGTGCAAGGTACGTACTTCTAAAATAATGTTATCTCATTTATTTTGCTGGTTCATATGAGAACTTCATGGTGGATGAATTAAAAATATTCACTGATATTGAATATCATCCATTTTTTGGTGATTATATATATAATCAGCTGTTAAAACCAACACTGGAATTGATATGGGTGATAGCTGTAATGGGTGCAGCTGGTACTCCTGCAATTTATAAGCACTTTGCAGAAATATATTTTTAATATGTCCAAAGCGTGTAGGAGAGAAGTGACTCAAGACAATGGGTTGACAACATGTTTTATGGCATGGCTTAACAGCACCTGACAACACCCTGCAAATTTTAGGACTGGATGCAGGAAACAGTTTATCCATCAGTCAGCAAGGCAAAATGTACTCACCTGAGCCGGTGTTAGTTAAAGCCACTGCCTGATAAAAGGGTAAAATAATGCCTCTATCGGGATTTCTGTTTTTACACTTCTCTCCCCCAAAAGCTTACCCCTTCCGCAGCACATGGTCTGCTCCGTTTGCATTACCCGAAGTGGAGGGGAGAGCAGGCTTGCTGATTTAGCCGGCTTGCTAAATCACCGACATCCCCTTCCTGAAGCACCTAGGCATTCCTTAGATGTCTCCCATCGAAATCCTGACCCAGCCTGACCCTGCTTATCAACCGCTTGTTGTTCTTTCAAAGAGTTGAAAGGATTACAGCAGATTAGCTAACACAGCTCCCTTCCCTATATTGTTCTGTGTGCCAGTCAGTTCTATAATAAAAATAAAATAGCAATTTTAAAGCAGGTTTTAAGAGTGGGCGTACTTCTAATTTGCTGAATGTCATGTTTTGGTACACTTGAATTAATTTTTGCATTTTTTTTAATCTGTGTTTATCAGCAGCTAGCTATTCCCCCCCCCCCCCTTTTTTCCTGGATCTGGTTTAGTTGTAATGAAATTCACCTCATGCCTAGTAAAATTCCATCCTTTGAGAAGACATTTTCCCCTCTGATGTAAAATATGTTTGTGTTCAATATAAAATGTGCATAAATACATTTTTCATCTCATTCTCGTGTCTGTTTTGATTTTTAAAATATATAGCTGTTCACGTACCTAGCACCATCAAGAATAGCCACAAGGTATCTGGGCATTTTAAAAATGTGTTCTCAAGAAGAACTTCAGTTTGGAATTGTAATGAAATCACATGAGAGTGATCCACACTCTGAATTTCTTGGGAGGGTAGGGGAAGGAGGTAAAATGAAATGGAGAGGGAAAAGAATAAAGTAGCTGCTACAAAGCTGGGTCAAAGGCATCGTCAGAGGGAAATTCTAAGGGTAAGGCAAGCTCCCGAGCAAGTCACAATCCTGAACTACCAAGCTTGCAATAATGTCGAGTTTAAAAGAAGAAAGCCAGTTTGGACAGTAACTTCAAAGCCTGACTCTCCAATGAGAACTGAAGAACTGAGGTCCTGGACTTGCTTGTAGACAACAACAGAACAATATGGCATCACTTCCCTTTTTGAAAACTAGTAAATTATTCCTTTAATTTTTACCTTACATTTGTGTTTGACCCAGTGGGCTTCAGTGATGTTAATCCATACTTACCATGGATGTTTATCATCCTGAGAAGTTTCGTATGTTTTTTCTGGCATCGGTAACTTTCCTGGGGTCAGGTCGGAAAACAGGAACCACTCACGCACAAAATTCAATGGTGAATGTTGAGCCTTGTTTGAATGTGCATCCAAGGAGGTGGTTTTGAGGTGAGCAGGCTCTGACAGCGCCCACACCTCCTGCCCGCAGAGCACCAGTGGCTCCCCACTCGGTGCATGGCCTGTGTTGGCCAAACCATCCTGCCAGCCAGCTGGGCACCTCCTGGGCTCAGCTGTGCCCGTTCCTATGGGCTTGCTTTCCCCTTGGCCTGCAGATCTGGGATCTTGGCATGGGGGAACCTGGACCAGCGAGGACATACCCAGAGAGCTAGAGTTTAGTCCTGCATCTTTT
The DNA here is from genome assembly GCF_000737465.1 of Haliaeetus leucocephalus. Taxonomy (NCBI): domain Eukaryota; kingdom Metazoa; phylum Chordata; class Aves; order Accipitriformes; family Accipitridae; genus Haliaeetus; species Haliaeetus leucocephalus. The sequence continues at coordinate 1,663,247 of NW_010973368.1, forward strand.
AATGTTGCACAAGTGACTGTAACAAACTCTTGTCCTTTTGTATGCCAAACTTTGTCCTTGGGGTTTTTTTATGATAAAGCGTCCTTTGAACTTTATTTTCATCTCTCTGGTCAAAGAGAGCTCTACCTGCTCTGCAGACCTGGCAAGCGGTCTTCATCCTCATTGTCTTCAGCCCCGCTGGTCACTGTGTTATGTTTGCAGGGCATGGAGCCATGTAGGACTAAGGGCTCAGGATGCTGTGTGTTTTCTGCTTGTATTGGGAGAGATTTCAGAAATTCTGGAAGGGGAGTCACTCTTATTTAGAAGTTGAACTGTGGGTATGAGAGTTGAAATGTTGGCAGTAAGGTCTGAAATCACTTTCTAGGCTTGAGCAGTTGCAAGGGAGCCAACTGTTCACCACCCACCTGGATGAGTATGAAGAGTTACACATCACTTTTCATGCACTTCAAGTTAAAGAGATGTGAGACAACCCTGGTCTGGAAACCACATAGCCACAGTAGCTGTGTCACTGTGGCTTGACCTAATAAGCCCTGCTGAGGTGCAGAAACACAGAAGATTTGGCAGTTCTGTCATTTTTCTTGATCCCTGTCTGGAGCAAGTCCCTTTCTCTCTGTCACTTGTGACTGTTAGGTATGCAGAAGAAACTCTTATTTTCTTTTTGTTGCCAAGTTATTAATTGATGTTCAGGAGAGGGTGGGAGGAAAGAAGCTTTGTCTGGCTCTGAAAAGCACCAGATGTGCTTTTTTGAATTGAGGAGAGGAATTAATTAAAATGAGGTAATGATATTAATCTGTCGACTGCAGTTAAGGTTGACTGCAACAGGAGGGGGAGCTCTCAGCGCATCAGGCAGGGGAAAGGGGGCTGGTGGGGACCTCAGCTCTTCCAAACCAGAGAGGGGCTGGGGACCCTCCTGTGCTGCAGCAGGAATAGGGGAGGGATGTCGCGTCACCCCCTTCACCAAAATACCTGTGTGACTCTGCTGGGCTGCTGCCACACTCAACCCAAAGGCAGAAGCAGGAATGAATATTCAGTGATGAATGCGGGTGGAAACGCTGACGGGAGGAATGAAATACAAATTAAGAAGCATTGGGATTCTTCTTAAAGTGTGTCTGTTTTGATTGCTATTTCTGTAGATTTTTTGCTATGTATTATATTGTTTAACAGAGCAAAAGAAAAACAGAATACATGTTTACTGTGTACTAAGCTGTAAGTACCTTTTTCAGACATCAGTAATCATCCTTTCCAGCTGAGAAGGCAATACACTTGCAATAGAGCTCTCCAAAAAACAGCAATTGTCCTATTTCAATGTTTCTGAAGCTATCCCTTATGGGAAAGCTCTCCTGAATTTAATAAGGGTAAAATGAACAGGGCTATATAGTAATTTCATAGAATTAAAAGAGAATTAGGAATTTAGCAGGAATTATACCTCTGCCGTAGATGAGGCTGGCATTAACTGATGCGAGGCTGCGTGCAGACCTGCCTCTGCCATCTGAGTAAATAATCCGTGTGCGTGTATGCGAGCGTGATAGATCCTGATTTACTACTCAGTCTCAGAGGTGTTTGTGTGCACGTTCTCTGCCAGAGGTGCCGGGCATGTGTCCTGAGCACCTCACAGCAGAGGAGCGCGGAAAGGCAGGATCGCTGCTGCGGCCAGAGCCTGCTCTTGCGTGCGCTTGTGAAACGCGGGGCCAGCTGGAGTCCAAGGTGAACTCTAAGTCAGAGAGTCACTGTACTTCAATGTTCCTTGGCAAATTGTATGAAGACTACCAATTTCTCTAGCTTTTAAAAGTAATTTCTGAGAAAAGTAGAAATTTTGAGAAAACTAGAAATGATGAGGGATTTGGGGATGTAATACCCATGGGAAGTCATTGTGGCACAGATGCCCAAGTAATTTCATTATTTTGAAATCCCCACTCTTAAGCTTTAAAAGCACATGGACTCCATGATAGGGCAATCTTTCTTCCACAGAGAACAATCCATTTTTCTCTTACACATAACAGTTATTAAAAAGTTTCATATTCGTGGCAAATTTTTATTTTTTCCATCTTCACCTAAATTACTTTGGCATTAGTCAAAGAGCTACTCCTTGGATTATGTGTTTGTATTGGTTCCCCTGCAAGGAAATCAGCATCTCCTACTATTTCTTTTTTGATTCCCAATCTGACAAGTGGAGGAGCTGAGCACCTGAGAGGCAAAAACTTCCTTCAGGTGCTAAGTGTGTGCCACCAGCAGTCCCCAGTGCAGGAAGCATGTGGGGTACGGGATGATCCCAGCACTGCTGGGCTCAATAAACAGTCCAGACAAAAAAACCTCACTAAATAAGGAGGAAAAGGGAAAATGTCATTCTCATTTTACAGATGTGAAGGGGGGAAATTTATGTCAACAGGGGTTACAACCCAATTCAAGCCACTCTGTGCAGTTTTTCAACTGCCTGTGCCAGCAGTCAAAATCTCACCTCACTCCACGTGTGTGGGATCTTGGGCAGCTGAACCTGCAAGCACGTGAATCTCAGTGGCTCCACTAAAGATGGTGAGCACATCCATAGCTGTTTGAGTGCAGGTTCTGGCCCTGCCAGCTTTACAGGTAGGCTGGCTTACCTGCAATCCTCATTTTTGCTGGCTTTCTTTAAGACTCTTGAGTTTTATTGATAAATTAGTGCTGTTTTGCCTGCAAATCTATGGAACTTTGGTGACATCCAGTGACAGGTTCTGCTGAAAGGTGGTTTTTCCCCCTGGAATGACAGGAGAGAAACACTGGTACCCTGCTGGTTTCCCCTAATGGGATCAGCAGATGAATTTGAACACAGGCTGAAAATCAGAGACTCTCAAACCATGTACTATCGATTGTTTTAAGGCAGTCGGGATTTACATTAGGTTTACCTTCAATCTTAACGTGTAAATTGCTGTTGAAAAGGTATTAATTACTCACAATTTAAAGCCAATATCTTGTCTGGCAATCCCTTTAAATAAGCTAAGTCTCCTTGAAGAACTTTCTCAGGGCTTCTCCCCTAATTTTCCTGAGAGGTCTCTTAAAGAAATTGTCTGAACGTCAAAGTCAAACCTGTGAAGAGTCCCTGATGTTTTAATATTTTTTCAGATAGTTTAATTAATATCAGAGTAAAACCTCATTTCTTGGGGGCAGGGGAGGAGGGAAGGAAAATCAGTGATTACATACTCTGATGGTGATATAAAAAGTAATAAACTAACCGTGGTAGCTTACTTAAAAAGGCAGACATTCATAGATTAAATTTTAAAAACCAAATTATTTCATTCACCTGCTAAACTGTAGTGTTTCAAGCTAAATAGAATCCGGGGTTAAACGACATTGCAAGGTGGAGAGAAATCAATGAATAGTTAAAAACTATATTCAGGCTAAATTGCCAAATGGTTAGCATTGTATAGTAACATTCAAATCACAGCAATTGTTCTTGTAATAAATATAATTTCTATAGCATTTCCGTAGATTATTCAGTTAATCGTCAGCGCTGTTTTACCTCTTTATAATAATGCACGCTTTCTTTTAAAAAAAAAAAAAAAAGAACTTGGTTATTTCTTTGGTCAGGGCCTATTTGCTCCTTTTTTATGTGAGATTTTCAATACTCGGCAATGATGCCGAGCAAAAAAGGTCCATCCACTTCACTTGTGATGCCTCGTGCATTACCTAAAGCACAACAGAACAATGCCAGACAACAGAGCCTTTCTCCCCGCTAACAATGCAGTCACCATGACAACCAGCAGAAGAACGTTTGGCCAGAAAAAGCTGGGAGCTTGGCGGACCAGCCTAATCAAAAAATGGAATAACATGACAACAATTACACTGATGAGTGAGAGGGAAGCTACAGATACATTCAGACACCTATGGCACTGCCGGCTGGATGCATTCAGCATTTTTTTTTTTTTTTTGTTTTGTTTAGTGCCTTCTGTTTTTTAAGAGGAGGTAAATAGACAAGATCGAATTGTGTAACAGAATGTCAGTGCTCTAGTTAAATTGAAAATTCTTTTTCTTTTGCTGTGCTACTTCAAGCACACTGAAGAGGCTTTAGGAGAGATGAGGTTTTGAAGTGAAATATGTAATAGATACAATATGAGTGTCACAAGGCAACTTTATTTAGCTTTAAAAATGTAAACTCAGATTTTCAAATGCGCGGATGCAAATAAATATGACTGGATTGTGCAATGAATAACTGACCTCACCTTTCATTATAATTTCAGAAAACTGGACACGTGTCAAGCATTGATTAGAAGTGATGGCTTGCTGTTCTTAAACTAACCCCTTCCGCAAATTAGTATCCGCTGTAAAATTTATCATGGCATTTTGTGCAGACCTCTCTTCCAGCTCCAGGGAAACTTGAACTGCAACTGTACATGTGCCACAAATCAAGCAACAGACATAACAAAGTACTTCTTCTCTGAAATATCCCAAATTTAGCATTGCGCTAATAGCCTCCTATTATAAGCTCCCAATTGTATGTTAGAAGTTCTGGTGTTTTCTTTATAGGAAAGGGGAAGGGAATTTTCACTGCTATTACTGAAAAATGTGTTTGTGATTTCTATGGTTGAGAATAATTTATACATTTTAGGGAAGGGGAAGGAGGAGGGAAGCCGCTGTTTTTAAATGGTGAGGCATTTGGGGATAGCCAGGAGGAATTTTAGTGATTTGAAAACAGCGGTGGGCACAAAACCCTGGCCATTTCTTTGTGTTTATCTAACAATGGCATGCTGGAGTTGTGCGGCCAGTCCTTTCCATACTACCCCCTGCCTCAGCCAAAACTGCCTCTGTACACCCTTCTGCCCCCTTTCCTGCCCTTGCTGCCTCCCGGGTAAATCTTGCAGCCAGCTTTAGATAAGATATCACATGGAAGTATTAATTATTTAAATGCACAGTTAAAACCGCTATCTGAAAAAATGCTCAGGCAAACCCTTGCCCTTGCTTAAAGCACTTTGAACTTGACTGATTGTGTAAAGGAGCCTTCAGCCATTGCAAAGAGAAAGCTGGGGGATTCTCCTACTGCGAGCAAATCTTTGCCTGGCACAGCCATCAGCCCTCATCGCTGAGACTCTGCCACGTAGGACAGGGAGACTGCTGGGTGCCAGCGATGGGTCGTGCACAGCTCAACAAACTGAGGGTGGAACACAAGCTAACAGCAAAGCCGAGCAGTGCTTTACATGCAGTGGTCATCACACACTGACATCATCTCCTTATGTTAGCAGTAAAAGAGTTTTTAGGCTGCTAATTTCTACTACCCTGCCACTCTCCCACTAAATTCTGCTTTCCCACTTGCATCCCAGATTCCTAGCACCAGCTTCATACCTGAATTCAGTAGGCAGCTAGAGGTAGCCCCATAGAGATCCTTAACCCCCATATGCTACTTGTTTTGTACATGTACAAAACTCTTTCCCTCTTGCCCTCTGAGATGTCTGCATTTCACTCTGACACTGATGCTGATCATCTCCTTTGTGCAGCCATCTAAAACCTACCATACCCACTGAAAATGCCTTAAGTGTAGTTGAACTCAGGCTTTTTGGAAGTAAAGTTCCTAGACCAGCAATGAGCTCATCTCTCAACATAAAAGCACCAACCCCCATCACACTCATCTTGGAGTTGGGGATATTGGTGCTACAAGGAGAGACAAAGGCAAATTAGGAGGTGAGTTTAGGTTGTTTGCTGGGCACCATTTAGATTAAATTAGGTGAGGTGTTGGAGAGATTAGGTAGAATAGGTCTGGGTGATAATGGTAAAGCTTAGCAGAAACCTTAGGAATAAGATAAAAAAAGGGGAGAAACTGGAGAGATTAAGAGAATAGGGACAGTGTTGAAGACAAGTTCAGGTCAGCCAGACCTAGGCTGAAGAGTGGAGATAGAGGACACATTAATCCAGAGGAGGCTAGAGCAAGGCTGGGGCCGTAATCATGGTTGTACAGCAAGCTACCATGCTTGCCCTGGCACCCTGCTGCCCTTGGATCTGTCCCCTTCTCTTACGCCAGGCCTGTTGTTGCTGCACCTGGCCTTCTCCAGCTTGCCTAATGAGTGCTAAACAGTAGAAGACCTGGATTTTTTTTCTTATTTTCTTCTTTCTTTTTTTGTTTTCACAGAAGACCATGCCCCCTTGCTCTACTTTGGGCTCTGCACCCCACTAGATACTCTCAGGCATCCATGAAGGGAGGCACAGAAAGAAGACACATTGTAAGAAAGTGGGCCTTCTTTCTACTAGAAGTCGGGCAGCAAAGCCTCCACCTGCCTGTGAGTGCCCTTTGAGATAACTTGAACAGGCTGGTATATCCTTGGGGCAGGCTATTTTCTTTAAAAATCTATCTCAGTAAGAGAACTATAAAGATAGAGGCAGGTGCCTGCTCAGGAGATGGGGAGACTCTGGAGAAGGCGGCCCCAAGGCGTGTTGGGTTGTTACATCCGAAGAGACCAAGACAACATGCGCTGGTACACCAAATTAAAAGAATAAGAAAGATCTTGCAAATGTAAGAATTGGAGGCATGCAGAAGGAGCAAATTAGAAGGAAAGGGGACTTACGGTCCCCTTGCAAATCCCTGAGAAAGCAGAGGATAAATCAGGAGCTGACAGAGGTGGCTCCGGCCTCTCGTGTGGCATGTGCCTGAGCACGGGGGGCTCACGCTGCCATACATCTGCTCTCAAGGTGGAGCCACTCACTGGTCTTGTCTCCTCCTTCCCTGGCTGTCCCAGCGAAGAAGGGAGCGGGGAGATGGGCTGTGCAGGTGTGCCGTGCTGGTTTGGCGTGCCACTTACACCAAAAATTGTCTTTATTAGCTCAACAGGGCATGACTGATACTATGGGCTTTTCACATCATTAAAGGAAAGATTAAATGCAATCACTTGAAAGGCTAATTCTGTCAATAGCTTGCAGCCAGCCCAAAAGCTTTTTTAATAACCCAGTTTCGTTTTTCCTTTATCCAGTTCTTTATCCGTCTTTCAGTTCTTGCACTATTCCTCAATTTATCCTAGTAGACTAACAATTTCTTATGCTCCGCACAACAAAGGCTTTTGTAAAACCTTAGGTCTGCCATGTCTATTTTATACAGAAGAAAATTCTTAATAAATAAAGAAGGCATGACCTATTTTTGATAAAGTAAAACCAATGTTGCCTTTTCAAATGTTTTTAAACTTCACACATCTAATCATTGTTTCTTCGTGGGTATAACCCATACACCAGATAACCATCAACCTTTAAAATTATTGTACTCAAAAGGTAGGTGCCCAGGTAACCCAACCCCCTCAAGTAACATGTCGGTTAATATACATGAAAATACAGTATCAGCTGCTTTTCTAAGCAAAAGGGAGGAGGGGAGAGGAGAGGGAGAGGGCACGGGCACCAGAATAAGGCCCTATGTAGAAGACATCAATACAGCAAGAGGGCTCAGAGCATGGGAAAGACAGGAACAAGGAATGGGGAAGGAGTATCCCCAGAAGGCTCTAAAGAGGATATTTACTCCAGAAGCCTCTCTTCTGGATCTGAGCTGCCTGCTTACTTCAAGTAAACAAGCACTTTCATTGCTTGCACATGTATGCAACCCAAGGGAATGCTCCATAGCAAAAAAATCTTTGTGTATATATCATTTATACACCTTGAAATGTGGTATTTGCTTCCCCTAAAGTGCACCAGAAAGCTTTACATGCTACTGAGGTCAGGCTACCACTGGTCTGTACTAGCCCAGCGCATTTTTTTGCTGTTTGAAATACAGGTGCTATGTTTGCTCTTTTTCAGTCAGACAATACCAGTTTGACTTGATAGATTTTTATTTTTACTCCTTCCTATAGGGCTCACAATTTCATGTGTCAGTCCTTTCAGTAGTCTGGGATAAAGGTTATCTAGTGTACCTTCCTTGAGCACATTGAGCTGTTTGAATTCTTCTTCCACCTAAGACTGAAAATTCTATTCCATTTCTAGATGCTTTTCTGACTAGCCAGGCTGATTTTGTTCCCAGCTTCTACTTCGTTATCCTAAGTGAAACACAATGTAAAATAATAATTTAGTTTGGGGACCATATAGATGTTATTTTGAACCTCATCCTCTTTCTTTGTTCTTTCTTCTCTCTTTATTGTTGAGAGCAGAAAACACTTTGATGGCTACTTTCTACTTCCTTTGGAAAAACATTTTGGGTAAAACCCTGACCCTGGTCTTCCCATTACTTCAATGCTGTGAAAATGTTTGTCTTCTCTTTAACATATAGTAAATGAGAGGTGTTCAGAACGTGCTTCTTGACCATGCTTGATTTTACTGGGCATAAAGCACTCTGTGTAAAGGATCCATAAAAAAAAGTCAAGTCTTTCTTTATGCTTAGGAGATGTCAGTAATACAAATTAGAGTATTATTGCTACAAATCTTTTACTAAAGTATCAGCACACACATTTTTTTCATTGATATAAATGAGAAAAAAGTGTGATGAGTACAAAAGACAGAGGAAAACATTTGTGCCAATGTTGTATATTGTACATAATGTACAATTGTATATAATCCTATTGTATTGTATAGAATGTACATTATATTTTGCAGTATATATACATGCTAGGTTAGATGCTGGCCCGAATGAACTTGAAAACAAAACTCCAGATAGCATTCTGTTTCAATCAATGGAAAAGTTGTGTGGCCAAGTTTTCACATATAATATTGTTTCTATTAAAAATATAGAAATATTTTCCCCTTGCACATCATTCCATTTTTTTTTTAAAGAAAGGACTGTATTTCTTAGCATAGTATAATCTTTAAATTGCTGGGGGGGCTTGCAGGGTTCAAATATCTCATTTCTTTTTAATTTTTTCTTCCCCTGGTATCTAAGAATCATGATAACTGATAAAAAACCCCTGAACTCAAGAAAAAACATGGGGTTTAAGTTAGAAATAGAAGATTGCTTAGTAGGTTAATGGAACCAAATGGCAATATTTACATAGTATATTTATTCTTTCACTAGAATTTTTTCTTTCTGCTTTTTATGTTTATCCTTTCCATATTGTAGCCATATTCTGATCTGAGTTGCATTTGGGGGCTTCTGATGTGTGAATTTTCCATCCATAATTAATATTACTGTAATAATCTTTAGGAATAACTTAAAGTACTACCCTTCACCATGGGTTGTTCGGGGCTATTTTTATGGACTAGTGCATTTTTAGCAAGGGAACAGTCTGCACTCAGAGCTACTTGGAGTACAGCAAAGCCCTTTCTTCTCCCCTCTCTACTGCCCTCCATGCCCCATCCCTCGCTGACAGCACGATGACCCAGGGAGGATTTTTGCTCTTTTGTACTGTCCCACTCCATTTCCATCCTTAGGACAAACTGCAAGGAGAACTCACCAAACTCCAGCTGGCAGGGGTATTTGCAGATTTCTGGAGCACAATATAAGTCACCATCCATCCATTGATAGTTGGTTGAGTATCTCATTGAATTTTCAGGGGGTTTGTTGGGTTTTTTTTTTTCTTTCTGCCCCTCTTACATATTCTCCCTGTACTGTTGTGATCACCCGTCTTCTCTTCCTTGTCCAAGGCCCCTCACTTTTCTCTCCATTGAGCCTCTTGTAACTAACTGTAAATAAACAGTTATGCCTCTTGCAGCCTGTCCCAGACAGTCTAGCTAAAGTAAAATCTAAGCTGGTCTTAGCTTAGGAGCTTGTTCTTTGTAAAGAGCTGAGAGATCTCGGTTATCAAGGGAGAGCAGAAAAGTGGTTCATGTTTCTAAATGCACAATAACAAGAATGCTGAAGAGGAATGAACAACCACACTTGCAAATAAGGATCCTGTCTCAGTTTTCAAAGTTTTTGGGTCTTTGTGTCCAGAAGAAATTCTCTATAGGTTCAGTGAATAAGCTTTCCGGAGGAAACACAAGCCAATAGTCTTAAAGAGCGTGAGGAATGCTGGCAAGCAAACCACCCCTGAATCTGACAAGAGGTTGAAACGCAACGGTAAGAATAGCAGGCTGGGAACTTGATACAGCCTTTACCTTTTTCAAAATTTTTTTTCAGTAAAAAGGGAAAAGACAGATGATGTTCAGCTGACAGAATATCATCAACAGAGTTGCTGCTTCTCCAGGGACTAGAGGCAGCAAGTTGCACACTTCTTTGAACAGCCAGCGGCAGAAGTGATTCCTCTGACAACTGCTCTGAGCAGAGTGGTCTTCTAGCAGGGGTCTTGCTGGACCTGCAGAGGTGAGCTCGGGGCTGTGGGGAAGTTGGAAGCTAGAGAAGAATGCAGTCCTGAGACTTTCCTCAGCAGTGCCAAGTAAGTATTGCACCATAGAAAGGATCAGCTCAGGCCACAAGGGTGATGCTGTGGTCCCCAGGACCCCGGTGGGGATCTCCAGGCTTGCTCAGTTTCTGGTAGGAGAAGCTCAGCAAGTATGCTGGGCCTAGAATAAGGACAGCCTACCTCACATCATTAGGTGAAGAGAGGTATGTCAGATGAGGACTTTGGCGAGGAGTTGCTATTTCTATGTTCTAGATCTAATTCCCGTGGAGCGCGTACGTGTGGTGACCCACAGTTGTAAGTCTGCCATCTTTTTTGGAGAGAATCATGGATCCGGTGATTCTGGAACAGATCCTGGTAGGTTTAGACACTACTGTATTTTACTCGAATAATAATAGAGCAGAAGTTACTTCTTTCTGTCTTACTTCTATTCAAGATCCTTCTAATCTACCTTCAGTCCTCACTACCTCACTAAAAGCTCACATGACTTCTGCTTGGCCAAATCTTGGAAAACTGCATTACTGCCCTTTTTCTGCCATTAGCAATTGTCTCCTCCTTCAGCTCCAGCAGCTGTCATTTACCTTCTAGGTCTCCAGCAATTCACATGAAGGATTTTTCTTAGCCATTTTTTTTTTCCTGAGGTCTTGCAAAGCTTTGCATCAGCCCCTGTTGCTTCTGTCTTCACATATGCCTCTCCTGACAGACATTAAAGGTACTCCCATCACACCTACCTGCAAGCAGCTGTGGCTAATAAATACTAGGAAGGAGTGAGTCACAAAGTTACCAGAAACCAGGTGACACACAAACCCCTCCTAAGCAGTATATAGTCATGGTTTTATTTAAAAAAAAAACAACAACAAAACCTCTTTTTGTAGCAAATAACAATTAATTGATGTCTTGACAAAAACAAATGAAATTTGGGGTTTTCTCTGTTTTTGTTGAACTAAATAACAAAATGCATTGAGGTCAATGGCTTTCAGACGGACTCTTACAGAAGATAGCTTTTTACTCAGTGCAGGACTGGGAATATTTCTCTCCAGAAGACATACATACAATCTTAAATAAAGTCTAATGCAACAAAACAGCAATTTGAACTCTCAATTGTTTTCCAATATCTAGCTATAGAGACATATAATCACTGTTGCTGCATTCTTAAATTGAAGTTAAAAAAGATGGATAAAGAAGTAATATCTAAATGTGGAAAATAGGATTATTTAAGGAGACTCATCTCCTAGGTGGATAAAAATAAGATATTCAGGTAATTTTCAAAAGGCAGAGCTATCTTATACAATGGAGACAGCTAAAAAGTACCATTTGCTAGCCCGCAGTGAATGATTTGTAGTCATCAGGGTCCTGCAGGTAATTGAGGATATCTGCATCGTCGTATTCCGCACTACTGCAAGAATATTATTGTAATGAACCGGCGCGCGTGCACGAGTGTAATTGCCCTCTAGTGCACAGCCTTGGAACTGATCCCAGCTGTGCCATAGGACCGCACTGCTCAAGAAAGGAAAAAGATTCTGAAAAAAAGTCTGAAACGCGGAGAGCCAAATCCAAACCCCAGTGGCGTCAGGAGGCTCTGAGTAGCCATGGATGTGATAAGGGAGGGAATCCAGTTAGCGCGCACCAAAACCATCCTGTGGTCTGAACCAACACACGGTAAGTGGAGATGACTGGGGGATTTGCTTCAAAACCTCAGGGCTCCTCCAAACTCAAATGCTAACACAGACATGGCCATTAGGAGCCTAGATAACCGCGGGCCTCTCGTTCTGCATCACTTCCAGTTGTTTGCGCAGGGTCATGTTTCACGGGAGGCTCAGGGTGGACTTCCATAACCTTGTAGCAAAATCTGATCTTTCTGTTAGTGCTGACAAAAAATGAAATGTTCTGAAGGTGCTAATTCTTTCCTCATATGTGCAAGAGAATAAGTCCTGTTTTCCCAATGCAAATCACAGGCAAAATCCCCTCCGTGCTAGTGAGCAAACATGGAACAAAAGCCTGCAAGTAAGTTCATGGCTCCAGCCTCCGAGTTGGATATTTTGTTTGTGTTACTTCTCATTATGTAAGATGTAAGGATTTGCCAGCAACAGAAGGGAATTTCTAGACAAATCATTGCACAGTGCAGTATCTTGTCTCTTTATGTGAAGAAATTATTTGGTGACTTGTGTAGTTCACATACATGTCTCTCTAGTAGTTTGTTCACAGATTTAAGTCCTCTCTTGGTCCTGGTACTGTGTCTGGTGTTCTAGTTAGTGCGGGTTATGCATGGTTATCTGCCTTCTCTCTGCTTTACTCAGTGTTACCTGACAGTTATCCCATGGCCTATAAAGGATTGATCACTGGCAGTATTTCAGTTCCTTGATTGCTGTGATAAGCTGCTATGGTTGAGGTAGGAATAAAACAATGTAAAGACTTTAATGCAGTGTTTTCTAAATTTTCCCTTGGTTCATTCTCTCCTCCATCCCTCATATTGCCATCTCACAACTTCTGAGCCCATTGGCCGGTTTCAACCACATTTGTTAGAGCTTCCCACAAGTACTGTGAAAACTGGTGGTTGGGAAAAGGAAAGGGACGCACAACGTTTTGCTTCTCCAAGGCTTAAGCAGCAGCTTGAGCCCACCAAGGCCTGTTTTGCTTAGCCTGGGGGCTGGCCAGTCAGCAGCCACATGGCTTGACACCCCCCAGTAGTGCAGCTGGGAGACTGTAGGAGGTATCAGGGCCATGGAAGTGGCTTGTTTGTGTAAGTGGAAAATTGGAGACATAGCAGACAGAAGCGAGGTTACACAGCAGATGGGAGATGCTGGTGTTATGGCAGCATGAAGATGCAAGGGTGAGAACACAGATATATCGGTAACAGCTTTACTCATTTGACTGCTCATGGAATAGCCTGAAGATGGTCAAAGGCAGCGTGAGGAGCTGAGTCCCTGCCATCCTCCTCAAGCAGGCATAGCTTCTGCGAAAGCTGCATTAGCACCAGCCTTATGGCAGCATCCCCACCTTGGTTCATCACAGTCACAACCCCCGCGCCATCCCCCACCAGAAGTGGTAGGAATAGAAGGCAAATACTAAAGGAATCTTTAAAAAAAAAAAACCAAAAAAAACCCCCTCCTAACCTGGCTTTGCTCTTGTCTACTCTGGCTGGAAAGTAGCAGTCACTATTGTTTTAATTAATCTGCCTTTTCTTGATTGCTTCAGTCCTAATTCCAGCTTGTAGGGATGAGCTGCCTATTCTTTGCCCCTCACTACAATTCCCTGTAACAAGCTGGGTTCAAGTTGTTGAATCTTCTTAAAGTCTTTCCAGTATGGGATGAAGACTGGATTCCTTTCAAGTCAGTGGTAAAATTCCTGCTGACTTTCACAGAATTTTGTCCATAGCAATTTCAGTATACAGCATCCCTTCATTATTTGTCTTTTAAGACCCCATCAAAGTTTTAAATCTGCCAAAGCTCTATCTGAGAGTTTGCACTCTTAATAGTAAGATCTATGTGTTTGTCAGTCATCAACTTAAAAGAAAAAAAGCCAATTTCTGCAGATCATCTTGCTGGGTTTTGCACCATTTTCCATCCTTTCAGAAAGAATAAATACATTTCCAATGCAGTTAGATCCTTTCTACAATAGCACCTAAGAAATGGCCTCTGCCACCAGACATTTGCAGCAAAACTGTGTTATTACATTTAAATTTCCAAGACTCAGTAGCCAGCAAGTTACTAGAGTTCTATTATAGTTGTGATACATGAACTGCACATTGTTATGGTAATGACATTTTTTTTTCTTCCCTTTGAAGTAGCGGTGTAAATACAAAGAATATCACATTGGTCTTGGAATGATATCTCCTTTGCCTCCACTCTGTGTACCACGCAGTAATCAGACTTGCATAAGAAAAAATTAAAACATGATATAGCCCATTCAGTGTTCCTGCTAGCTTAACAAAGGTCAAAACTAAACCAAAGCATCTGTAAGCATGAAGTTCAAAATAAGTGAAGGGAAATACAAATGATACTTTACCTGGCCATCAGCCGTGATGCCTAGGAAGCTGGTCTTGAGGTTCAAGGATGGCCTTGGGACAGAATCCAGAACTACACCACTGCGCTCTGAAAGCATCATGGTGGTTTACAGTGGCGGTAAAAAACCCAACATTGTTTCTTCATATAGTCATCATAAAATATTACAGCTGACCAGATGGTGGAGCAATTACATTTCCATAGTTCTAAATGGCTATTTAGCTTATCCACTTGTGAACAGTTAATTAAAATTGGAAAAGATATCATTCACGTTCAACGGGTAGACATAACTACATGGGACACGCTTAAACTAAGACAAAAAATTTATTAAACCAGAGATCCATTTCCTTCACCTTCTCACCCACCCTAGTAAGAAACAAACAAACAAGAAGTCTTTGACAATAGGGCTGTGGTGTAAACAGATGAAAGGCAGGAAACTCAGGGAGCTGAGCTGTCCTGAGAGCACATGTGTGCAACACTGCACGTTGTTTGCTGCAAATGAGCTGAACCCTTCCAGCTGCATGGGTGAGCACATGCTGCACTGAAGATCACTCACACACAGAGAGGGAGGCATGAGCTGCTGTGTGAACATAACCCCCTCCCCCAGAACCAGATAGCATTGACACTAACAACACCCAGTGCCATCAGGTCACATTTGTGGGGGTATTTGTCTTAATTCAGCTGCAAGGCAGATAGTCTGTGGGTTCAGCTTTATGTAATAGTTAATCAGTGTGCTATTAAATTCTATTACAAACTAAAGTTTAATTTAGCCAAACAGATATGCAGTTCGAAATACTTATCTGTTAGGGTAATGATATATTCCTATATTGTTATAAAGTGAATTTTTGCACCATTGCCTTCATATGGGTACACAAGAGATAACTCATTAACAAACAAAGGAGTCTCAGGGCTGAAGTGAATAAGGCAGGGAAAGTTTTCAGGAAGAAGCAATATCTTTTATTGGACAATCCAATTTAAATGGAAAAAGAACAGGCAATGCTTCTTCACGACTGAAACGGATGAGAGCAGAGAGGGGTTTAATGTAGCTTAATGCACTCCCTTTAAACCTCTCTCCTTCGTTAATTCAAGTTAACTTTCCTGAGTGCCTCTGTGTAGACTAATCTGCAGGCTTCTGAAGATGGAGCTGCAATGTGCTGGGAGCCCTGAGCTCCCACCCAGCCTCCAGACAAAGCCACTGGGGTCTCAGCCCTTCTGCTGTGTCACTCCTTTGAAAGGGTAAGGCGCAGGTTCCCCACCACCGCCGGGCCACAGCGGCAGTGTGCCCTGTGGTATCAGAGGGCAAGGAGGATGCGCATGCTCCCCAGTGTGGTCTGTGCTATGCCCTGTCTCCTTTTTCCCCACTCCTGGTGAACCACAGTCCTAATTCTGCTGGAGGACTGCAACTGCCTAAAACCTGTATGGGCTTCAATCTGCCCATGCAGCCGGAAAGCGCAGTCTGCTCTTATTGTCCATGAGGTTAAAAATACCCAAAACAGCTCGAACAAGAAAATGTAAAGGAAAAAAAATGAGGAAGGGAGACCTATCCCTCATCCACCATGCAATGACTTCAGGCATCAGCAGAGCTCTGTAGTTAACATGACCTTGGTACCCTGGGTTCACTGAGAAAAAAACAGACTTCAAAAACTGATGCGGAGTTTGATGTCTTTTGAAAACAGTTAACATAGTAAATGCTTTTAGAGTTTACCTATGGGGGTGCTCAATGCACATTGCTGATCATTTCTGCCCATTTGATTTGTCAGTCATTTTAAGTCCTCCTCCTGTTAAATGTAAAATGTTTGAGGGAGCCACAGGAGAAGTGACCCAGACAGCCATACCACAGCAGCCGCGCCTTTGCTGTTGAGGAGAAATCAGCCAAGTATGTAGTTCACAATTTTTCTTCTTCAAAGGATTTCTGAAGCGTCTGCTGTTAGAGTACCCTACAACAGCACCTTAAAATATATGGAATTATAAGTTAGAAATAATATTCCTATCCATTATGGAAGAACTTTAACTTAAAATGCTCTCTCTCAGGGACTTTAAGACTTGTCCCCTGTTTCCAACGAGAAGCTCACAGCTTTGTGCCTGCCCTTGCTCCAGACCCCCAGGCTCTGCTGCACTGTCCCTCTCGCGGAGCAGCCCTCCTGCCTGTGGCCCAGGAGGAGATCGCAGCAAGGCTCTTCTCAGTCCACTGAGCAAGAGCACTGCTCTTTCAGAGGACAGGCATGACACTTGACTTCCCAGGCAATCTCCCGGGCAGAAATTGGAGGTAAATAAAATGGCAAGCGATCAGCTAAGCCAACCTGTTTTTTATCGCGCCATGGCAATTTCTGAATGCAGACCCTGAGCAAGACCTCCTTTGCACAGCTCCTGGCTGCTCAGCTAGGACCGCATTAAGGTTATTTCCTGATGATTCCTTAGGCTTTCTTTGTCATTGCCTGGCTCCTGTATCCCTTCCTTTTAATGCTGCAGCTGTCCTATAAAAGTATCTCAGGTAGTTTAAACTCTGCCTTCGATGGCACTACCAGCACGTAGCGAACCAGAACCCACGGTCATATCCAAAGTCCTGGATAGACATGTACAACCTGCCCTCAAGCCTGTTTTTACCTCCGTGGCTTCACTACCACATCAATGACAGCCAGCACATGATGTGAATATGAAGAACTGGATTTCTTAAAAGCATTAGAAGGCATGGGCTTTCAACAAAAAACAAGGGACAAAAGTAGAACTAGCTGCTGCCTCTTTTTTGAGCCATGTCTGTAATAATCCATTAAAGGAAAAGAGAGTCTGAGCTCTGAGAGCAGAGCCGGCTCGAGCCTTTACACCAGGGAAGGCCAAGTGGTTTGGTTTCTATTTTTAACACTTTGTTTATAGTGCAAAGCAAGTGAGTTGGGTCTAGCTGTATTTTACAAAAAATACTTCTTTAAGTGAGAACTATACAAAACATACTGGTACTCAAAACTCCCAAATTTAAGAGAGCTATAATTAGCATTGGATGGAAATGCTTAAGTGACACAAATTGCAGGTACCGTCCTCACTTTTCTTCATCCAGAGAATCCCGAGTTACTTCACGGTGAATTATTGTAGGAACATTTTGGTGGCCATTTTTTGCTCAGCAGTGTTTGAGCTCATTCTGCATGTAGTGAAGTGGGGCGTCCACATGACTGCGTGTGCTTTAAAGAGAACGACTGAAACCACCATACCGAGAGAGTCTATGGGTATGACCTTTAGCGATAGGTTAACAGTCCCACTTGCAGACTATTTGCAGGAATCAGTTTTCTTTTCCTTCACTTCAAAGTCGGATGCTGAATTATATGACTCTCCAATTCTTTTGACTGGTCTTTCTGTTCTCTGAAGATTGACTCATTTCCTGTATTTGAATAAGATAGTAAAAGTGGATATAAAATATTATTTTGCAATTGTAATCAGAATAGCTCTCAGTGCAGATATTAATAGTGAATTCTAAGACTCTGCCCAATAACAGCTGAGTTTATGGTTTCGTGGGCTAGATTCTGCTCTCATTTATTTCTTTGTAAACCCAGAGTAACTCCCAGAAGTCAACTGACTTGCTCCGGATTTCTGCAAAGATAGTGGAAGTCTGCCTCTTGCTCTGTGTTTCTTCTGCGGTGGTGGGGATGACATCATCAATCTGGATATATGAATCAGGGCGTAGATGAATCAGGCAAAATTAAAAGCAGTTCATTCTCTAAACTGAAACCTCTGCTTTTTTGATTCATTTGTATAAAGAGATCCATTACCTCGCTGCTTCTCTGAGCCCGGTAGATCCTATTTAAACTATCACCTCTATCAGCTTTTACCTGTCATTTTTTCACTGCAGTTCGTACAATGTTCTCTGAAACACTGAAGCATGAAACTTGCAGAATTCAAAACAGAGGTACACAAACAACAGGCAGAAATGAGATATATTTTATCAGCAAGGCATGTGGCTCTTAGTACTTTTAAGGAGAGGCTGTTGAGCAAGAGCTCTTTTGGAATGCAGTTTGGCTGTTAATTCTTGATTTTACCAGCTGCTGTGTTGCTTCAGACTTTGCAGAAGTGTGTGCGTATCTACGTGTGCGTGTTTGAAGCAGTGTGGGAGGATCTCGCGCTGAATCTTGTTTTGCTGGTTAGAGTTCAGAGGCTGAACTGCAGAGTGTAATTCTGAAATTTACCTCTCTCATTAATTCTGATCAGAAGTGTTCCTTTGGCACACCTGCCCTAAGCATACAGAGGAAAAACATCAAAACCGATAATACGCTGGAATTTCATGATCATCCCATGCCAGTCGTTTCCCCTCTTGATGCAAACAACTACCATGGCTTCTTTATTCAGCCTAAAGAAGGAAAACACAAACCTGTCTTAGCTCAGACCAAGGCAAGTAGAGGAGAGTCAGCAACAGGGCAACCACTGCAATGCACATTTTGAGTTATTCTTTGGTCTCAGAGAAGTTAGGTGTTAGATACAGAGCTTCACATTTCTACATCACCCCCTCAATTCTGTGGTAACTTAGAGATAATTTTGGTGTCTCTTTCATGGGCTACAGCGTGTGAAGTACGTCAGTGGTCTGCTTGTTTCCTAATGTGTATGTTTTCCGTGTTTCAAAGATTGCCATTTCACATTATAAACCGTCATTCTGGGAGAGCCAGGGGTGAAACAAACCACAGAAAACAAATTGCTCTCTTATGACTAGATACATTAAAGCCAGCACTTAAGTAACTTTTCTGAGCTCAGTATCTTATCCAGAAGTGTCATCCCAGATGTATGTTAAGAATACCATTGGTCTTTTTTTAAGGTTCGTAGGGATGCAAGAGCATTCTGCAAGCTCCTAGTGGGTGTCTGTTGTCCAAAGTAACTACAGGAGTTAGGGTTTAGCTGCAGTTTAAGTTTCCTGTGTATGGCTGGACTTTGCAAAACAGCAGATTTTGAAGCATGGTTACAGGCTGGTTGCTTAAGATGGATTTTGAAGCAATGCTGTGAGAGGCCTGCACATGTTTAGCCTGGTGCTGTGCCCAGGTCCAAATCATATCAGCCCTGTGATTAAACCAACAAGACAGACCCAGTAATTTAGATACCGGCTGCACAGCCAAGGTTCTGCATATCCTACCCACGGTGTCTTCATACCCAATGGATTTCAGGAATCTGCACCTTCAGGGGGAACAAATTTTAGGGAAAATGAGAAAGAGTGCTGATCGTATGGGCCAAGATTTGCAAACATTACCTATGATTAAGTTTTGGGACAGCCATAGATGTGGGATGGAGGAAACAGTAGGAAAGAGGTTATGGGACTCTAGGGTTCACAGAGGCTATTAACAAGGTGCCAGAGAGATGGGACTGCCTGGGTCCTCATAGTAGAGCAATGCCATGCCACCCACAGTCCACTGACACCTTCTGAGGGAAAGGAGAGGAACAGCAGTCTAGTGTTGAGGTCCTGTTAGGGAGTCCGCAAAGGTCAGGGAAGTTCAAGGTTATCTCTTGGCACACATCAAACTGCATGGATAACATACCATCTTCATGCCACCTCAGCTTCTCAGCTGGATGTCTGACTCCTGGGCCTTCTATAGGATCCTGAGAGCATTATTGGCTTGACCAATGCCAATGGGACTGCCTCAGTTCCTTAGTCCGGTGCTAACCCCATTGCATGCCCTTGCAGCCCTTACAGCCACCATTTATCTGGCTGAAGACCCTGGTCCTCTTTGGGAGGAATTCTCCCTGGAACAATGAGTACACGACACATGCCAAATAATAATGAACTACTCAATTATCTAAATGGGACTGTGGGATGTAGGGCTGATGGACCTAGCTGAATGCCAGATCATTATTAAAGCTGGGTTTAAAAATGACACCATTTCAGTGTGTCATCTCTTGGCAGACTCTGCCTGTTCAGAGGACCCTTGCAAGGGATCTCACCGGGGGCTACTGTAGAGTGGAGAGCTGTCAATTCATGTGAGGAGGTCTACAGGCAGAAATATTTTATTAATGGAGTGTTTGGCTCTTTTGGATGCTGTGGGAGAGCAAGGAGGCTTTGCCAGTGCTCCTCTCACCTTGTGTGAGACAGGACAACTGGAAATGGTTCAATGCCTGCAGGAGCTTATAATTGTGGCAGAGAACAGTTAATGGGATGCTTTGTAATACAGGTCTAAGGGATGGGGAATCTTTCCTGTCCAAAAGGAAAAGATCATTATGTGTTTCTTGGATGTCATATCTGTGTATCAGATAAAACTTAATTCAGGGGGAAAAAAAGCATGCTAAGATATGTTTGGCACATACAACAAAATGCACCGATGGACATAATTTGACATGGAGTAAGGCAGGTGCAGCTATTTCTTAACAAAATCTGTCTCCTTTGGTTTTGACTGTGAATGCAGCTATATTTCCAAATATGTATTTGCTGATGTTTTCATTTCTTCAGTGCTGATGACATAAAAGATCTTTGCACTGGGTATGCTGTTTGCTGAGGAAAATTCCACTTGAACTCCGGAGCAATCTGAAGAATTCTGACAGAAAGTTTGAGGGGGCAGGATTTTACTTTGCACTCTCTCTTGACTTAGGTCTGCTCCCTTTGAAAACAGCCATAAAGCTAACATTGATTTAAATGGAAGTGTAAGTAAATTGATACTGATTGCTTTTAGAAGCCGTGCCCTGAAAATTCTGAATTCGCAAAACTTCTGATTTTATTTCTACTGCTACTTTGTGCCTTACAATTTAAAAAGAAAGACCTGCCTACTTAGATTTTCATTAGTGTGAGTTAAACTAATTCATTGTAACCTTTTTTAATGAGCAGTGTTGTTTCCCTTAGACTTGTAAAGTCTGGAAAAAGTAATGCTTTCGAGAGCTTGCACCTAGGAAAAGAAAAGAAATGCTGTGTTAGTGTTGAAACATCTTGTTTTAACATTTTGGAACAGGTTTTGATAATTAATTTTTATGTGAATTTAAGAAGCCATATGTAAATACAAGCAATATTAATTTTAAAATAAAAATCTGAATGTAATGTTTAAATTATTTAAAGAAATAATTTTTACCCAGCAAAATTTTTCTGCCTGAAACTTCATTTGCTGGCTAACTTAAAAAATATTTGCCATCTGTTTGAATTCCATTTTGGAATTTCCTAGAAAATAGAAAATGTAGTTCCTGACAGTTGTAATATGTGGGAGATGTTTTGCTTAGCATTGCAGAATGAAAGGATTGTTATATTTGCAGAGCCGTACTCTTTCTAACAAGATTTGTTAAAACATGGTCATATACAAGGTATTTTCGTCTTCTGGAAGAAGGAATGTGGCTCTTATTTTTAAGGAAGGGACATGCATTTTGGAAAAAAGGGTTGAAATAATTGGGGCTAAAAATAATTGAGCTTTTAGTGTGGGAGTTGGCAGCTGAGAAGTTTTTGGGTGGATCAATGGGGAAAAACTAAGTAGAAGCCAGGGCCCTAATATTATGCATTAGTGAGATTGCTATTGGAAGAGCTTGTGTTTGTCTATCTGTCTTTGAAAAGGACCCTGACATAGAAAAGTGTTACAAGAAAAAATCTGGGAAATCTGACTACAGTAAGAAAGTCTGTCTACAGTAAGAAAGTAAAGAGGCATCAGCTTTTTCAGTTTATCTGGAAGAAGTTGAAGAGCAGGCTTGACCATGGTCTGTAATTTGTACAGAGACATGATTTCTGATAGCCCAGGGCTCTTGAACTTTGCAGACCAAGACACGAGTAGGTAGAAAAAATTTAGACTAAAAATAAGGCAGTTTTATGGTGATGCTAATTAACTTTCAGAACAACTTGCCAAGAGATGGAGTGGATTTTCTGTAATTTGAAATCTCTAAATCAGGATCTTTTTTTTTTTTACTATGTGTCTTCCTGCTCATCCCTGGGATATAGATAACGTACAGGAATTACCAGCTGGAAACCTCTGTCCCATATCATGCAAGGGATTAAGATAGTCCCTTCTGGCTGTAAGTCTGTGCATATATATATTAGATAGAGGTGACAAATAAAAGTGTAGAAAGAACAGGATAGAAAGGTGCAGAGGTTGACGGTAGAATTGTCTGGTTACTGCAGATATTATGATTTAATATTCAATCTTTGATTCATTTCTTTCAGGCTCAATCTTAAAAGGCTCAGGTCTTAAACTAAATAAGAAAAGACTGTAGCTGGAGGGATCTGCCATGGGATGGGTTTTGTACCTAAGGCACAACCAGAGGGGCTGGGGGCGGGGAGGGAAAGTGGAGAATTTGTGAATTAAGAGCAGGCAGACAACCTGCCTATCTTTGCTTTTGTTTTTAAATCTATACATACCAAAGGGAGTGGATTATATTTATATAGATGTATAGAAAGAAGCTTTTGCTCTAAACAGCTCCTAATGCAGGTGAAAACTGTGTATTGATTACTTAAAGAAAGTTAAAATAAAAGCAATTTTTCCCCCATTTCCACACATTGCAGCTTTTGGCCTACCCACTCATAGCTAAAAAAGCATTCTTTCCTGATAATCAAGCTTCAGCTGTCTGAATTTCAGGCCGAGCCTCTCATCTTGAGCTTTGCTGAAGAGCTTCTTTAATTAACCATTATACCACAGATGTTATTGATTTTTTTTTTTTTTTCAAATCTGGTTGAAACATCATTGTGCTGGATCGTCGCCAAGATGAAGGCCTGAATTTTTTGTGCACTGCTTTTACTCCTTCTGCATACCTTATTAGTCTCCATGTCTGTTAAGTGCAACCCTTAGTATTAACTCAGAAAATACAGCATTGATTTTTAGCCTTGCAGCCGTGATCTAAGGGCTCCTAATTTGGAATGTGGAAACCAGAGTTCTGCGAGAAGCTATATTACTGTACACTTCCTACAAGTAAGACCTTTCACTCTCTTTACCTTTTTGCCAGACTTTTGGTGTGGTTTAAAGTTCTTGGAATTGTTTTCTTGCAAGAGGAACAGAGCAACATGTCTAAAACATGCCTGCTTACCTGTGCATAAATAAACATATGTTTATATATATATTACAAAATACGTGAGTAAATAAAAAGTCTGATTTGCAAAGGTGCTGTTCACCACAGTTTCTAATTATTTCAGCCGGGTTGTGGCAGCTCAGTTGCTCTGCAAACCTGTTTGCTCCCCTTTAGCTGCTTAAGTGTAATTTGGGGACCTAAATTTTGCTGCGAAGGTTTCAATGTTTTGGCGGCGTTGTTTTAAATTTGACTGTATTTTCCTCTTTTAGCCTGTCATTGGGATACTCGGATCAGTTATTAGCATGGTGTAACATCTCTGGTAGAATTAGTTCTTGAATTTAAGGACTCGGTTAAATCAAGTCTGCTTTGTCGGGGGGGGGGGGGGGGGGGGGGGGGGGGGTGTATGTTTTAGCTTGGGGCAGAAGCTGAGTCCAAGCCTTGAGTGAATCTCAGCCTTCCTAACAACAGCGCATTCCTTTCAAAATACGTCTTCCTCTGATGATGAATTCAAGAACTAAAACAACGACAATAGGTTCTTAAATTCTGATAAGATTTCTCTGAGTTTAGTGATACGTTATTTAAACATAATTTGAAGCTTTTAAAAAACTGTAATGGCACCTCTTGACCTTTCCAAAATCACATGGAGCAAGAGATGGTGAAAAATGTTTATTTACTCTGCATTAGAAGCTAAATCCCTGTTCCTTCTTAGAACCGGTAGTTCTTTTATACCGGGGAACTCATGCATGGCACTTCCATTCTTCAAACAAGAGCTAGACAGTCCTACTTGAACTGCAGAAACAATGACCTGCAGTCTATCCTATGCCTGAGTGATAAACAACAATGCAGACCTCTTGACAAGCTCTGGCATCAAGCGTGGAGTCTTGCAGCTCAACATGTCTGCTGAACAGAAGTTAGAAAAAGAAAAGATCATCTTGTAAACAATTAATTAATGTTTGTCATGAATTATCATTTTTACTTCCTTCTCAAGAGGCTCAAAGGGAATAAAAAGGCATTTTTGCAGGTGGTGGCATTCAAAGTAAGGGCAATCAAATGTTTGAGAGCAGTGGCACAGCACTTTGAGTCTCTAAGGGTGAATGGTGCTAGGATTAGAGCACAGCAGGGGGTTGAGGGTTTCAGGTGTGAAGCTTAATGTTTGTGATCAGCAAAAAAAAGTCTTGAATTTATCTAAACTGCTCTTCTGCTAACAGTACTTCTAGCACATAAATGTTCTGAAAGTGACAAGTGTTCTCATTGCTCTTCTAATGCAAACATGATCTGCATTTGAAAGATGCATCCCTTTCGCCTAAATTAGAATGTGCATCACAAAGAGCGTAAGATGATGACCCAAAAACAGTTCTTTACTCTCTCTCTCTCTCACTCTCACTCTCTCTCTCTCTCTCTCACACACACACTTCAATTCACGATACAGCCACAAAAATGTAAACTTCCACTCCTTTTTAGACAGCTACCAGAGCTGACACTCTGTCCATTATTCTGCCTGCACCGCAGGTTTGTAATTAGGATGCTTTACCACTGGTGCTTCAGTTCTTATCTAGCATCATTCACACAGAGTTTCGTGTCTTTGCGGCGCTGTGCACAAGTAGCTCAATTTTATTTCGGTCAAGCAGTTTTGAGGGATTTTATGCTGTGCCATCCTAATGCATGCACACTCCTTACCTCCTCCCCCCGCTTATATTGCTGAACACCACAGAGAAGGTAGCATGATAGGAGTCCTAACAATAAATTTAAGCTATTCTGAGGAAATTAATGGGTTTAGGATTTGTGTAGAATGTTTGCTATCCCTGGGAAAGAAAAGAAGGTTTTAGTAAATAAGACCAATAAACGGCTTGTGCAAATTAATTTCTGTCTCTCCTGGGACCACCTCTTTTGCCTTTTCGGAAAATATTTTTCCTCTATTTAACATTAAACAAAATCTTAGTAAGCAGCAGGAAGAATCTGTCCCTAAGAGAAAAAGCATTGTGCAACACAGGTTAGAAATGAAAGCAGCAAGGAAAAAAACCCTCAGATGTATATACAAATGTAGGAAAACCTGCACGGATCCTCTGTTTTTGCTTCAAATGTTTTCATGATGCAATATGCCATTACAATTTGGCATCTGGAGGGAGCATGCTGCGTTCTAGAATTTGAGAACTATTGAGGCAGACAGCACAGGCTGCAGACAGTACACATAATGGTAACTATATATATATATATATATATATTCCTACATCTTAATTGAACAATCGGAAGAGGGAGTGTTGTCTAATGATTTACTTCATAAGCCTGGGCTGGCCGTGTAAGATTGGGTCAATAACTTCAGCTTTCAGTTCATAAGCTTGTCTATTTGTAAAATAAGATTTTTAATTGGTATAGAAGCCAACTATATGGGAATTTTGACATTTGTCATTGTCATAAATTAATAAATTATTTTTGTAAGATACTGTGAGATAGAAGAGGAAGAGCGGTAAAGTAAAATAACTTCATTTTTTCCAGTCTGTCACATAAACTGATAGAAACTGACAATAATTGATTAGTATACGTTTTCATCAGCTAGCGTCTGGAGTTCAAGGACTAGATTTCTATTCACCCTGAGGTCTTTCCACCTCTCCTTGGCAGAGTGTCAGGGACTCCATGACGCAGCACTTTATCACCAGAAAAATCTCTATTTGTCAAAACAAATTAGTTTTAATCCGTGCTGCGGAAATATCTGTTTCTAGGCAGTGGTGGCAGGAGAAAGCGTCTCAACTCTAGTTCAGCCCAGGGGGATGCTCAGCAGGAGTAACCAATCTCCGGCTCAGAGCTCTCACTCCGCTTGATTTAGGCAAGGGTCTGGATGTGGTCCTTCCTACCCCAGTGAGCCTCTAAACCCCTCTTGTGAGTGCCCGTCAGCTGGGCTGGAGGGAGTCTCCATCTCTCTATTTCGGAGTTGTTCTTTTTTGGGTCATCCCTGACCCTCACTCGAGCAGAGGGCTGATCCCCAGGAACCATCCATGTATTCTCACCCGTCTTTGCTGATTCTTTCTTGTGTGCTTGCTTTTTGCAGAAATAACTAAATAAGAAAGACCGGTCTTCCAGAATCCCAGTAAGTAATGGGGAAAGGTTTGCAGCCCAGGAAAAGTTTTCTGCCCAGCTTAGTGCAGCTCCCACGCAGAGACAATTTTGAATAGAGAACCCATGACTTGTGCCCCCACTTTAAGGACCCTTTTACACCGTCAAAGTGGCTCAGGGGGTCCCAGAAATGACAGGGACCTGGTCCAGAATGTTTCTGCCTGAATTCCTGTTGCTGGCCACTGGTTAAGGTGGAGGCAGGAAATAAAAAAGACCAGAAAGTGCTCGCTCTCTCCCACTGCCCCTCCTCACCTGTTTCAGACATTTCTGAGATAACTCACCCCCTCCTCTCGGAGGGACCAATGTTTGGGGGGGACTGAGCCGGGACCTTTCCTCTCCGTCAGTCAGGCCCCGTGTCAAAACACTCCTGACTCCCAGGAAGTCGGCTCTGCTGAATCCCGAGGCTTGCCAGTGCCAGTCAGCTGCTGTTTGAACTAAGTCCTGACCGCAAAATCAAAAGTGGGTCCAAAGAAAGCTGTAAACAGTGTGCAATGAGCCATTTGAAGGCAGCTGATGCCTCATTTGGGGTGACATGTTGTGGCTGATGAGTGTGGATGATGTGGGGTTTTCGATAAGTGCCTCATCAGTATCCTCATCATGATCGTGTTGCTCAGCCACGGCGTGTGCCCTGACTTGATTGTAATTGCCTGAATCTGCTCCTGCTGCTCAGGAGCGCACAGTAATATGCAATAAAACAGCAAGAAGTGAATGTTAACCATCTGAGTTCTGACATGGCTGCTTGCAGTTCAAGTTTTCCATTAAGGACAAAAAAATCTATATAGACACACAAATATGGATATATAATTGCATGCTTAGAATAATTATTGTTTGTATATGCAATAAACTCATTTTATAAATAATGCATGATGGTCATATACAGATACATAGATAGATGTATCTATATACATCTTCTCCCTGACACCTGTATATACCATATATAAATGAACATCACATGCTCATGGTGTGTAGGTAAATAGTAGAGGGATGAAGAGCACCAGGACCATACTTTCATTCAAATTTTTAGGAACATGAGCAGAACCTGTAGTTAAAGCTATGCAGAGTCTTCGTAAATCTTAATAACACGTGTGCATACAGATAAGTAATTGATTTTTAGATGCAGTTAATCTACTCACGTAAATGTGTGTGTGTGTGTGTGTGTACTTGTGCAGGTGTGAGGGGGGGGGGTAAGGTACACATGCATATGTGGTTCATACCGCTAAATTAGTCTTTGGAGAGAGCACACTTTATTTTCACATGTTAGCTGGTTTGGATTAACTCCATAGCATCACTGGCTGGAAAAAAAAAAGACAAACCCCAAACTTTCTGAACCCTGTGCCTGTGAGTCTGACAATACAAAGTACTGAGAACTTGTGCCCAGGAGAAGCTCTTCAGAGACTTTTTGTAAGGTGGCAACTGTCATTACCCTGTTGGGATCCCAATGCATGAGAGGGGTTCCGAGGTATTTTGTTCATGCCCAATGGTGGCAACAGAAAGAGCAGGTTTGTTGATGGCTAGTCAAAAAATAGAACATAATCAGAACGTGGGCTATGCTCCTTTTTAATAAACAAGTGGCATGGATGGTGTTCTTGGCTTTAAAATTATGTTCAGCTTTGGTTATAAGTCAGAAAGGTAATAAAACAAACATTACAGTTGTATAATCATAATCCTTGCTGTCTCAGAGTCTAATACTACACCCTTGCAGTCAACAGCTTTGGGATTTCTGTATGCAGCTGGCTTTTTGGCATAGTTTGGGGGACATTTAAATAATATAATGTACACAGGCAAACACTGTTTGCATTCAGTTAATGCCTGATGGAATGAACACGTGGGTTTTCGTCTCCACGGTGTTATTTAAGCATTTCAGTAAAAGTGCACAAAAATGTTTCGAAAATGTTATTTGCAGCTGCTGTTGTTACTGTGCATCGTCCTGCGTGCTCTGTGCCTGTGTACGGAGGCTACCGCTGTAAGGTACGGGTCCTGCTCCACTGAGACAGAAAGACCAGTGTTAAAGTGAAAGCGGAGAAGAGAGAGATTGTTATTTGCAGACCAAAATCACCAGGGCATAAGATTTTTGAAGCCTTTTAAAAATAATTGTCTTTCCCCAATTCAAGCGAAATTTGCTCTGCCTTGGAAATGTCCTTAATATCTTCATTATAGAAAACAAATCTGTACAGATTAAACACTCTAAGTCTGACCATTTGAGAGGTAAGACAATCATTATAATTATAAATACTTCTGTTGTCATGTGTGATCAAGTGGATTCGCTGTTGTAGCTTAAATATATTAACTTTAACCCTTTTTAATTACGGATTTAGCACAATGCTGACGGAGTCCCTCCTAGAATCCTGCATTCACCCTGGGCCTCTCTTTATGCTCAAAATATGTAGACAAATAGAGAGGAATTCCAAGGAGGATAGAAAACATGACTGAGAAGTTGGAAGGATTTGTTTATGAGGAAAGATTAGAAGAATGAAATGGGGAGCTTTAGTTAAATGGGATTAAAAGCAACTAATCTGCGTAGCGTTTATAGTTTCAGCGGATGAAACTCATCGTTCCTATTAACTTAACTATGCTTCATTCTTCGAACTTGTATATCAGATACCTGATTACTACTTTACTTATTAAAAAAATAACTTTTACTGTCAACAATTCTGATTTTTCATCATTTTAAGAAAAGGACCTGCATTTGTTCCGCAGAGCAAAGTGATAACAAAGGGATGGGTTGTAATCGGGTACAAGCATACGGAGCATTCAGAAAAGGAATGGCATTTCTTGACTTGGTAAATATTGATTCTGACTATCAGCAGAGAGAATTTTTTAAGGGAACAATAGCTGGGCAAAAGCCCAGATTTTCTCTCAGTAGCACATACAGGTAGTAAAACAGTTTTTCAAAAGGGGGGCTAGGATCTTCGTTGCAAGAAACATAGACTACCAGTCTGGATTAAGAATTGGGACAAGATTTAACATTGAGAGCAACCTGACAGCCCTGAGTTACACAGCTTTGCTCTTGAATTACATCATTCTTGCACTTGGTATTTTTTCTTTTCTTTTTTCTTTTTTCTTTTTACTTTTTTTCCTTTTTTCTTTTTTTCCTTTTTTATACTTAAAGTATGCATTGCCTTCACATGCACAAAAACAACTTTGGATGTGACTTATTAGTATCATTAGAAACTATCCTGAGAAAAATTTCATTGTGAGTTTTGCCAGTTTCTAGACATTCAGAAAGAGGCAGCATGTGTCTTTAAAAGTTTTTATACTAATTTAAATTAACTCAAAAGCAACAGCTTTATGCAAGTGTAAACCAAATTAATGCAGTGATGAAACAGACCCCACATCTCGAACCTTTCTGAGATCTAAATAGCAAACCACAGAGTCTCAAATACAAGGAAGATGCAGTCTGGTGTAAACTGGCTGGTTTGTTAACTTTGCAGGATTAATGTATCTTCACAAGAAAAGTTTTCTTAAGAAGTGGAGGATAAACAATTCTTTCAGATTGCAGTTTCTACTTAAAAGCCATGACAAGAAAAATGTTTTTTTCTCCTTGAAGGTTTGTGTAGCATCAGCATTCCTTTGCATAGAAGAAATACTCCCTAATAATAAGATATAAAGGAGAGTACAAAAAACCCAGTTTCACCCCAGGATGAAAACCTAAGATTCATCATGAATCAATTGTAAAAGTTATTCTTCTAGCCCTTGTGTTCGTAAACAAATGCACTGGCCCAGATGTTTTTTATCTGTATTGTTTAAAACTCCTATCTAGTCCTGTCTGTGCCAGCTGGGATCAACCAGTTTTGTACATTTGGATGCCACTTCTAATTCCAACCTGGTGCTCTCAGTCCATCCAGTATAGAAATGTTAATGCAGCATTTCTTGATCAAATGATTGAAGAAATCCTGCCAGATCCAAGCTAGGCTGCAAATTTGTCCTTCCCTTCCCCCTGCAACCTCCCATTCCTGCAACACACAGGATATTACCCCTAATTTTGCTTTCCTCTGCCCAAGCAGTATTCCCAGGAGTGTGGAAGAAACTGTCCCATGGGCTAGATATGCTCACCAGGTTGCCATCCTTGAAACAAAAGATATTTTCTAAGATCTTCATTTTGCTCGAGCAAGCATAGCAATGACCGAACAAGGACTTAATTGTCAGTAACGGGGGATTTAATGCTGGGTAGGAAGCATGATATCAGCTAAAAATATGCTTGTCCAATAGTAATGTTAGAAGTCCTTCATATCTCCTTGCAAGTTCAAAAGGGTATTTGACTCATAAAGAACTTTTTCTTTCTTTAACAAGCTGTAAATTCAGAATTAAACTCGGAATTAAATTCTTAGTTATTTAGAATTACACCTTTTGTGCAGTATGTGTGAGGGTTGCAAGGAAGAAATGGCCCATGCTGCACCTCAGGACACTGTTTGTGCAGCTTTACTCCTGCTCTGGAACAACTCTACTAAAGCCAACGCACAGGAGAATGATTTGTGACCCAGCACCTCCAAAGGAGTTTCAAGTTCTCCCTTTTACGGGCTCTTGTTTTTCTGTTCAGAGCACAAGCCTGCTGCACACCTGAATCTGACTCCTTGCCACCACCACGTAAGGCATCTCTCAGAGCACCAGTGGGGCTGGGTGGGCTCTTACCATCCCTTGCACACTTTCTGTACAAAGGCCCAAACCTTCTGGCTGTATTATATCCACCGGTAACATCCAGCTCCTTCTCGGAGTGCTGCTGGTGTGGTGCCTGGGCAGGGGGCTGCACCTGGCCAGGCCCCCCTTGCTCGGAGCAGGGAGCAGAGCTCAGCCTGTGCCGCGGTACACGGCAGAGGGTAGGTGCAGCTGCAGTCTGGGCCAATTGTTCTCTTGCTGGATGATGGTGAGGGAAGGGATTCTTCTTGCCTCACCGTGGCAAATGTTCTGCCTTCACACTGAATACGTGTCCCGAATATTTCTGTGTTCTCAAGATAACTTCAGAGATAAGGGGTTATTTAACTCTGCCAAATCGTGGCATTTGTTCTACAGGATGTATAACTGCCAAATATTTATGCGATTAACATCTGAATTCAAGCATACTTTAGTAGTACAAAGATGTGATTAGTCTCACCAGAATATGATTTTTTTAATGGACGTGGCTCCCACTTTCCAGCAAAGATTTAATAGCTGAGTCCTGCAGGGAAGTCTCCATTTACTGGACTTTTATAGCTTAAAAATATCCTAGGGTACATTTCCTAGCATGCAGCGTGGCACAACACAGAATTTAAATGAAATTCCATGGTCAACATGAATGAACAATGTGCATAGTGTCAATCACTAACCTCGTCCTTTCCTACTTCTAGCCAAAATCATATGAATGACTGGTACTGACAATGGGCATGGTTCCAGTGCTTGGGAGCAGCATTTTTACTCTTCAGCCTGAAGATCTGGAACAGGGGGCTAAGAGGCTCCGAGCACACTTTGGGGTAGCTCCTCAGCCTTCTCCACTCCTCTGGAGATCTTCTGGCATCTCCAGCGTGCAGGGGACAGTCATGGAGGCAGACTGGCTCCCACAGCTGGCTTTGAGCCTCCTCCATCCCAACACACACGGGGAGACAGGAGCAGTGGCAATGGCACAGGCCCTTCCCTTTCACCCCGCCACGTGCATCTGCGGCGCCTGCCGAGGTCCGGGCGGCTCTGACCCCTACCAGGTGTCCCAAGCGACCTGGTACACAAGCTCTGGTAAAAGCTCCTAGGCTGCAGGAGCCAGCCATTGGGACTTCCCATGAACTTCTCCCAGCTTGGTTTTTAACCAAAGGTACTTTTTCCCCCTTTGCACCATTGCCCTCAAGGTCAGAAAGTGGCTCCTGAGCCCCCTACCAGAGGGCAGAGGGCAATCTGCATGTCAGTGCATTTGCAAATGGAGAACCGTAAATAAAACAGCAGAAGCATCTCAAATTCCAAACCCCACCACCTGCCGTGATTTCTTCGCACAGTTAACTATGAAAAACCCCAAGTCTGTTGTTATTATGGGAAGAAAACCCAAACAAACCGGAACATAGGTAACATGTTTCACCCGTAATGATGATGAGGACAGTCGGTGGTCAGCCGGATTGCCTTCTGTGTGCAACCGAGGGCTCAGACTATGAATCTGGTATAAGTAGCTGGGTGTGCAATAACTGCAGAATCAGCATCTTGTTTTGAAAGGACTCCTGCAAATCCTGCAGGAACATTTCAGTACTAGATGGTGTTGCTATGGGCACCAGAAGGAAGCTTAATATAAGAGAAACTGTCTTAGGAATTCATGGGGGATGGGTGTAAACAGAATACATATACAGGAACCGGAATGTCCCTGGCACTAAAAACCATATGGCATTTGGGGGTTTTTAATGTTCCGCTAATAACATTTTAGCGTAGGTCTTTCCAGACGGAAAACATAAGCTGGTACCTTTTTTCAAGTTGCCTAAAGTGAAGGATAGGTAAATAGGTAATCGAGTTCTGTAAGGTATATCTGCATCCCATGTAGCAGAAGCATAATGAAATCTGGATGCTCCAGATAGATATAATTTCTCTGTAAAAAACAGATGTTAAAAACAGGAATGGAATATGAGGGAAAGACAAGAACTGCAGTTCCCTCTAGTATTCAGGAAAAAGAATCCCACTCTGCCTTTGAGTACAGTTCGAACTTTAGGCAAAAATCACATTGGCAAGGGACAACTGGATGATTTAATTCATGGCTAGATTTCTCCCATTCTGGCCGTCTCTCTGCCACTGTAGACTACCTAAGTGGCTGGAAAGAAAGAAAAAGTAACCAGTGCAGAATAACTGCAAGTATGTCTCAAGACAGACAAAGAGAATGCAAAATTAAATTCTTGATGTGAAAAGGATGGGACAATGAGCCCCTGTCCCCAAGATACCTTCAGAGAGGATTCCATTTCAGCGCTTTCTTTCTTGCTTTCTTGCATTATTTTTCATTGATGCGTCCCAAAGAAAGCCTGAAAGCCTTTTATTATTTCTTATTTTTTTTTTCCTTTTAGTATGTGGTATAAGTTCTTTCTTTTTATATATTATTTTCCTGCCAATGTTAAAGCAGTTCCCATTTTTCTAGTTTGTTTCTGACACCTAGCTGTGATCAACAATGCTTCCCACTGAATCACTTCTTTCATCTATTCAGCTTCTGTTATTTCCCTTATCTCCTCTCCCCCCTTCACCAGCTTACCTCTCATTAACCCTCAGGGTTCCAAACATATTGTATGTCTCCCAAAGATACATATTTTTATTCAGACATAAGTCATTTTTGCTCGCTAGCCTCAGTTTCCATAATTCCCTAATAGAATAGCTGTGTGTAGTACATACTCTTTATGGCACAGTGAACAATAAATCCAGACATTAATTTATACTTGTGCATTGTACGCTGTTCCACTTCACCTTTTTCCCCCTCTGAACTGATACTCAGATAAAAACTCATTCTTCTGTAACGTAGGAAATATAGTTCAATCCACATGTAAAAATCT
Source organism: Haliaeetus leucocephalus (assembly GCF_000737465.1). Taxonomy (NCBI): domain Eukaryota; kingdom Metazoa; phylum Chordata; class Aves; order Accipitriformes; family Accipitridae; genus Haliaeetus; species Haliaeetus leucocephalus. The sequence goes on from NW_010973368.1 coordinate 1,696,955, forward strand.
GCTTGGCTAGCAATTTTGTTTGACCAACAAAACGAGTATTTTCTAAGGGTCACTTTAAGTCATCACAATATATTTAAAATCACATTTTAACTTTTAAAAGTAGTGGTAGTGATACATTAAGCTACGTTTCTGCTAGTATAAAATATATGGGGTGTTTCTAGGAAATAAGCTCTCTCTTATGTATACCAATATATATGGCTTGTTTTCAGATGTACAACTGCCTTTACTTCTCTGAGGATGAACAATATGCAAAACCCAAGAGATTTAACTCCTGAGATTTAGCTATAAGTTTTGCAATTGAAACTAGTGAAAGCAGCTGGAAATACATCCAGCTATTCACTTGGACTTCTCTTTCTGCTATCCCTCCAATTAACTGTGTAACTCAGCTCCAATCCTGAAGTCCTTTCCCAGCTAAAATTCATATAAAGTTTTCAGAAGTGTATGTTGTGTAGCACAAGATGAGAGTGTAAGTTCAGATGCACACAGAGAAGGCTCATTGCTCATTCTGGTAAATAACACACCTGTGTCAATAAGCTTACACAGGCATCTATATTTAAAGTAATATATGGGAGATTATGTAAATACTTTCAGAATTCATTGTGGGTGTAAAAAGAAAACATATTTTGGAAAACACGTTTTTTCCTTGCTACTTCAAGCTTTATTAACATTGGCTCTAAATAAAGGTTATTTAATACTCATGGAAAGATGTACTTTGTTAATACATTAATGAGCACGTTTATTGGAATCAGGTGGAAGTTTTTATCTATTATATTAAAGACACTAAACTGTGTGAATGGATTCATCTGTCTCAACTTAAAAACTAACAGTTGGATGATTTGATTTTTATAAAACACAAATGATTTTTTCTTCTTTAATTTGGGCAACATTTCTCTTGATTTTATTATGTAAATAATCATTATCACTTGAATGTATAAAGTATCTTTTACCAAAAAAAAAAAAAATCAGAAAAATGAATACATCTTTCATATTTTTAAATGAAATGTTTATACTGGTTTATGGTAAGTTTTCTCAAAATCCAGTAAGATTCTAACACATTTCAATGCAGTCTTTTGAGCAAAAGCAAATTACACCCAAGAACATTCTTATAGACATCAAAAATAATTGGCATCACTAAAAATTTCAAATTCTTGCCAGAAGCAAAATAAATATTTGAGTTACATTTGGTGCAAGTAGTCCTTGCTAATATAATCCTCAGAGATACTCAGCCCTGTGTAACTTAATCTCTCCTTCATCTTATATTTATTACTTCAAAAGGTTAGATTTCTATTACAGAGGAACTTATTGGTTCATCAAAGGTTTAATTGAGCTCCTTTGAAAGTATCATGATTGTCCCTATAAAATCATGCATCCGCAGTAAGTGCATTTATAGAGAACTTACAGCTTTAAATTTCACTTAGAAAAAAAGCCTTATACTTTCCTGCAGGTTCTGAATGCAGATTTACTATAAAATAAGTGAATAATAATACCAGGTTATTTTGGAAAGTGTTCTTTCATGCAGTCTCTGCATTTAGCACAATCCCAAAATGGCAGCCCAACAGGTGGTCCTTTCACAGCCGTCAGCCCAAACAATCGGAACAAAAAGGACACCAAGAATCGAATGTTCTTCGGGATTTAAAAAGCTGTTCACTTCCCTTTGTTCATTTTCAGATTTAGCCATGTTCATTATTGTTAAGCCACAAATGCAGGACATTCTTTTTTGACATTTTGCCATAAATAGACACTGACTGAGGCTGACTAGCCAGCTAGCTGCTTTGTCACATGCAAGCGGAAACTACTTCTTCACAAAGCGAATGCATTCCTGGTGCCTCAATGGCCCTGGCAAGCACCGGTTGTGACATGCTGCAAATCTGGCAAAGTCTAGGTTAACAAAAGTATGGGTGACAAAGGCTGAAGTTTCTCTTCCTATATTTTCCTCCACAGTAAGTATTTAATTCTGGCCTAATGAATTTGCCTGGAAGACTGGGTGTCACGTTGACAGGCTCTTGAATGTCTGAAAATATACTTCTGCATTGTGGGCTCTCTTTGGAGGGAACCGTTAGTTAACCGGTAATGATGGACTTCAGGGGCGAAATCTAAGACGAAATACGTGTTTCTCGGTATTTTAAAAGTTGTGAAAGTTCCTTGTTACAGTGATCTCAGTCTCAACATACGTAACAAAAGATGGGCCCAGTCCTATGAGTCTTTAATGATGCAAGGAGCCTTTACAGCCGCCTTCACTGCGCTGCGAGGAATTACTCACACAAGTAACGGGCGCAGAGGCACAGAACAAGATTTGTCCCCTCGTGTGTATGAATAAATGTGTAAAACACATGCTTTGTACAAAAGGCAGAGCTATAATGGTACCTAACTGTTCAAATATAGTAAGTGAATTTATCTTCACAATTTTTAATTTACCAAGTCAAATCCTCTTCTGCTACTGTGTATTTTAAATGTAGTGCACATAATTTGAAATCAGTAATGAAAAAACTCGGTGTTGAATAGGTTATTGAATGAAGCCGATGTTCAGTGGTGTTTGCCATCTGGATGTTTGTCTTGTGGTTTACCTGAGCCCATTGTATGTGGAGGAAGCAGTTTATATATGAATGAAAGGGCGAAAGCCAAGACCTGCTGTTGAGACCGTGAAGATACTTGGGCAAATTACTTCACTGCGGGTCTGCCCTTCCAGGCTCCTGAACCCACTGGGGTGTTTTCCCTGCAAACCTTCACAGAGGGCTGTGAGTCCTCACGGTGTTCCTCCAAAGGAGGAGGCTCCTGCCCTTTTTTTGTAGTAGCAAAAGTAAAATTGTTCAACTTTTTAATCTAGGAGTCTAAAATCCATAACTCTCATAGATTTCAGGGGAAATCAGTTAGTCAAATGCTTAGGCAACCACCACCCAAAATGGTTATTGGGTGCTAAATGATGAATATGTGTGTAAAAGGACTTTGGCTTATTTCAACCACAAAGTACACACAGGCCAGAAAAGTTAGCTTGTAAAAAAGAGTTCAATGACACAAAAGTGGGACTTGATGCTCTTTCTAATCTTATCCTTATTCTTAGTTTTATTCTAGCCTTCCTGTCATTCCAAGATTCCCTAACAACTGTTTTAAATCAAGATATCTTTCATAAAGAAAAGTACTTATACAGAACATCTGCATACATTTTTGCAAACCCAAGTCCAAGTTTCAAGTTAAAACTCTGGGAAAAAAAAAAATTTCTGTTTGTGTGGCAGGGCTGATGCAAGGGAAGAAAAGTAGAAGTCACAGGACACAGAGAAACTTCACTAGAATAAATCAAACAGCACTGAAAGTCAATTAACGTGGAGGTAGAAGCAGGGAAGCATCCAGCTTTACCTCTCTCCAGACAGCAATAAGTCTCTTGCAAATTTAGCTGTCAGAAATGATTGCTTTGTTTTCGACAAGTGGCATTACTTCCTCTTATACTGGAATTAAAATTGATTGAAATTGATTCATGGCTTTTCAATATTTCCCGTGCCCCTTCATTCCTTTCAATTTGAAAACATTATTTCAGTGAAATAAACACAGATAGAAACAGCATATATATGATTTGGGGGGTTGTTTTGGTTTTTTTCTCTGAGACATCTAAGTATTAAAATGAGAGAATGATATAACTACTGGTTTTTGACTGGGTAGTAATTCATTTTCTGTTAAAGAAATGCTTTCAGAAACGATGTCTTCCTAAGGGAACAAGGTTTTAAAAATTCTTTTTACTGATTCTTCTGGCAAAAAAAAAAGGGAACAAAATAACTATAAATTCTTAAGCAGCCACACAGAAAGGTTCAAATCGGAAGAAAAGTTTTGCTATGCTGCTTGGAAGGGTTTCCCACGTGAAGTCTTGCTCTTGCTTTCGGACCCCCCAGGAGGAAGGGCAGCGAGCGGGCGGTGATGCCAAGAGGTGGGGCTGGCCCGGGAGCGGGGCCGAGGGGGACCAGGAACCCGCGCCAGGCAGGGACCCGCGGGGGAAAGCAGAGCCTGGCAAAAGCGCGCTTACGGTTCAAGGAGCTCGTGACGACATTTCGTGGTGAAACCGCCTGCAGCGTAGCTCTGCCTGAACTTCTTTGGCTTTAGCAGCTGTAAAACTGAGTTTGTTTGGATTCAGCTGCAGGACCAGTTTACCTAAAGTCTTGCAGCAGGGGAATACACCGTAATTCAGGCATCTTTCCTCTGTAGCATTGTTAAAAAAAGATCCTATTAGAAAGTCTGCTTATTCTTGTCCCAGATACAAGATGTGATAGCACCATTTTAAGTGCAGGACCCAAACACATTTCTTGATATATCATGACAGCAACCTTGTAAGCCAGTCTTTATGATCCCCATTTAAGTACAGGGAACTGAGGGATAAAGCATAGAAAGATCAAATGGTTCGCACAGAGCTTCACCAGTAACTTGTGGATGTGGCAGGCACTGGCCCAGTCCCTGCTAAATCTTAACAGAGAACTGTAACCATGAGAATATCCTTTCTCTCAGAACACAGAAGTTTGTATTCAGTCTAATTGAATTCTTTGGTTTTCAGTGTTTCTACCACTTGTATTTCAGACCTTTGCTGACTTCTGGTCAACTGCAGAACCCCACATGAAGCCAGGGTGCCTTGCTTTAAAACAGAGACCTGCATGTCTGTCCTGGTTTCAGCTGGGATGTAGTTAACTGTCTTCCTAGTAGCTGGTACAGTGCTATGTTTTGAGTTCAGTATGTGAAGAATGTTGATAACACTGATGTTTTCAGTTGTTGCTCAGTAGTGTTTAGACTAGAGTCAAGGATTTTTCAGCTTCTCATGCCCAGCCAGGGCACCTGACCCAAACTGGCCAACAGTGTATTCCATACAATGTGATGTCCCATCTAGTTTAGGAACTGGGAAGGGGGGGGCAGGGATTCGCCGCTCGGGGACTGGCTGGGTGTCGGTCGGCGGGTGGTGAGCAATTGCCCTGCGCATCATTTGTACATTTCAATCCTTTTATTACTACTGTTGTCATTTCATTAGTGTTATCATTATCATTATCAGTTTCTTCTTTTCTGTTCTATTAAGCCATTCTTATCTCAGCCCAGGAGTTTTACTTCTTTTCCTGATTTTCTCCCCCATCCCACGGGGGGGGAGTGAGTGAGTGGCTGCGTGGTGCTTAGCTGCTGGCTGGGGTTAAACCATGACAATGTCACCCTTACATAGACCCACTGGCAACAGTCCAAGGACTTCCCTTATACCAGCGGGCTTTTTCACATGTTCCAAGCAGTGAATAATGAGCAGATCACCAAAAGCACAGCAGAAAAAGGGAGGACGAGGCAGTAATCTGAGCAAGGGGGAGCAGGTGGGAAAGGTAGCAGTGACTGCATAGCTAAATTGTCAAGAATGGGAGTGACTAAATACAAAGCAGCTGGAGTCACAGGGAACGTGTTGGGATATGGTGAGGAGTGTTGGACTGTGGAAGGATGGCAGGGTTTCTTTCTTACCATGAAGGTATGCTATGTTCTTGGTGATTAGTATCTGGTAAACCTGTTTTTCTAACTCTTACCATAGTAAATCTGTTCCCTCAGAAGGAGGCAAGCAGGCAAAATTCACTGTCGTCACACAGCAGTCTCTGGGTAATGGACAAATTGAATTGAAAGGATATAACAATTATTTTGTCATTCATCAAATTTGTGGAGCTACAAAAATGACTATAACTATCTCCCTGAAAGCTAGATGGTGAAGCCAATTCCTTCCTTAGTTAATTCTCCAAGAGCCCTGAACCCTGGTTATAAGCTGCAACATTGATATTAACTGAGAGAAAACTGGTTCCTGAAGCCCATAGCCATTGCAGGCAGAATCGTGGGGCTCTGCGTCGTTAGGAGTCAGAAACACCTTTTGCACTGAGGTGTTCTGAGGGACTAATAGTCTGGTATTCTTCTGCATGGAAACAGCTCTCCTCTATGCAGTTAATGACCTGATACCCTTTGGACTTCTTGGTGTCTGTGTAATCTTCAGCAGCAGCAGCCTGTCAGAGTCACGTAACCAGAACTGGTTCCTTCCTCTCCTGTTAAACTGCTTTTTCTTTGTTTTCATCTCCTCTGTGCTAACAACCCTTCTGTGTAGCATCCTGCAAGGTCAATCTCTGACATGCTCCTCTGGCCCATCTTGTATCACCCTGGTCTCTTCTCTACCTTCACCGCTATCTGTGCTGGGTAAGCGTCTTCTCTTCTGCAGCTCCACCACCTGGAACAACCTTATTTTGTCTCTTGTTGACTCTGTCTTGTTTCAAAATGCATTTGAAATAGCTTTTCACCTTTGCTATACTTATTTTTCTCATTCTCCGCTGCTGCTTGCCTTATAATTGCATTACAGGCACTCGGTGAAACACTTTGGCACAGCTAAAAGACAAGTCCATATACACAAATGTTATTGAACTGTATTAAAGTGGAATTCACAGGCCAGAACAGTTTGTTGTTTGGTATGTGTTATTGCTTGAAAACAAAAGCAGAGATGAAACGCTCCCTCTGAGCGTGGGTTTTGAACTGATGCTTCCCTCAACCTGTGCTGGTGGGTGTATCAGTACTGTTTCTCCATGGGTAAGAAGCAGTTACCATCAGCAACTCTTAACATACTGATTTTTAAATACTCCAAAACACCTCCATTTTGTAGTGTTCTTCCTCCTTTGCTGTTTGCGACATGTAATAATGAAGAATTGTGAGTGTTCACTCTAAAGGAGAATCTCTCTCATCCCCACAAGCTAAGAAATGTTTTTGTCAAACTATTGCGACATGTTGGTGAAGATTTTCCACTGTGCTGAGGAATCCTGTATTTGGCTGTCTCATGTTAAGCTGTGGCAAATAACTCAAGCAAGCATGACATTTGTTGTTGCACCCTGTAACTGAAGTTACAGGCAGTAGAATCTGCTTAGCTGTCATTTGAACAGGCTGCCTTCCCACAGCGGTAGTTTAGTCTGTATTAAACAGAAGGCTCTGCCCCCCTCTCCCATTTTATGATGCTGTTATTTGGTGACATCAAATTCTGAAAAATAAAGGGCACTTTCTTCATTCTTTGAATGATTTGGATGATTCAGGGTCTGGGGTTGATAACAATTCTTCTGTATAAAGACAACTACAGTGCAGGTTATTCAAACTACTCCCCACATACCCAGAAGACTCAGAAACGAAACAGAGCAAGACCTAGGTTTACAGGCCAGCGCTTGGTGAAGGCTTGCTCATGCTATGTGTTTTCACAGCAAGAGAGGATACTCTGGTGGAAAACACCTAGCCAGCTTCTGTTCATTTTGACAACTCAAAGGGAAGTGGAAGAGTCTCCATCAAATGCAAAATTCTGTATGTATAAACTGTGGATAAAATAATGTAGCATATGCATGTACAGCTGTATGAGTGACTATGTATAAACTTACTAGAATTATCCTAGAACAGGCTACAGAGGCGTAGCTTTTATTCTCTCGCAAGTGTTAGTAGGGGTATAATTCTAGTTTTGAGCCAAATGAGTTTGTGACAATTGATTTATCCTGGCTGTTGCTACAAACTTCATAATAACAGAGCATGTTGTAGAACCGGTAAAATAGGTCATAATTAAGTAAGAAAATTTATTATATTTATGTATAAACAACTTATTTGTATTCATAGTGGATTGTCTCCACAAATCTATTCTTGTCTCAGAGCCAAATAGAAATTTAATGTCATTGTCATGTTTAGGTGAACATCACACTCTTATATTCCCCTCTGTTTGGCCTTGAATAAAAATCAGAGCAACAATAATATAAATGGTATGAAAGTAGTCATGAACAGTAGCCCATCTGTACTGGACAGAATTCTACAAATCAATTAGATGGTCATAAAAAGCTAAACAGATGTGGATGAATCAACTATGGAAATAAAAAGGATTGAACTCTTACATTTATTGTTCATGTATAACCCTTTTTAATAACCAAAATGGGTAAATTACACTCATTAACCTTTAAAAACTTAGATGATTTCTAAATAATAGCTTCAAACAATGCTTATTCTTTTCATTGTTACTTCTAAGTGTTTTGTCCATGACAAGGCAGTTTCATTACAAGATCTACAGAGGCAGTTGTTTAAATGTGCTTTCTCTTTTTTCTTATTTCTCAATCATTAGACTTTCTACAATACATACTCCCACCTCTCCCCCATCAGGTAGCGCTTGAAGTCAGAAGAAATCAAATCCATATATCCTAGGAAGCAATGACAAGAAAACTCATCTCCTGGAGACCACCTGAGTTAGGTCTTACTGCTCTTGGGTGGGATAGATTATCTGATAGGACAGCAAATCCTATTCCTAGCCATAGGAGCCTGTTATCTGGGCTAGGGCAATGCTGGCAGCAAAGGCAATGTGTAGCCCAACGCTTTTGGACGGGTTGCCTGGACCCTCAGCAACCCACAGGGCTGCAGATAGTTTTAATCCACTTTCTGCCATGTGAGAGGATTATACAGGTTCATGTTATAGCACATCTGAAATCAGGGTAGAGAGATTCCTATGGCTACAGAAGCCTGAAGTACTCAGCAAGTCTTCAACAGGAAGGGCTAAGGGAAATGCTTTTATGGGGGAAGGGAAAAGGTATCTGTAAGGGAATCTTTCTGGAGATGTTTTTTCCTCTTCAAAGCCCCCCTCTCCATGCCCTCATTCAGGAGAGGATGGTTCAGCATCTGTTACTGTAGAAAATGTTTTGTTTGTTCTCACTGGTGCAAATGATTTGTAAACTAACCAATCAAAAATACATTTTTTATTCAGTATTTTGACTACCTCCCCTTCAAATAATGTATCTTTGTCATTCTGCGGTTAGAATTTCTCAGTGGTGTTGTAAGGTCTTAATTAAAACAAAAGAGCTAACTTATGATGGATTTTAAAATAAATAAATAATCCAGCACTGATCACAATACATTGGATGGAATGGGGAATGGTTTGAGTTTCCTAAATTACTGATATTACCTGCTGATACGAGGGCTGTTCAAAAGGGCACTTCACTTTTGGGTTTATTTATTAAAATCCTGCACTCAACTGTAAGAAATTAGCCTCCTAGAGATGAATCACTCCCTGCTCAAAGGAGCCTGAAGCAAAGAAACCAATCACGCACACACAGCAGAACTGCACAATAACACAAGCACCGATGTTTTACTACATCTCCCACGCAAGGTGCTAAACGGCAATGTGAAGCATTCCTAAGGGAGACAACTTCTTGGCTTAAAAGTGATGCTCTTGGACACCTTCTTCAAATAATTAATGCCAAATTTACAGTGCTGTACAATTATCTTTTTTTAATCTTGTAACTGGAAGCCGTTAATAACTGAGCTGAAGTGTGAAATGCAGGCTATTGGACTCTGCAAAACCTGGAAAGATCGCTAGGTCAGCTTTCAGGTAAGCATAAATAAGGAGATGGAATGTCTCATTTTATCTGTGAAATTTTACGTATTGCAGCTGGGATACAAGTCTGCCTTGTCTTCTTGCAGCAGAAACCAAGCTATCCTTTCAGTTCTTGGTTGGCTACAGAGATTTTAAGCATTTCCTTCAAAGCATGCACCTTGAAAACATCAGAGCAGAAGAGATGTAGCTCAGGTAAGAGCCTTGGCAGCCTGGAACACTTTGCAATCTCTCTCTCCAGCAGGACATACCATGGTCATTCTCTTTTCCTGCCAGTTTACAGCAGAATAAGCTTGTTGGTGTTGGTAACGTGGAATAGCTATACACTAGAACAATGGTAAACCTGTTCTGGGTAAGTTAATTAAGCAATGCCATTCCTAATTGCCTGCAATTTTAATATATATATAGATTGGACACATGTGGGAAAGGTTCACAGAATTTCATCTGAACCTTGTGATATATCATCCTGCAATGGGTTGCAGTTATTTCAGTGCAAGAGTTCCTCCACAGGGAAACGATCTATACGAAATTACCATTGTGTAACCCAAATCCAGGTGGCTTTTATCTACTACCAAGTTAGGGGTTCACATGGTCCTAACAGAATTGCTTTTCTTACTGCTAGCTCTAGCTGAAGTGGAGAAGGAAAAGATTTTAACCAAGATATAAAGTTCTCTTCTTAACCATACTTTGGTGTGTCCTTTTGGAGGAAAGGGAATGTAAATCAGCCCTGTATCAGTAAAAAGGTCTTGGTTAAGGTGTTGAGACATGTCAACAAGATAGTAAACACTTCCTCTGCTTTTGCTTCACCTGTAGTTACCTTTCAGACTTCAGCTACTGCAGCTCCACCTATCAGCAAGCACTGTTGTGTTTCAGGTGCAGAAGAAAGAAAACCAGCATAATTGGTAGTTCTGGGAAATGGGTAGTGTAAGAGGTCTATCCTGCATCCGCTTTATTATGGGGGTGTGGTGGATTGGGTAGCTAATCTCTTCCTGCAGAAATAGTCCTTACAGTGGAAATTAGTTGTAGGAGGTAAAACCCAAAGAGGCAAAAGGCAGGAAGGATAAACTAGTAAGATCAGTAGTGCTGAATACAAGAACAATGTCCAGTTCCCCTGTCCCTCTATGCATAAAAGTCATATAGCAGAGGAAGGGAAACTTCCAACAGTTTGGCAGCCCCCTGAAATCTGCAACTACTTTTAATGTGCAACTCACAGCAGAGACTATCTTTCCAAAGAATTTTTATAGGACAGGCACACTGACATTAAGTGTACAAGAAATTAACAACTTGAAATCAAAGAACGGCAAAGGTCTAATAACAAAGCAAGATGAATACCTTGACGTTTTTCAAGTGTCTCTGTAGCATTTATTTGATAAAGTATATAGGGCTAATAAATTACCATCCAGAGTACTTCTGCTGTTGTCTCCTTAGCTATTGTCTTGCTACAATGCATCTTCATTATGCTTTCAACTCTTAACTGCTGTGTTGCTGCCATCTTGAGAAAGAGGAAAAGGAGAATCCCATGGCAAGACATCTTTCAAGTAGCAGGCAATTCACTGCAGAAAAAGCCACTTTGAAACTGCTAATGCAGCCTTTTTGTAACCAGCCTCCCTTGAAGAAAGCAGCTTGTAATCTATTCCAAGAACTAACCCCAGATGAGGATTGAAGTATTTTTTTTTCTGTATATATATATATGCACTTGTTTTAATGTAAACTAACAACAAATAATTTAATATTAAACAAATCTTTCATACCCAGGTAATCTCTTCTAGGGCTTCATTCCAGAATTTTCCAGAGAAAATTGCATAGTGTAAATGCAATAGACTTAGCCAGCATGTCCCACCAGTACTTGAGTTATGATGCACATGAGTAGAGGCTACTGCTTTGTAAAAGCTAAATCCCTGTGGTCATCCTTCCTGTCCCCAGTCGCAACAGCCATCTCACACCACTCTTCCAAGTACTACTGTGTGAAGTGTGTGGTGCTAGGCACAATTATATCCACACCGTACTCTTTTGAGCTATGACTCTTGGGACCCAGTACAAAAAAAAGAGTTTGCAGACAGCAAGTAAAGCTTATCTACTGGAGGTAAAAGTTGCAGTTCACTGTGCTGCTTCATCAAAAGACCCCTCATAATATGAGCTGTTAGTATTTTCAACAATGGCAATGCTTTGCATAACAGAAGTAGTCACTGTAGGATACGGTACTGATAATGTGACATACAATCTGAGTAAAAGTGCTACACATAGGCAGGTCAGAGCCTTCAACTGCAAAAGTACCTCTTTGTATCCAATGTTGTATTTGAGGCACTCATGACTGCTTGGGTTTATCTCTTCCTGGGTGGGTATTAAGCATCTGAACAAGTAACTATCATGCTGTCTTCTTTCCTGGAGCTAGGACCAGAGCTCAAGCAGCTTTGTCTCCCACCTCTGCTGGTTCACCTTCAGAGAAGCATTAGGTGCAGCTGCTACAACAAACATCAGTCTAGATAAGAACACGGAATCACAGAAAATGCCTACTATTCTTCAAAGTGCAAGACTGTGTCCAGTCAGTACTGTTTATAACACCTGTCACAGAGACTGATACAGGGACATCGATAACATGACTGATGTAAACACAGCAGTTAACATAAAAGTGTAACAGCTATTTTTCTTCTAAACTGGAATAAAGACAGAGACAGCAAACAAAGAACTGGTATAAATAGAAAATGGTTTATTTAAAAACAAAAACCAAAATCACACTTCAGTGTGTGGCCAAAGGTCTGACTTCAATTTAAACTACGTACCCAGCATCCATGCTTCAGAAGTCATGTAAGCATGCATATGGAAGGAAGGGAAGCTGTTGCCTGCTGGCATGCTCCTCAAAACCTCCCCTGGCGTGGTCTTTAGGATATATTAAGTTTGTTAGCAGGGTAAGAAGTTTGAATTCCTACAGGACACTGAGGAAGTGAAGAACAGGTTTGTCTATTTACACATATAGGATTTCCATAGCCATCTTTCAAACAGAAACACAATTTGCTGCATTTCTAACAGCTGTGAAAACAGTGACAAATATGGAAAAAAATGCAGGTAAGCATGCATACTGCAAGGTTTTTTGTAATTTTTTTTTCCTAAGACAGTTTACTTACGAGGAAGTATTTAATTTTATTTCACAAGTCTATGCAAACTACTTACATGAAAAGTATTCAAAAGATAGCCCTTTTGAATACTCAATCACCAAGAATCACATGTGAAATGTAGCTTTTGTATGCAGGTTAAGACTTTCCACATACAAACAATGCTGCAATCCTCCTTTATAACAGAAGGGAATGGATTATTAGAATGCTATTTCTAAAACATTCTTCATTTTAAAGTAACTATTTCATTAATAAGACTGTTTTTCAATTAGTTCTTCTGAAAGAAAGCTTTCAAGATCATCCAAAAGGAGCTTATATGCATGCTTTGCTTTCATTGCTAAAGTCATCCCCAATGAACACTAGTCAGGTCTATGGTTTAGGTACGTGTAAAGCACGATGAGGATTCTGAAAAGACTTTATCGAAGAAGCCGCTCAGCCTCCTTGGACTTGCTTTCTTTTGTTTTCCTCAGTAATGCCTGTTTTATAGCATTGATCTTTTCATCAAGTTCAGCCAATGAATAGTTCTGCTAAAAGAACAAAATAAAAACCACAATCATTTACATCTTGTAATTACTAGAGAAGTGGCCTAGCACTTGATACTTGAGGTCACTGCATATTACACTAAATGATAGAAATACTTCTGCAGAATTGTCTGAACCTAGTCTATGGCTATTGAAACTTCAAAGAGAAGGAATGTAAACTTAGAAGAAACTGACAGTCCTAATCATGGATCAATATATCCATGCCATTTCCATTAGATGCTTGTTTAACCTGTTCATCATAAAGAACTGAAAATCCTTTGATGTTAAAACACCGGACAAAACTATCTACATCTTGTAGAACCCAGCTTTACAACTGAAGGGTTTTTTTCCTATTGCCCAACATCAATCTCCTCTGTGCCCACTTAACCTGACAATTTTTTTTCTCTCTTCTGACACAAAGAACCGGTCATCATCCTTTTCATAAAAATATTTCACCATATGGAGGATTTTTTTCTTGTGTAAATAAGCCTACTTCCTCCAGTCTCAGATGGCCCACAGCCCATTCTAAGCATTCTCTCCAGTCCATCTGTCTCCAAGTGTGCTGGACAGTAGCAGACAGTGTGCCAGCTACGGTCTCACTTGCACTGAGGAGAAATTCTCTCTTGTGTCCTAAGGTACACAGTTAATGCTTTCCCTTATGTGATAGTGTCATAAAAACAGCAAGTCTAACTGACTTAGGATAACATCAGCTATAATATCAGGTCTTTCTGCAACACTTTTGCCAAGCCAGCCATTTCTACTTTTATTATCTCTTCATAAACTGATAAAGCCAATAAAAAAAAAATTAAAATAAAAAAAAAAAACCAAGCCACAAAACAAAACCAGAAGACATTACTAGGAGGCTGATCAGAATTCACAAATTGCTTGTTACCCCCAGCTTGATAACATTACAGATTCATTTTATTCTATCATCCTTCTAACTGGTGAAAACACTAACTAACCTACCCTAGTACAGACTCTTAGAAGACTCATTTCATTGTGACACCCATTAACTTTCTGTCTTCTTCCCTCTCTTTCTTTGCCAGCAAGCTATCCAATACTGATGCAGCTGTTTCTGAGAAGTCAGATATTTACTTGGTTGAACTTCTGATTACTTTTCACTCAGAACATCCTAAACTTAAGGTAAACAAATTTAATAGCACTTACGTGGGGAGGTTGAACCTTTCTCCTCTTGCCAGAACAGCTCTAAAGAAAAGACATAATCAAAACAGACTTAATGTTGCACTGACAGAGGACCAATGTAACAACATTGACAAGAGTCTTTAAAGTACAGAAAGAACACTGACTGCCGTTCCATGGATTAAAGAAATCTTTTTTATAATTAAGTACTTTGGATCATGAGAAATACTACTGGAGAGCAGTCAGAAGCTGTTGAAGCTTCTCCACGCTTGGCAGCCAACAACTATCAGCTTAACTAAAGCTTCCTTCAGACAAAACCAAGATCAATATCCTGCTTCTGAAGCTGTCAATATTTTTCTCCCTAAAATTTTCATGTATCCACACTAATATTTATGCAAAACTCTGGACAAGAAAATGCTAATTACTGCACAACACTACTATTGCCACCATCACAAATTTTTCCCCAGATCCCCATTCTAGAGAAAATCCTAAAGCACTTTCCATGGAAATTTCAGCTTATGAAAATGTATGTTTTAACTTCTGTTTTCCAACAACTAGAAGGAATAGCTTCACAAAAAATATTGGTCTCCAACACAAAAAAATGAAACAAAAATTTATAATTTTGCTATTGATTTTTAATTGCTGACTCTTCTTTGGCTGGTCTCACGGGAGAAGATACAAATTAAAATATGATCAACAGTAAAAGAGACATTCTTACTGTTACATGGGGAAAGAAGAGCAACATAACAGACAAGAAATTTCTACAGACAAGCAGAGCCTGATGCAGCAACAACTAATGTTCTCTTTGTCCTAACTTCCTTTGGTGAATGAAGCACAAGGTTTACTATTCAGAAAGACAGAACTCTGCCTGAAGACTACCAACAAAGAAACCAAAGCCACAGAATCACACCAAACAATTTTTAAAGGGTTTACTCTCTCATCCTATTGGAAGTTATTTCACATAGCTGATCTTTAGTAATCAGATCATGTACAGAAGCCCAAAGGATTTCAGCTGATTTAAGCCATTAATGATTTTTATCGAGATCAAAACTTTAGTCAATTTTCTTGTCATAAGAAACACTTGGATTTTTTGGGGGGGGCAGGCAGAATCCAACCTCTATAATACATTTCTTACAAATTAGTTAAGCTCAGGTGGCTGCATTCCCCCCCCCCCCCCACAAATACTATTTTCTTTCAAATGAGAAATTAGGTAGAAATATGAACTTACATAGATAGTCCACATGAAATATAACCATTACACCAAGCCAGAGTTGTCTATCAAAAGAGTCTGCCCTCTGACTCCTTAGGTTTTTGTCTGTACATCAAAGATTTGAGCACAAAAGTACTGAATGCATTTAGGTAAGCTGAAAGAAGTTGAGAGAATTTCTTACTACAGATTGAAAATATTCAGGAGATAGTCCTTCCAGCTCAAGGATTTTATCTTCAAGCTTCTTAATTCTCTGATAAATGTCTCTTGGTACAGGACCACCTAAATACACCAGTACAAATACAAAGAAATCAGGAAAAGCACTTGAGTAACTTTTTAAACTAAAGATTGCAAGTTTTACAGGTAAATTCTTCAAGTCCAGCTATCAACCAGCAGCTGAAACAAAATGAGCGGATGGGATAATAAAAAGGAAGGGTAATTAATATGATTCAGAGTAAAACCTGACTGATAAGCCAGGGCAGTCAGTGAAGACAATAGACAACTTTATGCAGGTGGATGAAATATGTCTGACAAGGTCCCTGGAACCACTAATGATCACTCTTACAATACCTTTGTCACACACCAAATGTTACCACTTCAAAAGTGACAGCAGCATCAGGAGGGAGCAGATGGGATGGCAGACCAGACATGAATTCAGCATTGATACCTAAGCTTGTTCTGAAGGAAACCTATCTCCACTGAGCATCAGAGGTTAGAGGACAGGTATGAGTTGTGCTTGACAATTAACAGCGTTTGCCTGGCCATAGATGGGAGAAGCAGGGGTGGGGAATGTGTATGTGGAATGGAGGAGTAACAGAGCTTTGGAAAACAAACAAACAAAACCTCAAACTCCCCCAAAAACCCAAACAAAAGAGAACAAAACCCACAAACACAACAGCAATGAAAAACCCCCCATCAACCCATTTTGCAGCTGTACCATAGCAGCTTGAGCTTGTTTCCCCATGTAAGAACAGAACTGATCAGAAGATCAGCCTTAGAAAGCATCTTATTTATGCTACATAGTATTCTATAACCTGAAATCACTGTTTATCACAACTAACTACTGGCTATCTCAATTAAAATGATAGTCTGGGTCTGAACAGTAGTGACAACCAAAGCCTTAGCAAGCTTTTACTCTTTCTCTTGCCACCCATTTCCATTTATTTCTATGTCTATTAGGTAAGACAATTCTATTCCACAAACTACTGAAATAAGCACTAATGGGTTTCTTGCCATTCATCTATTTCCTCACTTCAGACAGACAATTCTGCAGGTAGCTTCCCTCCTTCAGTTCTGCTCTCTAACATCACTCAGCAGCTACTAATTAAATCAGCTAACCTCTCACTCTTCTTAATATTGCTGTCTCTTAATGTAAAGGGAAAAGAGCAGTGCTAGCACTAGAAGAAGCTGTTCTGAAAAACAGCAGGTGAGTCAAGAACAATTCTTTCATTCTTCAGAAACAAAAACTGGTGAGCAGGTAGCTGAGGCAGGTTACCTGCTCAGATGAATACTTTTTGCACAGCTGCTGGGGTAAGTAACAAATGATCTTGAGACCTTCACCAGGAATGCTGATTTGGACAGGAGCTGAGCTGGAATTGCACACTTTCATCCTTTTCCCCTATACTATAGTTTAGCTGACCTGCTCCTTCAAACAAAATTACGTTACCTATTACAGGCACAATCTGGAAGCAAGGACCCCTCCTTAGCTACCCCCAATCATTATCCCTGATATGCATAAACTCCAAAGCTACTACATGTTGTAACCTTAATGCTAGCCAGCCACTTGCAAATTCTATTTGCGTGCACAAAAAGCACCTTATTTTTGAGACACCTATACAGCTAAGCATCAAGCCCTGACTGCCGTCTCAACAGTATCTAGGAGTATTCTACTCTCCCTGCCACGAGAGGATCCAGTATGCATTCACAGGAATCTAGTAATCTAGTCAGTGTTCACCATATTCTTAGAGAAAGTATTGGCATCTATTCAGTATTCAGAAAACAAAAAAAGTAAAGTGTGTGTCTGCAGTATGATGTGTAGAACATTCACTTTCTTAGGTGAAGATCTCAGCTTCTGTTCTGTTTTGAAAACATTTTTCATGAAAAATACAGATTCCTCCTTGATAAGTGCCTCATTGAGTTATATTCTAGAAAACTGGTGCTGGGGTGAGGAAAGAAACTACTTAAAGTCAGTAGCCTGGTGGCTATGGCATTTATTTTAGTGAGAGGTGTGGACTCATGTTTGCATGGCTAAAGGGAAGTACTGACAACAAGCTTCCCACATTCTGGGAAATAAGCTTCTCACATAACTGTATTTCAAGAATCATCCACCTTTAGGAAAAGGTTTCAGCTTGTGTTTTGGGTTCATCCTATCCCCAGCCCACAGGGTGTCCATGAAGCAGGACTGAGTCCTAACCTCAGCTTTTCCCATTCAGTGGGTCAAGGCAGAAGGACTCCACTGACTATGGAGAAATCCTACGTCCAAACATTCCAGATTGTTTTAAATCCCATTCTGAAGTGCTCCTCTCTCATTTGCCACCACATCAAGTGTAGATTTACTAACTCAGCACCCTAATTTGGGCATAAATCTGGGTTCCATTTTGGGCATAAGAGCCTAAACATTAGATTGCAGTACTTGTGGTGACTAAACCCTTCAGTGGATCTATCCACTGTTTTTACAGTCACAGGTTTTATAGACTTAGGTTTACTACAGTAATGATAACTGTAGTACAAACTGGCACACTGATGTCAAAATAAAAACATTATACAAACCTGTCTGTAACCGTAAGTGTGCTTCAATGTTTTGCAATCTCTCTTCAACAGCTTGGTTTCCACAATCATGAATGGGTACATTGGCTTTGTGACTGGACCCGTGTGCTCCTTCAGATCTAGTCTGAGGTCCATATGTATTTACTACCCTGGAAACTAAGTAAAGAGAACACAAATTTAACATATATGCACATGAAACACAAAGCACATCTAACTAAAGCAATCAAAATATTAAAATATGAAAACCTATGTTAAATCAATTTCACATCAGTCTCTCATGTGAAGGGTCCCACACACATTAAGATCAAAGGTTCAAGTAAAAGTATTTTCCTATTTTTGCATGAGTAACTAAACTAAACAAAAACCTAGGACTTTACATATGCAAAGTAAAAGAATTACTCATACATTCATGTAGAATGGCAGTATCAAGAATTTGTCATCAGCTGCTGATAAATAGCAGAAAACCCGATATCTATGTCAGCAGTTGCACATGTGAGCTGTTGTGAATGCAAAGAAGAGGCCAGACCTAATATTACAGGAAGCATCATAAATACATGAAGATGAGGGGAGGTAAACAACTAGAAGAACCGCTACAAATCTCAGCAAGGAAGTTCTCTTCTAATTTTTGTTATTCGGGTAACAGCTTTAATGACTCTTCAGCTGCTTCTGGGTCTGTTTTTTCCCCCTGCTGAACCATGTCTTCATCGGAAGATTTTGGTCACTTCTCTTGAAATCACGGTCATTTCTCAAGTCCTTCCTGACAGGAATACTGCAGTGTACTACAGACTTAAAGACTATGTTGGCAACTCTAGACACTGAAGCACACACCTTCTTACTCAGCACTTCATGAAGGTCACATGTTACATTCCTGCTTCAGTTTATGCTGGTTTTACTTCCAAGTCCTTTCTAAGTGTTATTCATGTTTCAGTTATGAACTGTTTGGGTTTTACTTACTGGAAGTACAAACTTTTCTTTTTTCCTGTAATACGCTACCATTCAAGTTACAAACTAGCACTCAGTTTAAAAAAGTGACGACTGAAAGGGGTTCTTAGTGAAAGATTCTGAACTCATACCCACCTCCCCATCTCCCTTAGTTCACCAGACCTTTTAACGCTTATACCTATCATCGTGCTTCGCAGTATTCAGGATAATGAATTGCTTTCTAGAACCTGTATCAAGTGGATAACTGAATACTACCACTCTCGAAAATGGAAGAGAGGGTTACTTTCATTCTCATTTTGGAGATTTTGTTTGTTTGTTTTTAAACACAGCGTAACTTGCATACACCTAGAGAGCAGTAGATGGACAAGCAATCTTTTATCCATAACTTCTGTTGGACAATCATTTCTACACTATTTACTCCTTGCCCAAAAGGTAGTGCAGTGGTAAGCTTGTTCCCCAGCTTGCCACTTCCCATAAACCTATGTCTCAGAACTTCCACTGTGTCCCAACACTATTTTCTAATTCAATATACTTACACCGACTAAGAAAAATAGAATATAATTTTATTTAATCTCAACTCCTTAACTGGACTGCTAGCTTCGACTTACAAGAAAAGCTAAGAACTGTTCGGCTTCTCTGTCCTGCTTTATCTTTTGCATCTTTCCTTTCAGACAATGAAAATAGGCTACTTTGTTTTGGACTTAGTGCATAACCATCAGCTTAATGAAGCAGTTATGGGACTGAAAACCTTGGAGAAGTAAACGAAGATGTAAAAGTACTCACTAGAGTCAAAAATCAATAGGTTAAGTTTGAATTTTTTGAGCAATCTATAAAACATTTTAAAGTAAAAAATTCATCAGTGCCATTCTATCTGGACACTCTTACTAAATGGGTGTTAAAATAGTTGCTTACCCTTTATATGGCTTTTAAATCCAGGATAGGGTGTGAAAATGGCATCTGTTCTGGCACAGCTATTTTCTAAATAAATAATAATAATATAAAAAGTGAGATCCTAATTACATATTTGTAATTTAAAATATTCTAACCATCATCAGTTTTGAGGCTTTTAACAAATCTAAAATTCTTCATACAATAAAAACATCAGAAATACTTCATTCATTCTATAAACACTTGCTCATTAATAGTTTCACACACTTGCATGGACCTACTGGTTTTAACTGGATAAGTCACTTACATAAATGTATGCACACTTGTATATAAAAGTTTATTGGATCAGGACCAAATTTCTTCCAATTTACATTTTATTTGGTTCTTCCTTTTCACTGCACTCCTCTGTAACTTATTTCTTTCTTTCTGCACAGAAGTCTTTTACCTGCTTACCACTGTTATTCTGGTTTTATGTCCTTTTTTGAAACTGTTCTCCTATTTTTAGACTGGTCTAGTTTACTCATCAGCATTCTTTTGTCACCTTCCTGCATTTATTCTGATGCCTGTGACTTCTTTAATTTGTTTAATCATAAAAACCTACAGTACAGATCATCTCAGTTTATTCTAAAGTTTATATTTTAATCTCTGTTCATATACACCAAAGCTTTACACATATTTTATTATGCCTGAACATAAAAAGGAAGGTCTTATATTTCTTCTGTACATAATTAACAATTTTAGGAATCAGTATTTTACTATCTAGCATATTCTACTAGATATCAGATGTCATTTTCATTCCAACTAATATTCAAGGAGTTAAACTCTCTTCCTATAAAGCTTATGGAACCATAAGCTTTGATCTCTAAAAGCTTAAGTACATCACAGAGACAATGCACATCTGGGTTCACAGGTACTTAGAAAACATCTCTGTACTACTTCTGTATATAAAAGTGTGTTCACTTTTAAGGCACATTTGGTTACACAGTTACTAATCATGCTAATGGGATCCTGCCTCCCAGATGGATTTAAGACTGGTTATAGATACAGCCAATTGTGACAATTGGTACATTAAAAACACCAATAGCTTGAGTAATGTTGAAAGGAAAAAGTTATTCTAAGTAGCTAGTAATTCAAATTGATTGCAAAAAATACTTTGGTAATTTAACTAGCATTAAATTAACTTCAGTTTGAACACACAATTCACAAGACATTTCTGAATTGCAATTCTGTTGACTTTAGAAGGAACATCTAGCTAAAACATTGGGAACAACAGCTACAAAATCATCTGATTTAAGATCGCAGTTCTTAAAATGAACACAGTAATAGCTATAATCTTTCTGTAAAGGATGCATTAAACATTGTCATCCAGTGACTACTTTCTTTTTTTGTCTATCTGACAACATCTGCAGTGCACATGCAAGTTCTTAACTTTAAAACAGTTACTCTTAAAAGTTCTGTTTTAAATATAGAATAGTGCTTTTGAAAAATAAAAAAATAAACAACTTAAATTGCTATGAAGATTAAAGTCTGGCTAGCCAGTTACCTTGATTACAATCAATAACATTGCAAAATTCCCTGACATTATTTTCATTGATCTCAGCTTGTTTCCTCTCGATGAAGGCTGATATCCGCCTGTCAATCTGCAGGTAATAAACATGATGGCATGTATCTATTTCATTGTTTAAATATAAAATTTAGAAAGGTCTTTTTGTGTTTTTTTTTAAATGTAGGTAAATCACTTACTTCTGCTTTTCCAGCTTTTATTTGGACCACCTCTGGATCAAAATTAATATGAGCATCCTTCAGATCTCCCAAGTCATAACTTGCATACTTTTCTTCTGTCTGACAGTTACCATCATAAACATCTACACTTTTTTCACAAGCTTGGCCTTCTGTTTTACCTGCAGGTTCAACATGGCCTATAGTTTCCTCCTTAATCAATGACTGGAGTTTCTCTAAAAGAGGCTGAACAAAGAACACAGTACGTTAGGGTTAAAAAAAAAGCAAAAAAAAAAAAACCAAAACAAAAAGCAAAAAGTTCTATTCCAATTTCTAAAACAGACTAACAAATAATTTTAGAAATTCCATCTGCCTCTGATAGAACTCAGTAATAAAATAAAAATTAAAAAAAATTTTAAAAAAGCTATAGTTCCAAATACTGTGCACGCCATGATTCTGGCTTTTTTGACCCGTGCCTTTTAGAAGTTTGTACAGGAAAACTCCCAAATTTCTGCAAAAGTCTGCCTGTTACTTGTCTGTTACTAGCTAAATCAAAGCTTCAATCATTAGCACCAATGCCACTTAATTAACATGTCATTCAAATGCCTACTCAGAACAGTAAGGCTTAGTATTTTTCCTCCTTAACATGAAAGCCAATGCTTTCACGCTGTAAAGCCTCTACTTTATCACCACAGCACTACATTCTCCACTTGAAACTGCAGTTGCCCAAGTGAATGAGAGAATACAGACATGAAATATATAGGCGTTATCCTGAACACATGCTTTTTGTGACAAGGTTGATTATCTACTTAGGTCATGAAATTAAATGAGAGAATGCACTGACATTTGTAGCAGCAAAAATGAATGCTTATTCTACTGCAATAACTCACACAAGATGTAATCACGAAACCTCAGTACATATATATGTCACACCCCCTTTTTATAATTTTTACCAGTTTCATCTAGTCTGAATTTCACTGGTTATTTTCCCTCTAGAATTTTTTTTTTTTTAAAGACAACATGATTTTTACCAGTCACATTTCCTGAAATGGAATCAAATTCCTACTTGCTGTGTTCTTACAGCTGGATTTTACTTGCTTTTATCTTGCATATTTTCTCTTTTTGTTTATCACACCAAAGATTTGGTGGATGTCTGGAAAATATTAAAGGTCTTTCTTTTACCTACAGACAAGCAAATACAAGAACTTCCTTTTTCACCCTCTCAGTACTACACACTTGAAATAATTCATTGACTAGCTGAAGCAAAATAATGGTATTCAAATCCCCACCTTTTACAGATGAACTATCAAGGTCAAAGCACTGTTCAGTTACCAGCTGACAAACTGCTCACCCTGCCATGCAACTAAATTACACGTACTTTTGGCAGGGTTGGAAAGTTTCAAATAGTTAAAAGAAATGACAGTAATGGTGACTGGCTACTTGGCAAGATGAGACATTAATGTCAAAGAAATTACTCTTTAAAAAAAAAAAAAACACCTACGCTGAAAATATATTTAATTGCAGTAAGACACTCCAGGATGTGTCATGCTGGGATAATGCCACTTCTTGAACCACTGAAAGCACTCCATGAGCCTCAAAACTCACCCAACGCATGGAATCATTATCATAGCATGACACACACCTGCCGTGTCTTATTGCTTAATTATAACCCACCATAGATGGAAATGTATCACATTTACAATGCAAGTCTAGAAATCAATGAGGCTGCATTTATTCAGCCTGCTCACCTACAGTGGCTATTCCCACCACGAATCTGAAAAATCCCTAAGTGTGAGTACCTATGAAGCATAGTGGAACCCCAAGCGTATAATACTTCTGCATTCTTTTTTGTTGGACATAGCAATATAAGAACAAAATGACTGAAATTTTACAGTTTAGGTAATATAACCACACTGATCACTTTTGTCAAGTCGAATGTGTCCAATGAAATATTTACCTGCAAACATAAAATATGCTGCTGAAGTGCACTAAAGAGCAATGTTGGCTGAAGTGCTGATGTGCTTTGAAGCTTGCTCCAATCAATTACAACTTTCACGATATCGTCTCCAAGGTTAAGCTTCAAGAGAGCAAAACAAGCACAACAAAAAATTATGTTGTTATGTTGTATTAACATCACAGAAGTATACAAGACTTCTACAGGACAACAATTATGCTCAATCTCATACAGACCCCTTTTTATATGAGGACATTGGAGAGGTTTGACATTAATTATAATTCAAGGAGCTGTCATTTTCAAAGTAAGCTGGTATTTGTAGAGTATATTCAAAATTAAGAATTCCTTACTACCTCATCACACTGTCATTGTATTAATTTGATCTTTAATTTTAGTCGATTCTCAATTCAATTAACTATTGTACAAAAACACACTGTTCATGTTTATCACTCAAATCTTTTAACAGACGATATAACCACCAGTAGGAAGAAACCTGCACCCAGGATGGCAGTCTCTGTAAGTTCATGTATTTTATTCTGAGATTTGCAAGGCTATCTATGCCTGTACGACCAAGGTCTTGATACTGCACCATGCCACATTCTTGAAATTTTTATTTGCTGCTAATCCAGAGGAGGCTTTATATTAAAAATAAGTCTTTTAAAAAATAAATCTTTAAAAAATCTTGTCTTTAAAAAAATAAATCTTTAAAAAATCTGGAGGTTAAACAAACTCTAGACTACACAGCACCACTATCAAACCCATTTCCAAATCGCACTATTTCCCTTTACGTGCATTCAGATCAAAATAACAATTGCCATAGTCTATTCTCTTTGCCAAGGAATTGCAATATTTAATTCCCAAAGCAATAAAGAGAAACACATATAGTGAATCTGAAGTCTTATTTAAAGGAACTATGTATCTTCTATAAGCTAAAAATAAACTTTCACTTTCTAATACAAAGCTGATTGTTAATAATCACTAATGAACTACATACTTTCACACCCATCGTTGCCGTTTTGTTACACTAAAGATCTTCTCAAGATCTTGAAGTAATGAGCACTTTCATTTCCCAAAGCCAAGTAGGTTGTTCTCCAACCAAACAACCTGTAAGTGATGCCCCAAATTCTAGATACAGATAAAACTCTTGTTTAAAATCAAGAGGACCTACAGGTACTCTGAGACACAGAATTCCCAGGTCATAGGCATATTTGTACATCTACATCTTGATCCTTCCTTTTTTCTTTTAAAAAAAAAAAGAAAGAAAAAGAGACCTCAGGCAGATGACTAAAGTGACCTTTAACATATGGTCTAAAGATATCCAACTTCTAATAGCATCAAATGTTATGGACAAGAACACAGAATGCATACGCACTTGTTTCCTGAATCCACTGCACAGTGTTATGAGGGAACAATGAGAACTAAACACAAGAATGCCTCCATCACTCTGAAGGCAAAGCAGTGGATACAAAGTTGTTCTACATTAATTTTAAACCCCAGTATTATCACAATTTTGTATGTAAAGAACTATAAGCCTGAGCTTTCCTTCTTTAGTCAAAGAATAGCCTTGTTAAATCCAGTGTTAGATTCCAAATTACATACCAAAGGAGATGGTCTGACTAGATATAAAATGTATTTTAGATCATTTTCACACAAGTACTTAAACTACATAGAATGTAGGAAAAGTAATGTTTTAGGAAACACTAGTTTTGAACACGTTACAACATCAAGAATGTTTTTAGAATTTAGTAAGAATAAAACTTTACTTTAAGAATTAAGCCATTGTGCATATGTGATCACCTGAAGTACGTATTTCTTTCAAAAGTTTCTGGAGTAACATCTACTATACACTACATTACAGTCCACTGACAGGGTAAAAAAGGCATAGATGTTAGTCATCGTAATGAAACAAAATAGGAATCCTACTGCAATTTTGTTCTGGTTTCGGATGGGATAGAGTTAATTTTCCTTCTAGTAGCAGGTATAGTGTTATGTTTTGGATTTAGTATGAGAATGATGTTGATAACACACTGATGTTTTCAGTTGTTGCTACGTAGTGCTTAGACTAAGTCAAGGATTTTTCAGCTTCTCATGCCCAGCCAGCAAGAAGGCTGGAAGGGCACAAGAAGTTGGGAGGGGACACAGCCAGGACAGCTGACCCAAACTGGCCAAAGAGATATTCCATACCATGTGACATCAAGTCTAGTATATAAACTGGGGAGAGTTACCAGGGCAGGGCAGATCACTGCTTGGGAACTAAGTAGGCATCAGTTGGCAAGTGGTGAACAATTGCATCGTGCATCACTTGTTTTGTATATTCCAATTCCTTTATTATTATTATTGTCATATTATTATTACTATTATTATTATTATCATCATCATCATTATTATTTTCTTCCTTTCTGTCCTATTAAACTGTCTTTATCTCAACCCACAAGTTTTACTTTTTTTCCCCGATTCTCTCCCCCATCCCACTGGGTGGGAGGGAAGTGAGCAAGCAGCTGTGTGGTGCTCAATTGCTGGCTGGGGTTAAACCACAACAAATTTCCTAATAAGCCTCCTTTTTCAAAAAGAATCAGCTGATGTGTGCCTTCATATCCTAGTGTGTGACTCCTGTCCAGGTGGTTCAATGGACAAAACCAGGAGAGCTTCTGATTTAGAATAATTTAGAGGCCAGTGATATTTTAAACTTATAGATATTATTTTTAAATATAAGTAAAGAATAAACCCCTCCCGCATCCAAGTATGTTTCTAGTACAACAGAATTCGTTTTCTCAGTGTTTCACATCCTTCTACCTATAAGAACTGTGACAAGCAGGTTTATAAATTCTGTGATTTGGTAACTTTGTATATTTACAAGTCCACAGCCTATTCTGAAGCAACTCACAGGACCATAAGTCATTTCAGCCCTTTGAAATTGTTTTATGAAAGACACTGACTGTCGCTTGGGGCTTAAAGAACTTTTCATCACCAGTCATATTGGTTTTGAGAGTTGTTATGCCCAGATGTCCACCTAGTCACTATGCTGCAAGTGGTTACTCTAGTAAAAAAATTCCTGTGCCAGAAATATTCCTGTTTACAGTCCAACCTTCTAGCATAAATCCAACTTAAGCTACTATGATAGATCACAAACTGCGACAGCTAACGATCTGGCATACGTTCACTCATCTCTATAAAAAGGAAATGGGGAATCAGTAGTTTCAGTCAAAAATGCAAGATGGATCGCTAGAGTCAGTAAGCTGGTAAAACACCACACTTAAATCTACCAGAACTCAAGTACTGGCAGACAAGAGTGTAACTCAACAACTGGAAACAATCATGACTGAGCAATTAAAAAGACCTTCTCAGCTAAGATGGAGCAACCAGACCTCTACTCATAGTTCAGTGCAATGCACAGTAAAACAGGCTTGTCGTCATGGAAAGAATACACTCCAAATGCCAATGAAGATAATTTTACTCTGCACCGTAACTAGTGTAACTCTACTAAGGGGATGTAGCAACTCTAAACTGGTCTCTTGCAATTGTCTGTGCACACCCAAATATTGTTAAAAATCATGAAACTCTCTCCAGTGACATGCTAGACATAGAGCAAACTTTGGAGAATCAGTACGCTACTGAAGAAGAGAGAGAAACTAGAGTATTTCAGGTAGTTTTGAAAACAATTAATTAAACTTGTGATGAGTACCCTAGTTAAGAGCTTAGGAAACTTTTCCTTTATTCTTCTTTGTGTTTTTCATAAATACCGGAGTTCAACCTTTCACTCATGTTAACATTGTATGAACAACAGTATGAATGACAGTGTCACATCTAGATAAACTGACAGTGCTAGTTCTTCATTGATTACATTTAGAATTTTCACCAGGAAGAATTATGGGATATTTTGTCCACAATACAGATAGTCTTCCTGCCTCTGCAATCCTATGAATCAGTGGTGTATGATCATCATGTTGTTTGGCACTCCTGGTCAAAAGCAAGGGTAGTTTTTAATCACTTTAGAGATAGGAAAAGTGAGATCTTACTAGGCAGTGCCTGAATTTTCAGGCCCTTAATTTTGGATTACTTTTGTCTGAAAAGGGAGACAATTATTAGCAGACTGCGAGGTGAGAAGCAAATATAACACACAATTCTATTCAGATGAAAGGTGAAATGCTCTAAAAAACAATTTCAGATCAGTCAGCAGCTACCACTAAAATGCCTCTGTATTTAACAGAGTCCATTTCTGAGTATTTTTCTAACATAAACGTACATTGTTATATTATCTCCTGCAGGTATCGCTCATCATCCGGCCCCAAACCTTCAAACCGCTGTCTAATTTCAGAGGCAAGAGCGCGCTTCTACTGCCTTTGCAGAACTACATATACGCTTCCGCAGTGGAAAAGGAATTTATCTGTAAATGATTTATGGTAATAATTACATTGTTACCCAAACCTTCTCCTGATAAGGGCCTCCCACCACTACCTTAACATCTGTTAAATAACTCATAGCCATTACTAAACCTAAAGCAGGCGTTTCAATTTAAGTACCACAGAATTTTTAAATCAGCTTTGCCACCGAGATGCGCTGTGTGTTTCACAGTATGTTATTACCAAGGCAAGGCTAACTTCAAGCTCCTGATCGTTTACTTCGATTTCAAGCGCAAGTAAGCTTTCAGAGCTTTTCAGTTCCGAATCACTAATCGTTAAGGTACAGCAACGGGGCAGACTGCGGTTTCCCACGGGAGAGACGACCCGTCAAACTACAGAGTGACATGAGACGTCCCGCCACGAAGAGGCAAAGGCACGGCCACGACTATGGGATGCAGCCGCGCACCCTGGGGCTGCCCGCGCCGGGAGGGCCGCAGCCGGCGCCCCCAGCCCCCAGCCCTGACAGGAGCGTCACGGCTCCCGCGGGCAGGCCTCCACAGCCTCCCGAAGCGAGGCCGCTCCCTCGTTCGCGGCGGCCGCCTTTTCTCTCCGGCGCCGTACCGGAGCCCCTGGAGCCCAGGAGGGCCCCGCAGGCCGGGGAGAAGCGGGAGCAGGCCCTGCTCGGGCCCCCGAGGC
>NW_010973368.1:1725901-1799225 GCF_000737465.1 Haliaeetus leucocephalus
GGCCCTGCGGGCGCCGGCTCGCGTTGGCGGGCGGGGGAGGTGACCGTTACCGGCAGCGCGGGGGCGAGGGGCTTCCCCCGCGGCGCCTGAGCCTGGCTGCCGTGCCCTGCCCTGCTCGGCTAGGGGCTGCTCTGCCCCTACGCGCAGGAGCGGCGGCCCGGGGCGGCTCCTCGGCTGCGGCAGCAGGGCCCGGGCTGGGGAGGCAGCCTCAGGCCTGGCTGTCCTGGCCGGGCTCTGCCCGTCCTCCTCCGGCCCCCTGGGTTTCCACGCTGTGGTGTGCGGAGCACCCTCTCCTGCAGTACCTGTCTCTGCAGCGTGGCGAGCAGCCCCGTTTCCCAACCCTGAGGGGGCATCTTAGCTTTTGCTCCGTTCTCAGACCTCTCTGGGACCCTGAAGCTTTTCTCAGCTCAGGTCCATTGCAGCCAGCAGGTGAAAGGCCGCCTCGGTGCTCGCAGAGTCACCGCGTGTTGGCCCAGGCCTGCAGGCCCACCTCTGCGTGCTGCTTTGGCACCTTGGGTACCACCAGGCTTTGAACCCTAGACTGCAGCAGCTGCTGTGGGGCGTCCTCTCCCTGCAAGGCCACCTTACTCCCTCACCCTTCTCTTTGCCTCCTGGCTCCTTCCTGTCCTTCAGCAGCCTCCACGGAGCTGTCAGCGTGGGCACGTGGCAGGCAGGCTTATAGGAGTGCCTCCGCTGAGTGCTCGTGCATGGAGGGAAGAACAACGCGTGTTTACTTAAGTGTTATTTAAGATTACTGCGCTTGTCTCAGCTGTGCTTTTCTGGGTGTACCTTCACTTCTTTACATTCATATGTGTTTCTCTTCAAAGCCTCGACCTTTCTGGTTACAGCAAGGTTGTTTTTTCATCAGACCACAGGGAGCAGGTTTGTCAGAGTACTTATGGGGCTTGCAAGACTGTATTCCCTCTTAAGACCGTCTACTTCATTTCTTTCCGAGGACAGTATGAATGCTGACAAAGATTTTCTACCTGATGTTTCCCTTGATACCCTAATTTTGATCCTTTAACTGCCATACCTCTTCCTATTCCCTCCCCCCAGAATTTTTTATTCCATTGAAAAATGGTGAATGTTGTTGTATATAAAAATGTTAAAGCATTCTTAAATAAAAATGTTAGGAAGGCAGATTAATTAATTCGACTGATGTTTTGGGGGGTATTTTAAAGGCATTCCTCTGTAAAGCATCCAGATAAAACTTAATGTAGTGAAAATAAATCCCACTAAACTGAAGACATAGTATTCTGTGTCTCCATTCAGCAACCGACTTAAATATTTGAGAAGTCTCAAGTAGAGTCTGCTCAGTTCCATAGGAAAATTAGTTCCAAAGAGGACTTCAGTGCTAATGATTACAAATATATTTCATGGAGAGCTGCATCTTGCAAGAATATCTTATCTAAGGTGAGCTAGATGCATTTGGCTGGATTCGGATGATGAGAACCACTCTTCTGGTTCATAAATGCTTATGCAGAATGTGTTCCTGATTTGGAAGCTCTGAAATGTAGAGAAACTTACTTAATTCCTGCAAAGATACTGGTTTTGTCAAATGACAGTATCTTGAACACATACACAAAACATGGTAGTCAGTTAAGAAAGACTGTGAAATTTTATTTTGCAGTTCTGTCCAACAGTGGTAATTCCAGCTCATGGTCAAGGACTTGCTGCTTCAGCCTGCCCTGGCTCTTGCAGTTTTATCTCTGGACAGGCAGCTGAAGCAATTCTGTGGAACATAATCATTTGGATCAAATCATGAAGCTTTCAAGAATAAAAGAGAATACAATCTCCTTTCCCCTTCCCCCACCAGCACTATAACACTGAATAAACATGTAAGTAATTTGCTGGCCAGAACAGAATATGGAGCACAGATGTAACACCCTGGTATTGATTGTTGCTTCTCAGTGTCAGAGGTGGCAATTTGCCCTGACTGAATCTCCAATGACCTGCAAAGATAGATCAAGTCCAGATGTTTGAACCAAGTTTTAACTTCAAGTGATGAAAGCTCAGCTACCTGATAAATTCCCCTTCTGAAAAATGCAGCTTTCCTGGAGTGATGGAGCAGGTGTATGCCTACTTAGCAGTGGCTAGATGTAGCTTTATCAGTTGAGAGACCTGAGTCTTTCCTTTGCTTTTGAGCACGTTATCTTTATCCCTAGCAAGAGGTTGTTTTGGGGTACAAAATGTTTCGAATGAAAAAGTGATAAGCACATAAATGTCAGAAAGGTACTGGAGGTTACACTGCCATATACATGGAAATATAAGGGAGGATGAATGAATGTGGAGGATATCAAGAGATGGTGGAGGTGATGTACCATTATTTATTCAGTGATCATTACAAGAAGAGTAGGCAAAAGACCATGAAGTAGTCTGTAGAGTTGTTGATGTCCACCTATTATTTACTAAGCAGAAACTGGATCTTGGCCTTCTTACTGTCAATGACAAATGTCTTCTCTTAGAGAAACAGTAATGATTCCTGTGGGTAAAGAGGACACAGATTTTCTTCCTACTTTCACTGTCTCAGAAAGCCTTGAGCTGTGTTGCAGCTGCTAGTTGAATAAATTTGGTAGCATCTGAAATTTCACAGATTAAATTATGTAATGCATTTTGCAAGCATGAACAGAAATAATCTAAATTGATTTAAGAGAGTAGAAAAATGAGAGCATGTGAGAAAATGAGAATACAGAAAAAAATGTGCAAATACGCTAAGACAAAGTATGTTAAACATTCATATCTAATGCAAGAGACAGACCAGAGCAGAACAGTTCCAGAAGATGATTATATGCTCACTGTGTGTAGTGCACAGTAAAAATGAATACACTTGCAATCGCCTCTGGCAGTAAAGCTGGCCACAGTAAATCCAGGCCTCCCATAAAGACAGAGGAAATTACATGGCATGCTCACTAAAGCTGGTGAAACAATAAAATATTGGAAGCTCTCATTGCTGGAAAGATACTGGTAATTTGGAGGGAATTTGTAGAAAACTGGCAAGAAGTAGATTGCCGGAGATACAGATTCTAGTTTAGAATGAGGGATCAGAAGATTTAGATATGTATAACTTGGCAGTAATGGCCGCTTTGAGATATTTTAATAATGTGACTACCAAGGGAGGGAATAATCTGGAATTGCTTTCAACATTCAGGGATAGAGTTATCATGATAATATTAAATCTTCTGCAGCTTGGATCCCTGAAATGGATCTCTGAGGTGTATGAAAGCCTCTCCCACCAAAAATATAAACACAATAGCACATATTGTTGTTTAGGTGAAAATTATTTTGAAATGGAAAAGAGTTTTCTTTTGGCTTTGGACTATTGCTCCTTTTTATTTGGTTCATAAAATGATAAAGATATACACCTCTTTCCAACTCTAGGTGCCTTTAGGCACTTTAAAATCACAGTAAAGTTTAATAAATTGACACAAGTTCTGTTTGCTGGTCACCACTGTTATAATTACTAGCACTATTTCTGCTGAATATTATATTAACGTAATTACTGAACTCGCACTTTAATTTTGTCCCTAACTAACACCCAAAGAAAGGTGGGTGCTTTGCAGAATGTACCAGTGGCTGAGGTTTGTTGTGCTAAAGAGTGAAATGCTGAGCTAAGGAGCCTGTGTAATGTATAAGCAGATTTTTCTCCTGAATAGAAAAGCTCATGCTGTGTACTTCTGCTTATGTCAGCTGT
Organism: Haliaeetus leucocephalus; assembly: GCF_000737465.1. NCBI lineage: Eukaryota > Metazoa > Chordata > Aves > Accipitriformes > Accipitridae > Haliaeetus > Haliaeetus leucocephalus. The sequence continues at coordinate 1,729,593 of NW_010973368.1, forward strand.
AGTGCATAGAAAGGCAAAAGAGACAACACTTCAGAAAAAAATTAAACTGAAATCATTGGGAGCTTCAGAGATAAAAACAATACACTGAATTCTGCCCAGTGCCCCAGGCAAGTGGTTCAGCTTGGCAGTGACTACTGTAAATGTAGTTTTCCTTAATATTCAGATTATCAGTGCTGCACTAAATTATCTCAGTTTATAAATAGAAAATTGATAGTATCCTACCCATTGGATTAAAATAGAATAGGACATAACACAGTCCCCTCCAGAATAAAAGTTTTTATTTATTTTTCCAAGCATTAATTTCAGAAGAAGAGCACTTCACTTCTGTTGCTACCTGGGTACCTAGGAAAAGGCATCACTCCAACCTAGGTTATGAGTCCTGGTTCAACAAGAGGCTTAAGCTGGTGCCTAATTTTAAGCACTGCTCCAGCTGAAGAAACGCAGCCTGCTTCCCTAAAAAGTAGCCATGTGCTTATTAACTTCATCAAATAAAGGCTCTGAATTGCAAATCTAATTCTCCAATAGGAGCTGCATTCCTTCAAAGCAAATGTCTTCGCTGACCTTTCGGTGTTTCTCTCACTCTATCAAAATTTAGAAAGCCCTGTTCAGACAGGATTGGAAGGGGATTTGTATGAATGTCCTGTGGGAAATACAGCTGTGATGTATTTGCATTTAAAGAAAAAAAAAAAAGCAACTACAAGTATCTTATATTTCTGACTTGCAGTAATTTTGTCATTCCTAACAAAATGCAAAATCTTCATGAGGCTGTTGCCTGCTTTCTGTTTAGTGTCCTTATCCTGACATGCATGTAGACCCGTGGCCCTTCCTTTCTGAATTTTTTTTACCCTTCAGATTTTCCAATACTACTCCATGCTTTGCCTTACTTTGGTCATTATTTTTCATGTCTTTGTTCAGTAATTTTACACCATGTTTTTTATCTACCTGCCTGCCCCCTCTTTCTTGCTGCTGTCTGCAAATAAGATTAGCATCTTCTGCACAAAATTCTTCAGTTCAGTTATATAATTTAGGATCAAGAACTGACCTCTGCAAGGCCCAGCTCAACAGCTCTCTTAGAAGTCAGTGAACTATTATTATAATTATTCTGTGTTCACGAATTTTAGACTTCTGTAGCTACTTTGAAAGGTTTGATTATAAACCTCCTTTCTGTAATTTCCTTTTGAGACTGTCACATGAAAATGTAGGTGTCTTGCAGAGTAGGTTTCTATGCTCATAGTGTTTCCCTTGTCTGTAAACTCTCAGTAAATTGACACAAGCATTGTGAAATTAAGCACTCATACCTGAAGATAGTCTAAAAATTAATGATTTTCCACTGCATTAATATGTACATGCTGCACATAGTATATATTTAACTCAGGTTTAATGGGATACTTGAAAATCTATATTTAACAGGGAAAGAGGAATATAGCACATTTACTTCAGAGAAACTTTAACTTTTGGGATTCCTTGATTGCTGAGTGCTTGATTTTAAAAACTGTAGCTTGCATCTTTATTAGTATAATTTGGCTATTATTTTAAAAGAAATAATGGTGATGGATGCTTAGGAATATTTAAAATAGGGTTCTTCAGCTGTGCTATGTACAAGCTTTTCACACAGCTTAGCTGGGAGCCAAGTCATTTTCTAAACATACAGTCTTCCTAGCCTTTTCTGTGGAACAGTTAAGTTGCTCAAATTTAAATTTACCTCCTGCTTCAGCAGTTAACTTATAAATCTCTGTACCCCAGTAGCTGGACAGTTATCATTTAATAGACCGCATCTGTTACTATTGGTCCAATCAATCATTCAGTATCCTAGCAGGCTCCTCCATTGGCTTCAGGAACCAGATCCAGATCTGCTTTAGATATGAGATTCATGGACTGATAGTTGAAATTAGGGACCTATACTATGTAGTTGAGTTGAGCCTCTCAAATAGCCTTAAGGAGTTAATATATCCATATTACAATGCAAGATAGGCACCTAAATCCTTTAAGCTCCTCTGGATATATCACTCTGTGTTCATACCGCCTGCAGTATTCTTCCAACGTCTACATCTGTACAAGTAAATACATAATGCCCTTTTTGGATATAAAGTAACTATAAAGTTATTTGAATGATCTCCATTGTATTATAGTGAACAGACAAAACAAAAGATCACACTCATCTTTACACTGTCAGTATTTTTCTAATGCAGAAGAGGCATTTGTTAATAGGGAATATGGAGTCTTTGACATTTTGGGTCCCAATCCTTCAGTGAAGCTAGTCATGCACCTGCTTACTTTGTGCACAAATCATTCTAATGAATTCTAAAGGACTATTCATGTGCATAAAGCTAAGCCTGTGTGTAAAAGCCTTTGCAAGACTGGGCCTAGGTTGTAAGTTTGATAATGACCTGAGGCTGATTGAACAGAGAACAAGCAGTCCTTTTTAAATGTTGAGAAGTGTAACTCCAGCTCAGCTGCACAGGTATGGGCAGTGCTAAGGAACTTCGTAGTACATGGAACTCTCAAAACTGACCAAGAAAAAATGGCAAAGAGTATCACAGATATTTTTTCATTTACATTTTAGAATACTGCATTTTACCTTAATCTTTTTAATTCTTGGCTTCAGCTTAATTTCATTATGGCTATGAATTCCATTTGAATAACTTTATTGCAGGAGCTCAGAAACTTTCCTGTTTTAAATTCATATAAATATATATCTATATAGCCTGTATGAAAGAGTAGATCTGCTTAGAGAATGGTAATTGTGAGAAATCATAACTATGCTCTTTGGAACATTTTTGCTTGAGGAGAAGGCAAGATATCAGCACTGTTTCATGAAGAAGTGCACAGAGGAACTTTCCATACTTATTTGTTCATACCATGCCATATTCGGGCTTCTGCTGCAAGTGCTTTGTGCTGCACCACAGCAGTTTATGATCTCAGAGACAGCGCATCACCTGCAGGAGCCTCCCAACAACATCAGGGCAATTCCAGTGGTTATGATACATCTCCTGAAATCTTTTTCTCGATATTGCTTCCATGAGTTGCTTCCATCATGAGCTTCCACAGAATTTGATAAAGTTTTTTTTCCTGTGTTTAAACACACAGGCAGTGCTACTAAAATCACTATGAAAAATCGATGAGATTACTTAAATGTAAACTGAGTTCCTGCTTGGGGCTATAGATTTTGGCATTTAATATGCTGAGTGTATGAAATAGGCATGTTTATGCACTGTCACAAAAGAGAAATGTTTTCTTTTGCATAAAGCTAACCGTTGTCTTACCATGATCTACTCTGCTAAAATGATCACTCTACTTAGTGGCCTTTAGGAACCATTGACTATGAAATGTCACTTGTTTGTTAGGCTCACTAAGATAAAAGTTGGTAAAAAAGAGGGAAAGAGTCTTTGTCCTGCAGCTTAATCAACTTTTAGTCACACTAGACTGGTCCATCAGAAAATTCCAGTTTCCTCAGTTAAAGGATGAATTTAATAATCTCAGCTGGGTGAAGAACTGAGCAGATTAGGCATGGAAAAAACCACACCAAAGCTGCAGTGGGTGAAGGTGATAGTCCTGGGACCACCACTGCTGGCTTTGTTCTAGTTGTTGGTCTTGGGGACAGGACAGCTCTTTTGCTTGGTTTGATGCAGGAAAAAGAGTGAAGAAGATACCTCTTATAAGGCATGGTAATCCTTTACTAACCTTTTTAATTACTATTTAAACAAAGATTAAAGTTATGGAGTTGGAGAGTCTTTTGCTGTTTTATAATTTAGCAGTTCAGGCTGAAGTTTCCTTTATGTTTTTTCTGTTTTTATGCAGGCAGCCTAGAAGATGGACATTTGACAGGCCACAATAGACTGCTCCTTTCCCAGGTATCTCCTGCTTGTTTCCTTTATCTGTGAATAGGAAATGGCTTAAAGGCACCTGTGTTATGAAGGTCCCAGGGGCAGCTGCCTGACTAGTGAATGCCTGATTATGTGTTAACATGCTTTGTCAGATATTGGCAGAATCTGTTCTCTTCTTTTGCCTTTTCAGCAAGGGTACCATTGACAGACTGGCTACCCATTTATAGAAATGTTGTCCATCAAACTGTGAGGAAGGACAATGGTGTTTTTCTGTGGCCAGTGACTGTGGGAAACTTTTCTTTGGCTATTCAGGCAATTTTTGTAGCTTGCTCTGAAGAGGAGAGACTGATGAGTGCAAAAAGTACAATTAAGCAAAGCCAGACTTCAATTGAAGGCTGTAGTGTAGTCTGCTGTTCTCATTTTTTTATTTGGAAAAAAATCTATGGGTTTTCACATTGCTGTGTGGCATTCAGCGGGGGGCTATTACAATCCTAAATTTTTTTTCTAGACCACCTAATTCTAAGTAAAAATTAAATGTAATGAGAGCCACTTGGAGTTCTGAATATTTTAAAGCATAATTCCCACAGAAGGGATTCGACCTAAACTGCGGAGAGCATCAGTTGGCTAATTATAGCTGCATTTTATATTACAGCAGGTGTCAGATGCAGTCATCTCAATAAAGTCCACATAATACTCTGGAAAATAACAAAAGCTTTTCTTTGAATGTGGGTACTAATTTCTGCTAGGTGTCATATGAGCTCTGATACTTCTTATTGGCGTTAACAAGAGCACTGCAGCACTCAAACATGCTTTTTGCTTAGGATGAATTGATACTGTAAAGCACTTACTAGTCAGCCTTGGCAGATGTCAGTAGTTAATACTAGTGTTGCAGAGGTTGGTATATAATGCAAAGAGTCTTACATAAATACTTTTAGATGATGGGCTGGTTTTCAGAATGAGTGTGAGCTGTACACCAACTTACTTAATGAAAGCTAAATAGGCAACAGCAGGATAACTGCATTTCCTTTAGCTTCTATCTTATTTTAAGTCCTCTGCAAGTAAAGAGCAGATGGGAAGGCAGTAAACTAGGTGAATGAAAACATTAAACTTAATAAGCACTTCATGCTTTCATACCATTTTCCCAATTCAATGGAAGCAGCAAGTTTGAGTTACTGAAGTGATGGGTGAGAAAGGTCTTTCCTAAGCCTTGAAACTGACATCCCCTAAAGACTGTATCTTCAGAACAGCCTGCATGTGGTGAAACTACAATCTATAGGCATTTGATGGTCACCTGACTTTTTAATTAAAAGATGGGATTCTATGATTCCAAGAGGAATGTGTTTTAAAATATTCATGAATCAGTAAAATAAATACTGAAGTGGGTAGCCTGCACAGAAGCCCTTGAATACAAGGAATTGTGATGACATTGAAGTGGAATTGCAGGCACAATGGGCAGGGTGAAAAGCACAGGCAGCAAAGCCTGCCCAGCTGATTGTGCTTGGCCTAACATGCAACAGAGGCACTTCCCAAGCTTGCCAGGTACCCTGAGAAGCTGTAAGACAGGAGAAGCTTCAGTACAGAACGGCAGGGTCAGGTCATGGGAGGCTTGCTCCTTCTCCCGAAGGGGATAGGACGTGCCTGGTTCAAGCATGGACGAGGAGAAGGTCTTCAACAAAGAATAATGCCAAATGTTAGACTAATCATGCAGGAGGAACAAGCGTCTACCTCGTACTAGCAAAACAAAGGAAATTCAACAGATGATGAAAATCCTCCGACATCTGAGTCTTCTGTAAGACCAACAAGCCACTTATTGGTCTACAAGCTAGTGCTATATACCTCTTCCCCACATCATCTCCCCCGAGAAAAGGTACTCCCAAACACCAGGCTGCCTTTGTCTCTGGCATAGAAGCCCATGGAGAATTGCAGAGGTTATAGAAATAATAAATACAACTTAATATAATAAATCTTTTCTTTTTAAAATGTAATAAACAGTCAGCAGAACAAAACTGAACCACAAGTTCCAGCATGTTACCTTAGCAACTCTGTAAGAAAAAACAATCACAGGTTATGAAATATCATTTAATTTTTTGTAGAACTGCAGAATAGTTTAAATTACAATCTTACCGCATTAAATACTGAATATACTAACATGTAGGAAGAGCCTGGTTTTGGCCTGAAGACTAGATGCAATAAGTAATTTGTAAAAAACAAGTGAAAGTAAATTAGAGAAATATATTCATATTAAAAAGACATGTACTTCAGGACTAACATACACATATTGTTCAAAAAAGTTTCTAAATACAATAATGGACGTATATAACCCATGTAGCCTCTAATCCTGGCCAAAACCAGATACAGAAACTAAACACAGAGGTACAGAGAAGAAAATGAAGGGAGAAATAATTCCTTGGCTAATCTGTGCCTGGCATCTGGGGAGCAGAGGACTGTCTATGAGAGAACTGCTTTAGCTCTCACACATGAGGTTACCTCTAAGGAAAAGACTTATGAAAAGGCCTGAGAACAAAAGCCCAATTATAAAAGCTGAAAGCATGATTGCCATTGTACAAATGAATTTACTAATTTACCCTATTTATTCCACATAGACCCTTTCTGAAAGCTTTTAATATTGAGAGCAGCCCAGCTTAACCTGGAAAACTCTGAGGAGTTCTGTGAAAGGTTGGAAGGTAAACAAGAGGTGGAGTTAACTGCAGGAACTGTCAACCTGGTCGTCCTTTGGCTGTCTCCCTTTTAGCCCAAAAGGCATGAGGAGACCACCGCTGTACTACATTGGGTTTGTACTACTGCTTTCCCCTGTCTTAAATTTCTGGTGTTGGGGTGTGCTCCTGTGCATGTGATACAGAGCTGGGTATTAAAGAATAAAATCTCCTCCTGCCAGTAGACATCCTAATTTTTTTCATTCTAGAGGGAGAAGGTAAGAGGTAGTTATCAGCAAGTAGAGATGCTGTTGTAAAAAGTAACTACCAACAGTGTCGCTCAGAATTTATTACCCTCTGCAGATTACAAAAAACTAATGGCTTCTCCTTGTGATATCTCTGAAGGATTCTTTGGAAGCAGGCATCTGGCAGACAGTTCCTATGGTAATGACTGTTACTGCCCTATATATAACATGAGTTTTATGTGTGTGTAATTCTCCTCGATTATTCTAAAAAACTGAATCAGTCTGGGATAATTTTGTATATCACCTACTGTGAAAATTGCTTTGGTGGCAAGCAAAATCAACTACTCCGTGACCTATACTTCTTGATATTAGAGGTTATATGAAACTTACTGCACTCTCCTTTCTCCACAGTTATTGCTACTTCTTCCCCTCCATTTTTACTCTAAGATTACAGGGATGTGATTGCACAATACAGGCAGCACAGATGGCAGCTGAAGGTCTGTATCTGCCAGGTGTCTGTGTAACAGCTGAGTCAGTGTATGCAGCTGAGCACAGCTCACTTTCTGACATAGATGTTCAGCGCCATTTCTCTGAATTGCAGCCTTGCATAACCTTTGGAAGTACCTCTGGCAAATTTTAGACTATACTCAAGTACACAATACTTTGGCAGGCAGAAGTCAGAAGTCTTGCTCTGAATTCATTGTAAATGCTCAGAAGACAGAAATACCTCCTGCATTTGCTACTATGGATGCAAAGGATGGACTTAATGATGTAAAACACTGGGAAAGGGTAGGCCCTATATAAATACATCACGTCTAAATATAAACAGTGTATAAATAATCACCTATACTCAAAGAAAGTTTGCGGGAGATCTGCTCAGGTTTGCTGACAGACTCCAGTGGAGAGAGGAAGAAGAATCTTTAGAGCCAGGGAGGAAGTCATGTAATCCTATGGTAACTAGGAGAGAAGAACTGGTTCTTGAAGTTTGGGAGGGCAGGACAATGTCATTCTGAGCTCTGTGGAATTGACTTCCTCCTGGTAGGGCTCAGATACATCCAACAGCTCCCTTCTGATAGCTGGGGTTCACAAGTCGGGTGTCATGGGGAGAGAAGTGGTGTGATGCAATATATGCACCATCCTGTGACGGTACCACAGTGAGATGCCCTTTTCTGTAGGTACTGCCGTTATATACCAGTAGACTGTGCAGATATACGCTCTTCCAGCCTAATGCTGCTGCTCCTCATGTGCAAACAGATGCAAGAGGTGGGAGACTGGGAGAAGAGGGGAAAGAAGTCTGAGGAAGAAAGAAACCAGGTGATGGCTTACATAAGAAGCAGTCTGGGAAAGAAGAGGAGGTTTGCACCATATAGGTCCAAGAACTTCCAATAGTTTTATAGGCAACATGGTTTCACTGTCCACATGAAACATTAGAGCTGATTACAGTGCTGTAGATCCAAACAAACTGGGGAGATTTGAAGAGGAATGTTCTTCCCTTGAGGACCTTCACAAGATCAGTTTAGAGAAAGAGGTGGGGAGTGGGAGAAAAAAAACACATGGCAAAGAAGAACTGAAAATTCCCAGAGAGTTCTACCAACCATCATATCTGCCAGGAAGGTAGTTTGTGCCTAAAAGAATGGCAAGTTCCCCAGGGTGCCAGCAGTGCTGTACGGTTTTTGTAATGATTTTGTAGTGAGATACAGGGACGAGTTCATCCATTACCAGCGCTGCAAAGAACTGAGCTATGGAGTCTAATGGTGGAGAATTTCATTCCTAGATCCAGCCCTATGAGAGTGAAACAATGGTGCTTGCTGCTCCATGTGAAAGATGTATCTCCACTGAGAGGTCATTTCTTTTCCTTGATTAAAGGAGAAAATAAAAAGATTTTTGTAGAAATGAAGAGTAAAATAAACAGGTCATAATATGTCTGTGGACACAGTTTCATTTTACTTCAACTGTAGCATAAAAGATCATGAAATATCTTCTTCTGGCCTTTCATTAAACCACACTATCTTTAAACATATTTCAAGGAAAGTAAAGAGTTTGGAGTATTAAAAACGTATACAAAGATTTCACAGGTAATGTGTATGTGAAGGTTCAAGTAATCATCCAAGGCCAGAGTACTTGAAGAAGTGAGGGACTGTTAAATTACTATGATCTTAAAAATAATTACTGTAATACTTTGGAGAATACATTTGCCATAACAAATATAGAACATATTTTCTAATTTCTATTACGGTTATCAAGGTCATTTAGTGACAGAATGCAAAAATCTTTTATTTTTTCTCATTCAGATACTGTCAGGTGCATAAATTCTATAGCTAATGTGTAAAGGCATTTAAAAATTGGAATTCATTAATGAAGAAATTATGTCTTTGCCCAATATCACACAATAATTTTTATCTTGTGAACAGAGTTTAACAATACACAGGATCAGGCTGGCTTTATTCCACTAATACATGCCATTTCCAAAAGTGTGTTGCCTATATATTAAACACAGTGCACACACAAGTACCCTAGCATTCCTTGAAAATGAATTTCAAATCCACATTTATTGTAAGTGCTTTGGGGCAAGAACCATCTTTTGTTATTAAACAATGCAGATGGGATCTTGGCCCATAATTGGGGCTCCTAAGCACTGTGAATTCTTTCACCAATGTCTCACATTCTCTTTCTCCCTCTCTTTGTCCCTCTGCAGATTATGCCAGTGTTTACAAAGGTTGGGATCCCTTGCATCCTCATCAGTTTTTACATTTGCCCAAGAATCAGATTCAGTTTAGCCTAGCATTCTTCACAAAGATAAAAGGGTGACAGATCCTGACACATTTGTGCCTTTCAAAAGTAGAAAAGCTGATTTCATGCATAAACCCTAACCTAAAGCTGTCTCCAAGGTGAAATTGTACCAGTCTTGGTGTAAAAAGTGGAAGGAGAGAGATATTTGAACTACATACAGTGATGTGCTTGAGCACTCTTTCTTATACTACAACCAGAAAATGCTATAATACCCTTATTTTCCAGTTTCTTACTACTGAAACTTTGCTTTAAATCTGATTTCTTTGTGATCAAAAGACACCTAAGACACCTCATTTGTGTCTTAGGTGGTAGCTAATCTTTACATGTATGGACTTCTATCAGTATTATTTAAAACAATAATACTGGGCAAGAAGATATATTATTGAATGCTTATTTTACAGTTGCATTACCTGGAAAAACATACACATGTGAATCATGCATTAATCACTGAATTACTAGACTTTAATGGTCAATTTACACGTGACAGATCAGTATGTTCTATCATAAGTAAATGAGTGAATTTACTACAGTATTGATAATTCTTTGTGATTTTATTCAGTGGCAGTGATTTAGTAAAACTAGAAAGAAACGTGAAGTTATTAAAGACATACAAAGAGCCAGAATGGGGGATACTGCCAAATTAGAAGTCTCTTTCTCAGGTCTGATACTTTAGCCTGTAGTTAAAATGAGCTTTGCCACTGAAAGAGCATTGTGACCATAATGCTTGTTCCCCAAACAGGAGTGGTGTAGCAACAACTATTCAGTCACAGGTTCTTAGGTTGTTTGTATAGTATAAAGCCAGTGAAAACCATTGCAATTCTCTAGCTAGACCTCCCACGTAACATAGATCTAAGAATTTCCTGGAATTAATTCCTTCTGGAATTAGAGTGTATGTTTGAGAAAACATGCTATTCTTTACTATAACATTTCCAGAGATAAAAAATCTAGCAAAACTCTGAGTATGATGTTTCAATGATTATCATAACAATGAAAAAAATGGGACCTTTAGTCTAAATTTAGGTAGCCTTTAATTTTAGCCACTGAGTCTTGTTACACAATGATTTGCCCAAACAGAATACATTGATCAAACTTCATCTTTTTTTAGCAAAAACCTTATAGAACTTGGACAAATCACTCTTTAACTTTCTTTCTGGGCCTCTCTACAGACAGAACTTAGTGTGCAGAAAGCATGTGAATTCACAGTGCTTGAGCTAGTCAGCTCTAGTTTGCCAGGCACACCCATCTGATGAATGCTAAGTAGCTAAGACATAAACTACCTTACCTTAAAGACAATTGTAATGTAATATACATGAGGTTTTTTTATTTTGCTTTGAAATGAAACAAATTGCCTCAAAAAAGGTTGAGCCAGCAGCAAGAAAAAAGTGATGTACACCTTCTCCCGTTACTCAATACTCTTGTATTTGTGTATGCAGATCACATGAGGCCACAGTTATCATTGGCATATACACATCAGGCCAGGCTAAGCCTTATATTCTCAGAAGTATTCAGTATGTTTATACTTCTGCCTGGTCTGGTAAGGGAGCAGAACTATATCATTTGAATTATAGTCTGCACTGCACATGGGCTGTAGCTGTAGTTAGGATTGTTCCTAAAGCTCATGTACTGGCTTTAAATTAATTAGGGGGGCTAAAAAAGTTGTCAGGGAAGGAAAACAGTTGATGCCAAAATCTTTTCCAACAAGTTCATTATTAATAGTAAAACATCAACAGAAGCCTCACCTTCAAGGAAATCATGATTAGAGGCTGGAAAAGGGTTAAAGAGATATAGGTACAGCAGAATGTCAAGGGAATCTTGCTATTATTTTATCTCATGGGACACGTTACACAGTATTAGTAGCCTGGATATGGATTTGGACAGTAGAACCACTGACAGGCATGTGACTGCATGGAATTGCAAGATGATGAGCACAGCTTATAGTCCCACATTGAAACCCAGTATTCTGCTGCTAAAGAGCAGACAGAGGTGATAAAGACCCACCAAAAAGAAGCAGACCTCTAGAAAGATCCAAGAAGTCATTTTTTAAAAATATTGATTTGGACAGCTGGTGTTAACAGCATAATCATGGTATTTCAGAAATCTATCCAAAGCTACAAGATGTGGTACCAAAGCTACCAAAGGACCAGATGTGGGCGGTGTGTCATTGAGCTAGATATGCAGTTCCTGAGAAAGGCACTCTCAAGGTAGAAAATACATGACCATGATTTTGAAGCATTTAGCTACAAATATCAATTATGTCAGTAGCTTGATGTAACTGCCTGATCTGAATTCAAGGCATCCTTCTTAGAAAAGACCTGAAATTGAGAGCCCAAAGAGCTGTTAGTAGTACAGGCTGAGCTTGAGCACAGTGTTGCAGGGAGAAATCTAATCTGTAGTTCTGCCATGTCCTCTAAGTTATTAACACCACCACAGATTTCTGATTCAGGGCCTCCCATTGAGAGAATTCCTGGCAGCTTCCTTGTTCCTGTGGGAAAACCAGCCCATACAAAACCATGTGTTGTTTGCTTGAACCCCATTACCAAACAATGTAGATGACTTGGTATCTGGTTTCTCCTCAGGCACTTCTGCCTGAGACACCTTTAGGATGGCCCAGCCGCAGGACTATCCCCATGGTTGTAGGGCAGTTCTGAGCAGAAATGTGATGTCCTCCCCTTCTGTGGAAGGTCAGTGCACATACTGGTATGCAAGGAGCGTGGGTCAGAGACGTAAATGTGCGCACACGTCTTGGGGAGCAGGGTTAAGAAACCCAAGCTCATCCTCCCATCTGGGTCCCCTAATCACGTTAGCTGAAGTCACACTCGGTCGTGCCATGTCTACCTGCACCTATGACTTTTATATTCCTCACTGTTTTAACAAGGTGGGAGAGGTTTCCCAGTCAGAAAAGCCAAAGCCCTATGATGAGACCTAGTCGTACTGGGCCTTTGTAGTTATGCCGCTTGTTTGGGTGGCCGGACCTTTGAGTGGAGGCCTAAGCCGAAATTTTTGTAATTACTCTTGGAATTAATATCACTGTCAGATGACAATATGAATATATAATCTTGCTTTTCCAAATACAGAATCTAAATATTGATATAGAGCTTCTGTTTAATTATAACTAGTTCTGCCATTTCAATCTAATAAAGTGTCTCTTTGGATTTCTTTTGTTCCAAATTTTTTTAAATCTATTTTTTAAGTTTAACTCTGTGTAGTTTTTATTCTTCTTAGTTTGCTCTAATTTGTCTTCTCTGATCTGTATCCATTACCCTTAACTTTTCTGTTCCTCCATTTGTTTTATATGAAGTGTGAATTCACTTATCAATTATTTTTACAGCTGCTTTCACTTGGCCATAGGGTAGGTTTGTTTCATAATTAGTCTGCCCTTCTCTCCTTGTTATGCTAATGTTTTGGGAGATATCTATTAAAATGTTCTTAAGCAGCTCACAATTACTGGTCACATTTTTTCATTCATGTTCTTCTCACATTTGATTTGATTGATTTGTTTCCAGATTGGATTTTATTCTGTTCAGCCATCAAATTTCCTGATGATCCCTTGTGCCCAGGCAACCACTAATGCTTAGTTCTGCAAATAATTTCCCTTTACCTCCTCACCGTAAGGTCCAAGATGGAAACCTACATGGTAGAGGCAACAGTCTGAATAAAGACATCATCACCTAGGATTTCTAGGCAATCCACTGATGTTTTGATATTGGAAACATGAGAAACATGAGAGCTCTTGTAGGGGAGCCCTCTGAGGGGGAGCAAAGGTCGGCCAGTCCTGGCTTTATGCCAGACTACCACTTCTCCCCCTTCAGTCTTCAAATAAGCAATACCCATTGATTTTAACATCCCAGTCATGTGAATTTCCTTTCAGGTCTCAGTAATACCAATGAGATTGATTTTAGGCTCCTAATTGAGCTATTCCAATTCCCCCCCCCCCCTTTTTTTTTTCAGCTGGGCTTCTCGGAGTAGTGCCTTGGCAATTCTATAATTTCTTCTCTTCATGCTCTTCAATGTCTTGATTAAGTCTGTTCTCAACATCTCTATTTTTTGAACTGTGTCAGTGCTCATTTGTTTCCTTTTCCACTCTGTTCTGTAACTGCAACACCTCCTCTGACTCCAGTAGTTGGTCCATCTGCTATAAGACTTGTTCCTCCTCCGCACCAGAAGCCACACAAACTAAGCAGCCTCCATCCACCCACGAGATAAAGTGGTACTCCATCCATCTTGCATAATTTACCTAATAAATCACATTTTGTTGTATATTTTCTATTGCCTTAGAATAGGCTTGCAGTATTCTGTGATAAAGTGTAGTATTGCATCAAGCTAATTACCGTCTTGTGAGCACCATGTTGTACTAGTAGTCACAGAATACATTTCCATTAACTTCATAATCATGGGATCTATTGAAAATGGGGGTATAAATAAGCAGGTCTTAGAAAAGTGAGTAGTTATATGATTTATTAGCTTTTAGCTTCACTTTCCTCTATTTTTAAACATCCTCTGTCAGTCTTCCCTGCCTTCAGTTGGAAATAGTAGTGCTGTTGTAGCAGTGGTGATCTAAGAATAGGCAGAGACACAGGGTATGGAGAAAGGTACATCAGATCTGCTGGTGTAGTTGCAAAAGAAAGCTTTTGGGAGCAGTCTCCTCACCAAACTGTTACCCATGCAGAGCTGTGATCAGGAACTGCCTGAAAGCTTGTCCCTCTTTCCCACCTTCACCAGCTTGTCTTATAGAACATATTCTCTCTCTGTACAAACTGTGTGTATCCTAAATCGCAATGAGGTGATGTTGTTTGCTTTAATTAATTGATGTTTTGTCTTGAATTCTTTATTCAGAACCTTGAGTGAACAATTTTGGATGTCCAAGATCTCTTCTTTGAAACAGAGGTCTATCTTGTATTCTTGAGCACTGTCTTTAGCAAAAGATTTGCAGAATGTTTGAATTGCCAGATTAAGGCTATATCAAGGGTAATTGTTAAAAATCTTCCTACATATTGTCATTCTTTTAATCCTGTCAGACTCCCCCCCATTTTTCCTGGTTAGGATTTCTCTTATCAAACACTCAAAAAAAGTAAGCGGTTGAAGGGTAATGTGATGTTAACACATTTATAACATATTAACTATAGCATTTGTGTCTCAAACAGATATCTGCATAGGTCTTCAAAGAAATGAAAAGAAATATGCTGCTGTGCAAACTAATTCACTGTTTTGTCATAATATTTCCAGAATTGCAGTCAGCTATAAATTAGTTTGAAGGATTTTTTCTGTAATAACAATTTTCAGCATGAAGCTTGACGTTCTAGTTGAAATCTCAAACTGCTACTGATATTGGAGAAGAAACAGAAAAGGATTGGAGGAAGAAATAGCAGAAAAATTTTTAGCTAAATCTGTTCTGGCTTATATTATGTATTCTGTAATTATGTACTTGGGTCTTGTGGTAGTGATATGTTTAATGTAAATGGATGCAATAATGAACTTTACTGAACAGATTTTATAGTACTTTAAATTTGGTTTATATTTATATATCTCTATCTAAATTTGATAAGTCCACATCATAAAAATATATTTATATTGAGTGTGCAACACAATTAATCTTAGATACTTTAATTACAGTTTATCTTAGTTAAGAATTTCAAGAAGGGTTACATCTTCCAGTCTTGGGTGCCTCCTTTTTTCCTGTCAAATTTGGGACTTCTTTAAAATGGGACTGATTTTCAGAGGGGGAGGCACTCACCTGTTTTCTGTAGAGCACATATTTCAAAGGTTTCTTGCTCTGATTTCCAAGCACAGAGACACTCAAAATTTTCACTTGTTTTTGAAAAATCTTGGTGATACCACATTTTCATATTTTAAATCACACAAAATTTTCTGAGCTGAGGCACAAGTTGTAGAGGGTGCAATCACGAAGTTGAATGGATCAGAAACTCGTAAGTGAAATCTCAATATTTTGGAAGTATTGAGAGGGGCGAGGTTAAAAATCTGTGTCCTGTAATTATCGGATTAGTTTCCTGGTGAACATGTTACAGAAACGGCTTCTTTTTTTCATATGAATGATTTTTTTTTTTAATCTGGATTCTGTGAGTTTATATTAGAAGGGGCTGAACATGCAATTCTCTGTAAATCATTTAAGCACCTGAGTAATTCCACTTGCATTAACAATACTGTTTCAGCATCTGCTTAGAGTTATATATATGCTTAAGTACTCTGTTGGGACTTAAATGATGTGGGTTTGGATAGCCTGGTCTTGTTATTGCTATTGTCACTAAATATATATAAAATGAAAGTACAAAGCCCTATCATTAATACCTGTGTTGCTCTACTCCTATTTGTCTTAGAATAATAAAGTTTTCCTCTTAGAAAAATTATTTACTTTATTCCCTTACCAATGTCACAATATGCTGTATTAGTCCTTGATTTAAAATTTTCATGAATACTCTCTGAAAATGAAAACCAAATGCATGCTATCTATTTGTTCCCCTGATTATGTATAACCTGAAAGAAATACAGATAGTGAAGCATGACCTTTCATTCCTGAGGCAATATTGGCTATCCTTCATCAAGCTGTGCTTTTCTAAATGGTACCCATTTAATGTCCAAAAATGCTTCTTAAGATTCCCTCCTTCTAAAATGCATCCAAACTATACAGTCTATAATTTCCTGAAGTGTTCCCACAGTCCATCTTCAATAATGACATTATGCTGGACATTTTCCCACCATCAGGTCTTTTTCTGAATCAGATGGCTTTGTAAAATGTCTGCAAAACTTGCAATGATAACACCCCTACTTTTTTTAAGAAATATTGAATATTGGTGATTATTTTATTAGTGGAATGCTGTTATTAAATGTCAATATATTATTATACCATATTACAAATGAATTATTAGTTTCCCTTTCCCAAAACCAAATCCACTGTCTGTGTTTCATCTAGAAAATACTCACTTGAGGTATCTACTATAAATCATACTTGCATTTTGCACCTGGTTGCATGTGGTTATTTATAGTAAATGTCCTTAAAATGAGGTGCTGTTTTACAAATAGGAAAAGAGCTAAATCACTTCATTTAATACATTGTCTTTTAAACAGAAAGACAGTGTTCACAGAACAGATTTGAAAAGAAAACTAGCAGAAAGTTATAGGGATATGCTTGCTATTTAATATATAATTAATTTCATTTAAAGTGCTTCAAAACTAAGATAAAAAAATAACCAGGAAAAAAAAAAGTTAGAACATGTACAACAATACTGCATAAAAAGATGGGTATTAGAAATGCTTCTAGTACACTTGTAGGTGTCATGGCCTGCGTGCTTTAGCTATTTAGGGCAAAAGCCAGTAGCTTGCTAACACAGACCCTGAAGTGTCATATTCCTTTTTAAATATGTTAAGTTTAGTAGTAGTAGTACTATCACTGACATTTCTCTGTACTGGATCATATGCCAGTACAGGAGTTTGAGCCGAACTGTTCTATGTCCATATAATAAAACAGTGGTTACTGTCCCGTAGAACCTACATTTGAAATTTTGGAAGAGAAAAAAATCTGGATACTGGAAAAAGAGGACACAGGGTAAGAGTTACATGTCAGTCACTAGCAGTCGCTGTGAAACTACTGTTGAGGGCTCCTCATTAAGTCAATGTTAAGTGACTGACCATATGCATGCTCCTATCTGCACCAAATGCAAGGTAAAATATGTTACGTGAAACTGCTTTCCATGAAAACAAGGCTGTGTGCACATATGGTCAATTACTACAGCTCAGTTGATGCGCAATACTTTGCTAAGAGGTGGTACTGCAAGATGTCTAAGCCTTGTGTTTTGGTTAGTAATTTTTGTGAGGTTTTTGGTGGTTTGTTCAATATATTGCTCCAGCACTTCATTTGCAATACAAATTTTTCATTTTAAATAATTCATACTTAATTACAGTAGTTGTCAGTTTATGTGGTCCTTTTCATTCTTGAAATGCTTTAGAAGCATTAATTCCCGCAAAGTTTTGAGAAGCAATTAAGTATTAATGTTCCATTTTTACACACAAAAACCAGAAAATACAGAGGTTGGGCAAACATTTCTGAACATCAACTGTAAAATTAAGCACTGACTAGATAGAGACATGATCTAATTTTCAGAGGCACTGAAGACATTTGCATATTCAGAATGGAAACTTTTGTTCTAGTAGTTAAATTCATAAAGAATCTTGGATACCGTAATACTGAGCATTACAAGTTTTTAACTACCCGGGATCAAGACATGGGAGGAGTTCGTTAACTCAGAGCAATGTTTACAGCAGGTGAGTGTGAAGCTGCCTAAGCTAACACAAAGACTTATTTCCAGATTCTCACAATTCCAGCTGTATAAATAACCCTTTACAAACTTCCCTCCACAGGGGGAGAGCTGAACATGGGCTGAAGAACTGTGCATCTGTTCGTGGCATGAACTGCTTAAGTCATTTTTAGAGAAAAAGGAGATTGAGAGAACTGGGGACTGTGAGTATGATCATAATTTCTATTGCCTTGAGCACTCATAAGACTGGGCAAATTTTAGGACTGCTGTTTAACAGCTCCAACAACCAATGAAGAACGTGTGTCCCAAGAAGAGATTTCAGCCAAACAGTGAAGCCGTTTCTTGCTTTTTCCCTCAGCCTGAGGAGAGGACTGCACCTAGGGGAAATGCTCTGATATCCAGAGTATGGTAGAAAAAAGCAGGTCAGTACATGCCTTTATTTTTAACAAAATAAATGGCTAATACTGTTTCACACAAAACCAGTCTCCTGTATACACATTTCATATGCTCTGAGCACAGCTGCTATTTCAGGCTTCTCAAAAGGCATAGGTGGGGTGCACCCAGTGTCTTGATATGAACAAGGAAAGTGGGTATGAGGTGGGTGTTCTGCTGCTGAGCATTTGTGAACATGTATGGAAAAAGATGTTTAAGTAGTGAGAATTTTAACTGGTAGTATCTCTGGCCTATGGGACTAAGTTGCAGCTTTGAAGATTTTGACAAGAGTGGTGTTGAAACTGTTATAAATATAGGCCCTAAGGGTATGTCTATAATGATAGACATTCAAGGGTTCACCTTGAAGTTATTCTCAAACATTTTGAGCCCCATGAGCCAATATTTCTTGTTTTCATCATATATCTGCAGGCTGTTTGGTGTAAACCAAAGCTGTTTGCGTTGCATTTCTATTTCATGAGCATAGAGGTAAGATTTATCCCAGGTTTCCTTGTGGGACACTGCTGTGAATCATTTGGCAACCTTGTCTCTCCTTCTAGGTGAGCTTCCATTTATAAATAGTAAAGAAAGGAAGGAGGTACAGAAGGACTCAGAAGCAAAGAACAGCAAATTGCCGCATTCCTGGTGAGAGTATAAAAGTATCTTCCGATGTGAATTTCTGAGAAAGTACAGAAAGACATGTCATAAGTGAGTAATGTCAGAGTGAGCTTCACACCCTGAAGCATGGCAGGTGTCCCAGTAGTGAGGTAGATGGCTGGGGATCATGTTTAAGTATTCACAATTCCTAAAAATCTGTGGCTCCAGGATTGAAGGTGACTGTAAAAATGACCCCAGTGCAGGCATAACTGAAGTGAATTATCCAAAGCTACCAAGGGAATTTGGGGTCAGAGCTAAAATCAGATGTTAGGATTTCTAGCTTCCTCCATCTGTAACCCAGAGCACTGCACCTTACCTCTCCAAAAAGCTAGATCAAAACATAGAAGTTCAGTGTTGCACTCGGTGTTTAAGAAAAAGCAAATAACAATGAAAAATGAGGAATAACTGATGTGCAAATTGTTAAGAGCCATTTATATACATACTATTAGCAGAGGATTACATGCATCGATGAATCAGCGGTTTTAATCAGATGAAAATACTTTTGAGCACAGTTCCAGTGTGATGAATATGCTAGAGTTGTAGATCACCAGGAAGAAGATTAATATTCTGTGTATAATTATACACATTTCTTCTCAATTCTTTTTTTGAAGACAGACAGCAAATAGGATTTAAAGCAACAGTCATTCACTTCACATGAGCACAAGGAAAATGTACAAGGAAGCATGCAAGTGCCTGCCTCTCACCTGCCAGCTTCCAGCATCTCTCTAGAAGACATTTTCTACTTAATTTCCTGTCTAGTCCTATCTTGCTCCTCTGGGCCCGGTCTCATGGCCCCACTCAACATTCTTCTTCCATCCTTTTTCAGGCATCAAGAGGCTCCTGGCCTGTGGCAGATGATGCTGAAGTGCAGTGCTGGATAGTTACCCCTTGCTGGCAGTAGTCTTACTCTCTGTCCCTGGGATGAGAGGTCTCACTGTAGCTGTGTGGTGACCTTTGACAATGGAAGTTTCTGTGGGTTCATTTGTAATGAGGCCTGCACTGGATGAATATGTTGAATATTTCATTTGCAGCCCTTCTGAGTATGTCTGTGTTCAAAGTCTTTGATGCTTTTCTCTTTCGCCAGTGGGCGACACTGTACCTTCTTCTTGTGCATAACTACAAACTGTCCATCTTTAGCCTTGCTTGAAGCATCTCTTAGCATTTTCCCTGGCTCACCTGCACACTAGCTTGCCAGAGCAGGCAATGATCTCTGCACAGATGTAGCTGTTTCCAAAAGTGTAGTCTCTTCCATCCAGTTTCTATTTGGAAAGAAGCATATGAGCCTCCTACTGGGATGAGAAGTTGTGTTGTCCTTATCTCAGCCATTTGACACCATTAAGATTAAACATTTGTGCTGTGTTGTTTTGCATAGTGGCACAGGACATCTGAGGTAGAGTGTGAAGTGCAGTTTGGGCCAAGCTCGTGATTTTGTGGGACGGGGCGAACTTGGGCTTCTGTAGACCATCCAGTTATCCATAATACTTTGCAGGTCGGGTGCTCTGAGGTTCCCCACTTGCTATCAGTTGAAGAGCTCAAAGTGCACCCTGAGGGACAGTTAGTGGCTAGGCAATGTAGACAGTGAGTGAGGACATTCCCTGGGATGCTGATGCAAGATAACATAGATGTAATTGTTTCTGCATCTGTGGGTCAATGGTCATTAATTTGCATTCATTGACTGCTTGATACTGTCAAAGGTCTACAACATAGCGATCTCAATAATGTAAGAACAGCAGCCAGTTCTATTTCAAAGAACTAATTGGATGACTCATCCTAAACATCAATTAGCACGATCAGGTCCTTAGTGATGATTTTTGAAGCATTATTGTTAATTTTCTTGTTGGATTTTTTATAGCTGTCATCTGTTGCTATCAGACAGTGTTAATGTGATACACAGTGTGCTCTCTTTGTAGGAGCAAAATGAGAAAAACATTTTTGTACTGCACACTGATAGCTACTAATTACCTTTGCTGGGGAGAATTCCATTCTGTGTTGAAGAAGTGTTTAAATACATAAAGTGGCAGAAAAACATGTTAGGTAAAATTGAAATAAATTCCACAATTTCTACTAAAATACCTGGCTTTTGTTGGAGCTGTACAGGTCACCGGACTGTAGTTGTTTGCCACAGTGCATCCTTGCACGCTAGTCATCCAGACGAGGAACTTTTTCAGAGAATGGCCCAACTCCCTCTGACATTAGAGGTACAACAGGAATGGGGTGCACACCGATTCCCAGTTCAGGACCACTCTTGCCTTGCTGCTTGCTGAAGAATATAAATAGGCTAGATCCCTGCTGCAACTGTAGTGGGGCATCAAGATAGCTCAGCCACAAAGCGTTCATACTGATGGCAGCATTTTTTTGGAAGGGAAAATTGATCCAAGCTGACAGCTGTGCTGGAATGGCTAGACTGCATCTAAGTCATTTAAGGCCAGTTCGGATATCTCGCCCTGCAGTGCAGCCCAGACATGGCACAGAGCAGTCCCTATGCAAAGAAGGCACACTTTGACTAAACAGCTATTGTGGGATTTTGTTATTGTAGGACATTAAGACAGTTTGGTTTAGAAGTTAGAAAAAATAAGGACAAGTATAAATAAATGAATACACTCTGAACACGGACAGGGTCTTTTTGCTCTTGCAGTACAACAGGGCTGTAAAATGGCCCTGAAAACAACAGCTGAAATCATTTTAGATACCCCAAAACTTCTACACAAGCCACCTTGAGACAAGACAAGCTGCAGATCTTGCTGGCTCACTCCGAGAGCACAGAGGGACAGTGACCTGCACAGCAGCAGCCCCCATGGCAGAGCTCACCCAGCTCTTTTGTGGCCAGCTCATCAGGTAGTCAGAACCTGGAATGTAGGTCACAAGCATCTACAGATATTCAAAACAGGTACTCAACATTAAATGACTTGATAGTTTCGCTTTACTTTTTGCTAGTAATAGTCTACTTTATAGAAAATACACCCACATGTGGCACTCTTGTTAGTACTTCCAGCAGTGAGACAAAGAAAGTATGTCTGGGGAGCGAGCTGCCCAGGGTCACTATAATAAATCTGTGGTTCGGAAAGGTCTGAACAGACTCTGTCTCTAGGTACCTGTAGTTTGGACAAATTAAGAGGTTGGTATCCTTTTCTGTTATCACCAACTTAATTATCAAAATTAATAAAAACGCTTCAGGATTATTTTTTTTTTACTCTGTTCCACCAGTACATTTATATCTGCTGTCTGGAGCAATGACTATGCCAGGCCTTTGCTTTACTGCTAGGCCTAGAGAAAGTTTTGTGAAGAGAGATAGAAAAGTCTGGGATTCATTACCTGAGAGAGGAATTCATAAAAGGGGACAGATTAGAATATGTAAGATAGTGAGAGGCCGAGAAGACTGAGGAGGAACTTCTGTTCTCTGAGGCTATGTTTAAACTACGTCTCCATCCTCTGATCCAGGTATGGATGTAAGTAGAAGCATACCCCTCAGGTGGAGACATGCCATCTTTGTCTGTCCTCTCTGCTCTATGTTGGTTTCCATGGAAAACGAAGCTTAATGTGAAGACCAACAGTGCTAGTAGCATAGTCTGGTCAGGTTCCTACATAGGCCACAAAGGAGCAGGATCCTGATGCTTTGGGGTTTTTTAATACATCATATACATATACATATACATATATAGAAAGAGAGAACCTACCAGCATCTGCTTATCTACTCACATTTTTTCTCCTGCACCAGATTTTGCCTCAAAACCAAGTGTGATGGCATGGAATAATTTTATTTTAAGACTGTGGCCATCTGTTTCTCACCATCAGCTGGTTAGAGCAGAAGAGGCAGTAGCTTTTACATTATCTGATGCTTGTCTGAGCATATGTGGTATTTTTCTAGCACTTCTCTATAGTGCCCCACCTTAAACAGGAGGGAGGGAAAGTGCCTCCATCCAAATTAACTTGTAGGTGAAGACATCTTCCTAGAACATGAGAGGTGCACCTGTCAACTTGCTCACACCAAAGGGAGATGTTCAGCCCTGGTAGCCCACATGGCACAGTGAGCACTCTCACTGCTAGACAGCTTGGTTGTATGAAATAGCAATTAAGTGCTTAATTCAGTGTGAGGGTTTTAAGATGAAGCACTTTCCTTCTGATCTGACAGATCAGAAAGAGGTGCCTAAGCACTGAAGAGCAGGGTCATTCTGTACTGGCTAGTTTGGGCATTTCTCTCATACCATCTGTTATGAAGACCATTTTGAGATGAGTTTAGCCCAAAAGGTGCTTAAATGCTTGGCATTGCAATAGCTACATATCTGTGGTTTTAGCTTCTAAGCCAAAATCCTCCTTTTTCATTGCCTAAATATGCTTAGCGCCTCTAAAAATCAGGTCACGTACTAACTTCTTATATATGAATATGGCATCTGCAGCCTTTACCAACAACAAGTTTCTATTTTCTTCCATCTCATTGATAAAGATATTGAATAGCACTGAACTAAGAATAGAACTATGTGGAACCCCGTTATATAATGATGCCCTCTGTGCAATTACTTTTTAGCTGTATCAGCCTTTTCCCACCAGTTAAAATATGCTACACAGATTTTATGTTGTGTCACTTTTAACCAGAAGGTCAGAGCACAACGTAAAATATCTCAGCTCAGTTATATTAAGCAGCTTCCTTCAGCAACAGAACCTTTTGATTTCATCAAAAGATGTAATCAGTTTTATCACTAATTCTCCATGAAAACTCATTCACTGAAATGGATTATGCTACTGTCTTTATAAACTTACTGATTAGATCCCATTTTATTCTATATCCCAGTATTTTGTCTGGAATGAATATAAGGTTACTAGATTTTTACTTACTTTGGTAATGTTGTTTAGGCATTTAAAAAAAAAAAGCCAATGTGATAGATGTTTTCCAGACCACTGAAACTTTGACAGCATTACAGTATTTTTAAGATTGTTCCATGAGCAGTAGAAAGAATTAAACTTTATTTTCTTTGGAGTTATATCTTCCACCCACTCACTGCTGTCATCCCAGCTCTGTCTATGTCTTCTAAATCTTTCCCAAAACAGTTCTGCCATGTCATCTTCCCTGTGTCTCTAGCTGTCCTCCATCACATCATCTAGCTCACCACACCACTGCTGTGCACTCCTTCCGGTGCCTTTGATCTCTGATACCATTGTCCCTGTCCCCAGCTCCCTTCCATCTCCTCTATGTCCAGTACGAGAAAAGCTCCATGTTCTCCATGCTCTCTATATTCTTCTTTCCATGTTCTCTACCTCTGTATTTTGCCCTGCCAGCTGGGGAAGAGCCAGCACATCTGGCACAGACATGCTGGCTAGCTGGCTAGTACCTGTGTGATCACTGAATAAGCTGGCTGCTGCTAAGTGTGACGGACAATGAATTCTCCTCTGTGGCATGAGTAGTCTTTCTTTTCTACCCAGACAGTATTTTTTTTTCCAATTACGTGTGGAGGAAATTAATTCTCTTTGCTACTTCTATGCCTCTGCTAAATGTGACTGCAACTAACCCAAAGGGTGAAAATTATTTGGGGGTGGGGGAAAAGCGTGGGGAAGGAAAGGAGAACTAGTGGCCAGCTGAAGGGGCAGCCACACAAACTGCATTATTTGTTAAGCCACACACATAAATCAAACTTAGAATGCTTCTTTGGCCAATTGCTTTAAAACTCTGGGGTGCATATTATGCCATCCTTCAGATCTGAAAATGATTTAATGTCAGTGTCAGTTGTAAATATTCCCTATCACTGGGAAAATAGGAGGTACTTTTTTATCACTGAGGTATCACTCGGTTTCTTTCCAGTTGCCGAAGAGAATAATTTATATCATGCATTGATATGAATTAATAATATGTTTTTACAATAATGCATCTAACACAAGCTTCAAATACAAAAGAGAAAACTCTAGCATGTATACTTCATAACACAACCCTGAGATTAAGAGGGTCAGTATTAGTTCAGAGGCTTTTGCTGGAGACCTGTAAAAAGCACAAGCTATAACTTGTACTGCCGAAGAATGCTCTTGTTAACTTGACTCATGTGAAACCCCTTCAGTTTGCCAGTATTGTGCCCTGCACTGCCCCAGACTAGGAAAGTGCACTTCACTTAATATACATATAAAAATACTAAACAACATAAATTCTTCAGCAAGAGCTTGAAGCAGTATCTGTGCTACAATCACATATCACATTAACATTTGATGTTATTACTGCTTCGCAGGTGTAACAATCCTTGGTCCTTGCCCCTGTGGGAGAGCAGTGGTTGACTTCTATTTCTTTTTTTAACTGTTTACATTTTTGCTTCAATCATAGTTTGTCTTATCTCTCCCTCTGCAGGAGGGCAATCATCAGTGAGATTTGCCGCGAATACATTGTGGCTGATGTATCTAATGGAACCTGCACTTATAGCCAGACCTGTCAATAACCCTAGCACCATTACAGTAGATAGCTTTTCACAAGATTGGCTTCTTCTTGCAAAGATTATTCAGTACCATATGCGCAAACAACAGCAGCCATTATTGCCCTTTATTTCCCACCTCTCCTTTCCTTAGACTAGCACATCTCTTTATTATTATTTGACAGCAATGAAGAATAGCCCAATCTTTGCCATCATTTGGTAACAACAATTCTTAGCACTTTCCGTGTTCAAAGCGCTTTGCAGTCATTATCTAATTAATCTTCACAACAGCTCTATGAAGCTGATAAGAAAGGTTTAGCCTCATTTTATAGATGGGGAAACTGAAGCTGTGAGTTTAGCCGCTTGATTTTCAAAGGTGCTGTGCATTCTTGGCTCCCATTGAAGTTAATGAGAGCGCAGAGGGAGCAACATCTCTGAAAATAAAGGAGCTTGTGCTAGCTTGCAGAGGAGGTTACTATCAGCATGCAGTGGGCATTCCTTGGTCCCAGACCTGTACTCAGGCCGTTTGGCCAGGCCTCCCTCAAATATGGATTGTCAGTGGCAAGCTGACCATTACACCTTGAATATTCCCAGCTAGATTCTCATTTAAATGTTTCAGTGTCACGGGAGAATATTTCAGAAACTCTGCACTTGAAGTTTCACCCCAGAGGGATTTTATCTGATCTGTCCTCTAGAAAAATGCCTTTAACCTGTTAAAAGATGTCACTGTGCAGTGCAAGCACTAGGTTTCACATACATTGGTTCACTTGCAGTTTTATGGCTACATTTTGCAGAAATTGCACTTATTTTGAAATACTCCCTAAGCACTAAGGACCATAGACAAAATGCATTCACTAATGCTTCCCTCATTCATGGAGGTGCCTGCTTTACCAGTCACTATCAGATCCTTAATCAGTGGAGTTGTAAAGCTTGTAGATATTCAGTAAAAGTGCTTAATAAAAATCATTTAATTCTAAATTACAAGAGTGCACTTAACCCTAAAGATATTAAAACTGATTGTTTGACGCACTGCACTGAGTGGTAGAAATTTAAAAAGAAAAGCTTTCCTTACTTGCATCAAAGCGAATAAATATTCTACCCTTCATATCCTAGTGTCATGATATTATGCTGTGATAAACTAATCCATTTTAGAGTTTTAAGCTGTAAAGACAAAGTACTTCAACCTGACTGGTGACAACAGAAGGAACTGAGTTTTGAAGAAAAGAGCCAGCATTATGGCTGGCTTTCCTATTATATGGTTCTTGAAGGCCATCTGTCTCTGTCAGTGTACTTTCTGTGGTGGATTTATAAATCCATCCTACAGTCTGCCTGGTGGTGCAACATAGTGGAGTGTTGTAGTGCTTGTTAGATATTTTTGGTAATAAATTATAAAGCATCTGTGTCTCCCTTTTCTAAAATATACTATAGAGCATTTATATTCACCCCTATAT
Source organism: Haliaeetus leucocephalus (assembly GCF_000737465.1). Classification (NCBI taxonomy): domain Eukaryota; kingdom Metazoa; phylum Chordata; class Aves; order Accipitriformes; family Accipitridae; genus Haliaeetus; species Haliaeetus leucocephalus. Next base: position 1,756,293 of record NW_010973368.1, read on the forward strand.
GCATGGATAAGTCCTCCCCCCGACCCACACACACCCCCCCATTGAGGTGGTCGCCTTCTTCTCATGCCTCTTCCACCAGTAAACATTCAGAAACTGGACCAGCAAAGTCCAGGCTTTGGGTGGGCTGAGATGTTGGTATTTATTTACATCATATGAAAAGTAATAAATAAGCATATTTAGACCTCATACCAACTTTTTCAGTTGAAATGATTTTGCAGTTTGTTTGTTCTCAAAATGTAGCCTTTTAGGAAAACACCAGTAGCAGTGATTCTTTTGAAGAAATAAAAGATGTAACTTTTTTTTTTTTTTTGGCAGTTAGTAACAGAATGATTTCTTTTTATTCAAACTTAACAAATGTTAGTATTTTATTGTCAAAAAAGAGAGGAAAGAAAGGTGATGGATGTGTCTGGATTTTGATAAAATGCAAAAACTTATGAACATATATTCATTTTTAGAGCAACAAATACCTTGTAAGTTCCAGCACTTTTCCCATGGGAACAAAAATCATCTTCCTTCCGTATCTATTGTGCAAATAACCATCACAGAAATATTTAAAAATATTTTTCCCCTAGCTCTTTACATATTGCCTGTCTTTCTGGACAAGATGCAGGGCTTGCCTAAGTATTACTTCTTGGCAACAAGACTGATCTGGATGTCAGACTCTGTCACTGTTCTGTATTTGTCTCACTGCTGATATTTTTTGTATTCAGCTTCCTTCATGTTCCAGCTTTTTAGCCAGATGTTTCCAGATGCATCTTCTGACAGCATTAATAGAGCATTCATGGGTTATGGAGTGTTTTATTTGCCTAATTTGGAGGAAGTGGGAAGGTGCGGGTTTTATTTTCTCTGAAGTCCTCCAGAATTGTGGTACAGAATCTATCAGTTCACTGTACTGAGAATTGCCTGTAATAAAAGAGGTTTAATTCCATCTTATGATGCAAAAAATCTCCCACAATTATAAAATTATTTGTCTAAAAACTTTTATGTGTTCTGGTTGTTTGGATTTCCCTTATTCCAAAATAGAATTTAAAATCTTGGGAACAAGGACTCATACTCCTTTTGATTTTTTTTTTCTTGTAATGTTTTCTGACGAATTTCTACAGTATGTTTGATTGCTTGTTTCATTTTGCCTTCCATAAACAAGATTAATTACAATCCGCTAGCCTGAATAATATATACCCATTATAGTAAATAAGCAAGTACTGACTTTCTCCTTCTGAGCTGTAATGAAAACTTAAGACAGATAGAAATGGGTGCACTGCAATCCTCAAACTGTTCCTGCCACCTCACTACACAGCATCAGAATAAAAATGGAAGATTTTGAAAAGATTATTGCATAGGCTTACAGCCTTGGAGGGCAAGAAGGAGATGACAGGCAGGCGCTGATTTAGAGGCCTGCATCTCCTCTCCCATCACTCTTGGATCCAGTGGGGCAACCTCCTGTTTCTTGCTGGTTTGAAAGAGAGGAATAGGATCTCACCACACTTTAAAGTACTCTAAGGAGAATTCCTACCACATTTAGAGATCATTGAGCTTCAAAGAGCCCACGGTCAGGGTTCAGGAAGGCTGCCTGGCTTTGTGGATCTCCCATCTTACACTTAAAGGCTCATTCTCGTCACATCATACTGTTATACTTCATGTAACAGAATTGACTTAGTCCACATAGTGCACAGCTCGATAGATAATGGCTTAAATATTATATACCATGAGGGATGATGTAAAGAAAAATTACTAAAAACTCCATTGATAAGACCCATGCTAATGAAAATTGCCATATAGTAATCACCTAATTCAACATAATGTTCATTTAGCTTAATATACTCGTTTAACCCCTCACACACATGCAAAAAATACTTCTGTCCCTGTGACTCCCAAGCACCAGACTGAATTAGTTAATCAAAGTTTCCACACAGCCAGTTGACTCTGAACTCTGTTTTTACCCATTTCACACAAAACTAAATATAAACTTAAGTTTTCTCTCTAGGATAAACATTGTGAGTACAGAATACAATAGGACCTTTTAAAATGGCAGTTGAAACGTTTTAACTGAATTTGACTGCTCTGACTCTGCTCCTTCTTTTTCCCTTTGGCAAAAACCCAGGTACAGTGTATATAATCAGAGTTTACAGTAGATATGTACAGGGTGATCAGCTAGCTTAAGATAATGTTACAAGTACAATTGTACATATATTGATAATATTAAGAGATTAACATTTCTGCCTTTACTTGATAGAACTATAGTAAATTAATTAAATATTTGCCTTAATAGTTTAGAGAACGGTTGTTAAAAAGTACAATCTTGTTCTGCATCTTGCATAATTTTCCACATGGATGTAAAGGATTTGCCACCTTCTCCTTTTAATAATTTTGCAAAAAGATGTGTGGCTATATAAAGGACAAAACAGCAGCAGGAAAATGGTTAATGGCCTTGCTTATATTACTAAGTACTTTAGATTATTGGAAAGGGAAAAAAATCCAAAATTCACTGTAATTCTTAGGATTTTTTTTCTGCTTGTTTACTTTTTGCATTTATCTTACCTTAGACATTTAAACATTTTAAAATTAATTTCACTGCAGCTTATAATGAGTTTCTCTATTTAGTTCTTAGATTCTAAAAAATACCTTTGCTGTATTAAATATTCTACTGATTATTTTGTTTGGAAAAATTTACTGTTACAAAAGCACAAGTTTGGATTATGTTTCGGAATTTACCCCACAGCTAGCAACTTAATGAGTCGAATCAAAAATATTTATCAGGCAGTGCAATTCATCAGAGTCCTTTTTCAACCAATACATATATCCTTGATACTCAACATGAATGCTATATAACACTAATTACATAGTACAGAAAGTCATCTCTGCCTGCCTGAATTTAAAAATAATTTCTTAATACTTGTGTTCCAGAAAGAACAAAATGTTCAGAGTAGCCTAGTAGCCAGATTCTCAGCTCGTGTAAATTAGTATTAAAATCACTGATCCAGAATACTTATTGTTTCAATGGCATGAGAAATAATGTATTGAGTTTTCATTTCCAGGAGTTTTTCTTGATTCAGCTCTGCCAGATGTATAATACTAAACTCTTGAATAATTCCTTTTTAAATTAAACAGTGGATTCATATCTTACCAGATTTATGAGTCATTTATATTCCACTAAGCCACACTACCCAAATGGTTATGTATACAATTTTGATGAGCTGGTAGTTTAAGTACAGAGATAATACAGAGAGGTTTTTCTGAAGTGGATATGGGGATATTAGTATAGTTGGTGTTTAAATATGTTTTCAATGTGAAATAGAAAAGCTGGAACAAAATCAGTTTGCCAGTAGAAATCATAAGAAGTTTTAGTCTAAAGTTTTTCAGAATGATGTTGATGTTATGATAAATTCACAAGCATGGTGATGCTAAAAATACTGTGAACTATATACTAAGTAATATATATGTGTAGGTAGTGCATTTGAGTTCACTGAAAACTGAATATGGATTGTGGTGGCAGGATTACCCCCAAATTATGTAAAAATAGAAATTTGAGTTTCACAAGAAATTCACTATTATGGCAGTTTTCTGGAAAGCCACTAGGTGGAAGTTATTTTCCTACTGAGCAACTTTATTCCGCTCACAGAAGCCATTGCTTTCTAATATAAGGCTGTAAAGGAGTCATTTTCCTTCAACATTATCCATGCTAGAATTTCAGGCAAACACTTAGCACAAAAAGTTGTCATTTATAAAAGTCCTGGAATATAAAGCCAGAACCGGTCTTTACGGGAACAAGCACTAGGCAGGAGTTATTCTACTAATATTGGTGCAATCAAATCAGTAAAAAATTTGCCAAAGTAGAAAGGATCAAGCCAAATACAGGTGAAAAATGGCTGTAAAACTAATGATAGATAGAGAAAGAAATTAAGCAAAATATAGTATTAAATCTGAGCAGAAATTAAAAAAAAGTCTAGTTAAAACTGCAGAAGGAAAAAGCTCTTTCATCAAAAATGCTTCCAGCTTTTTGAGATTACTATTTTTACTGTATAAAATTAATCTTACAACACAGGCTTTCCGATAAATTATTCTAAGTTTGACTTTCCGGTCTTTTCTGAACTTGGCAGTACAAAACCCAAATAGCAGTGAAATTTGCATTTCAGCTTGAACTCTTCGACTGTATTTGCAGAAAAGTTGAAAGGATCATGACTTCAAATCGGTTACTGAACCTCTTCAAAGGAACAGAGACTTCCTCACCATCCAGAAGATGGATACTGCTCTTTCCTGAATTTGCCCTTTGCTTTCTAGTAGTCCTAATTTCACTAGTGATGAAGGATTGTTATTTGGTCCTGTGCCAAAGAGGATATGAATAGCAGAAGGCCATGCTTGCAGTCTCCATTGTAACTAGTACTTTCTTCTCCTGGTGTAGCCTTTACTGAAGAAGAGGGTAGGATGCACAGCACTAATAACTGGCACAACTTGCATTTCATGTCAAAAGGAAAATTTGGACAATTCTGAAATATTTTTTGCTGAGGCATGTGATAAGGAGTACAAAGAGCCAGAGCAGAGAATTAATTACCAGGAACTCTTAGCATTTTAGAAAAAAGTGACTTTGCCTTTTTAGCCCTTTTATTTATAAGGAAAAGAAGCAACATCATTATGTTGCTTTATGTAATACTTGAACATTAGATACGAAAATCAGGAAACTGATAAAACTTGATAGTATAAATAAAAAAATAAATACCTAAAGGAAATTCTTATGACCTTATAATGATTTTTAGCAGGATGAAAAATGAAAGTTCAGCAAATCACTCTAAGGTCTACCACCATTTTCTAGTATAAGGATTTATCTTGTATGAACAATGGTGGTAGAAAAATTTGTAACAGTAATTTGTCTAGATAATGTAATTATACAAGTCACAGAATCAGAGAGCCTGAAATCCTTTCAATGAATGCTAGCAGTGGTTAAATACATGCTAATAACCAATAGGAAAATACTTCTTCTTCCTCTACTATTTCATAGAGCAGAAGAGAGAAAAAGCCAAGATGGGGCCAAGCAGTTTAGAAAGTGATTTTTGATGGGTTTTTTCCCTTCCTACCTGAACCTCTTCTCTCCAGATAGATTCTTCCATGAATCATTTGGAATAAGAAAAGAAACAGATATGGGGAGACAAAAGTCTGAGACAAGCTAAATGGATACTCACTCCAGACTACAATCAGTCCTCAAGAAAAGCCAGTTAATAATACTTGAGACAATGGGCTTGATCTCCTGCTCTCCCATAGCCACCCTGAAATGCTCCCACTGTAACCATTTCATAGCAGCCTGGTTTCTGCCTCAGCCCGTCCTTCATCCTTTGTGGGGACATAGTCTATGGGCCTCGCTATGGGAGATTATGTTGTGTCCAGGGCAGAGTAAATAGAAATGAAATAATTCAAAAGACAAAGCTGAAGGCATTTTAGGCAATTAAATTTGTTAAGATAAGATTTTTTTCTTGTATTCGTAAAGCAATTTTGACAAACTCTTGTCAGTTTTCCTGGCTCTCTGCTGGAGAAGGAACCCTTCTGCAGTGTTTCTAACCAACGAAATGGGGCTTGCCTGGTGAGGAGATCTAGGAGTCCTGGCTCCAGCAGAAATGCCCAGGATCTAGGGTACCAACTCAATGACAACAATCTTCTATACTCTGAAAGGTCGAGTTGAAGATGGGGCCTTAGGACTTCTGTACCCTCTATCCCATAGTGAAAGTGCTCTGTGACTTTGGGGACCTTTCTAAGCTGTACTGATTTAGATGTTCTCTGCAGTAAACTTGGGGCAGAGCTGGTGGAGGCCAGGAGAGGTATCTGTTGCAATGGTTGGCACTTCAGCTGAGGGCAGGAAACCCCGGGATTTCCAGGGTGTTGCAGAGCGGGTATGACATGGCAACATCACAAATGAAGTAGGATGGATAAAGGGAGAGGAACTGGAGAACAGGAGGAAGTTAGGAGCAGGGCAGAAACTGGAGATGGGAGTAGTGGCAGTTGTTAAACATTGAGGATGAGACAGTGAGGACAGCAAAAGAGGAAGACTCTGGGGGCACGAGAAAGAGCAATAAGTAAAGAAGCTGACAGTGCGAGATGGGATCCCAGGGGACCAGAACATCAGATGACCTTCTCATCCACCTTTCAATCAGCCCCAAAAGGTTCTGTGGCTCTAAATATTTCAGTCCTACTAAAGAACCTACTCCCTGTGGAGCAATGCAATGAAAAGTTTGTTTTGCCAAACTCTAAGATTTTATAATCTGAAAAATTATTTAAAAATCAAATTTTAAAAATTCCACATATAGAGACTTGTAAGAAGGTCATATAGTCAAACACTCAAAATAAGGATTACCAGAATTAAGACTGTCTTTATTATTAAGAGTATAGTAATACACTCTTTAATTCCATGATTTTGTAAGCTTTCTCAGCATGAGAAACCTTAACCTCATTTCACTGTACCTAGGGACTAGTCTGAAGATGAATCCATGTTATGCGCTTCAGGATATTACCACCTCAGTAACCCTATCTCGTTAATTGCTGAAACCTGAGAAAGCATGCACTTGGTGAGAAAGGGAATTGCAGGAAGGGACACAGAGTGCCCTGATGACTCAGACAAAGAAACGCTGTCCTAACAAACTGCCTCTTATCCCAGATTCTGCCATGGAGTTCCTGTGCGATGCTGAGAAGTCGCAAGCCACCATTTTCACAAAAGGATACTATTTTTATTTTGTCATTTTTCAAATATCAGGTTTGCGCTTCACTGTTGTACCATGTTCCGACCTCTGCATCTTAGAGCCCTTGCAAGCTCTACTGTGAAAACAAAGTGCCTTAACAATTTAAGATACAACAAAAATAGGTCCTTGGTCCTTCAAACCAGCCACCCACATTTACTTGTCGCTGTAAATCTGGGTTGTAATGTCAGTGCCTATGTCTGCATTATGGAATTTCAAAGTGCTTTTATACTGGAGAACTCTTTGCAGAGGGGGGTGAGGAAGGGGTGTGCATCAATCCCTTTTCCTAGCCTTGTTTTATTCAGAATAAATCCATAAATCTCGTCCAAAAGAGAACTTCAGTGAGCAGAGCCATTGCCACATTCCCTTACCTGGACAATCAGGCTGTACCCATGGGATGCACTTTCCCTGCCTCTTGATTGCCCATCTGGAACACAGGAAGGATAATGTCACCCCTCAGGGAAGAAGCAGCACAGGTCCTAGTGTTTCTGAAGAACTCAGAACTAGGTCTAAAAAGGACTTAAATCAGAGGCTTCTTCCACTGTCATGATGCAAAGACCTCTGGGCTGAGTCTGCAGGATTTGGCTTCCGTGGCTACACTAGTGTTAATTCATGGGTTTTGGCTTCCTCACATCACTGCATTGCACCAGCACAACCAGACTACCTTCAGACCTGAGCTGCTGGGTCTACATAAAGCTGCTCTGCGTTGTGTGGACATACTAGTTCAGGGCAATACTGGCTAGCTCAGGGATCTTTGCGCTGAGATCCACTGCAGTATAAAACATGCCTTTGGGCACCTCCAGGAAATGTCATGAGCTCCATTCCGCCCAAAGTTAAAATTGTGACAACTCCTGGAGGTGACCAAACCATGGAGGTGACTAATCTCCATAAGCACCTTCCTCTGTAATTGTGGCATTCCCAGGTGCAAACATAGGCACTTCTACATGGCCAGAACTGCCCAGTTCTGACAAATCTGAGCAGATTCACCCCCAAGTCCCAACCCCAGTTTCCATGGGATACCAACAGACATTCCCAGAACGAATACAGATGGAATCCCCATAGGGCATTTTATAGAGGGAGATGTTCAGGATTTCAGTCAGTCCCTCATGTCTTGATAGATATATTCAGCATATAGTTGGGACTGTCTCTGTACCTTAGACAGAAACTGTTTTGTATTAAAATGTAAAATATGAGATGCCAGAAACTAAAATCCTCATTCTAGTCTTGTACTTACCCATTAGTCATGCTCCTTCCTAAGACTTGATTTTCTGCACACAGGTTCATGTTCAAAACAAAGAAAAGGAGAGGAGCTGACATCTGGAATGTCTTGCCAAAGTTTATGTGTGTTCAAGAGAAGATGGGACAATTGTATGGACGACAAATCCATCAGAAGTTAATAAACGCAGAGAAATTGCAACCAACTCAGAAATTCTCTAAGTGGACAATGATTGGAGGCTGCAAGAGGGCTCAGAAGTACTATACATCTTTTCCCCTCTTCTTGTACTCTTTCTGCAGCATCTTCTTTTTGCTACTGTCAGAGAGCAAGGGACTAAGGCATGGGATATGCAGCAGGCAGGGTGGACACAGAGAAACATTCAGCAGTAACCCATTCCATGAAGATCAACCATCTCATACGCTGAATGAGGCACAGCCACATGAGAAAAAAATCTGAGACTTTTATTTGTGACTGGAGTTTTGGGTTGCGGTTGCAACGGTGATTTAAAGATAGCTACCTAAGGCAAGCTGTGTGGTGGGAGAAGATAGCTTTGATTAGATCAGGCTAACACCTTTAAAAATAATGGACTTGTCTTTGGGTATGCAGTCCCTTCTGTAGGTGTGAAATAGAAGCAGGACCTTCCAAAGCACCAGCGGATCCTGTATGATGAAGGCTGTTTTGTAATGCAGTCACAGAAGATACTGAATGAGGTTTGAATAGACAAGCGCAGTGAGGTTTTCCTTAGCTTTTGAGGGCTTGCCTTTTGCATTCTTTTGATGTAGCTTTGTCACATAATATTGATAGGAAGGCTATGGAATTCTTCCTTAATACCTGGAGTAAAACCCAGTACTTCATCTCCTCACGGATGAAACTGCATCATGCTTTTTTCTGCATTACCCACATTGCAACCTTGTGATGCTTTTAATTTGCATTCCACACCTCCAAAAGCACTACACACTCTGGACTCGCTCCTGTTGATCCTCTTCATAGAAATAAAAGTGACAGCTTCTGTGAAAGGGGAAGTATGGCAGGGAGCGACATATGAGCATTGAGCAGAACAATGCAATGAGTAAGCAGCTGAACCTTGAAGGGAATCTCCATTGAAGTAAAACACAATAGGAGAGGCTAATTCAATTAGCAACTGATGCTTGTTGCTTGAACAAACTTCACTGAATTTTGAAAAAAAGCAGGAAATACACAGCCAATGAGCATGTTGGCAAAAATAGACAGACACATGTGAATATCTTGAGTTTGTTCAGTTTGCCTTAGATCTTAGTAGGCTTCCCAGCTTACTAGTGGGGTTTTTTTCTGGTTCCCTCTCATCTTCTGTATTTTCTTCCACAGATGAAAATGATCTAAGATAGCTAAGCCTCTGAAAGTATCTTCACACCATCCTACTATCCCGTGTATTTTGAGTACCCTCCTGTACAACCTTTCCTCCAGAACTGCTGCCCTCGAAGCTTTGAGTTACATACAGACTTAACCAGGCTATTTCATTCCTATCGCTATTTCATTTTATTCCAAAGAAAGATGCAAACATTAATTAAGCAGAGGTGTGCCAGTCCACTAGTTGGAACATGCTATTAACCAGACTAGGGAAAAGCAGAACTTAAATGCCACACAAATACATCTAGTTCTCCAAGAGCCCTCCTATCCAGACCAAAGCAGCCTGAACGCACTGATTTAAATGTATTACAACAGCAAGCCCATTTTTCCCTATCAAAATTTTATTATAAGGCAGTCAGTCGATCATTATGGTCACTTTGGGTAGCAGTGAGAAGGAAATGAGTCAAACATCAGATCACTTGGTGTGATCATTTTCACTATTAGTATAAAAATCCTGCCAGGGTAAACCAGAATACTTTAAATCTAGTTAATGTAATTTGATCTGATTTTTGAAAAGGCTATTAAGACAACAAACAGGCAAAAAATAACAAGAAAATTTTATCCTTATTTCTATGTACATACATGATTTCATCCTTTTAAGAACATCCATTGCTTTAGCACAAATCAGCTTCCCTTAGCTTAGCAATAAAAACAATTTTACTTAGCTCATGTCAAAGTTTATCGTGTGACTTTAAAGCATCTGTTAACTTTAACAGCATAAATGAAATCATCACTGAATATGGCCTCACAAGGCAATTTTTTTTTTAATGTGTAAACCATTCTTGTCTATACCCCCTTGTCATTAACTGGTAAATCAGTAATTTATTTCCTATTAGAATTTATATAGTTTGCAGCAATTAAGAAGAAAAGCATAATTGCTGACAAACCCAGGGCACTATTTAAATCACTTCCTTGTTGACAACATATTTCTCCTTCCTAAAACTGAATGTCACTGAAATCTGATTTGTACAGAACCCTTGTGGACTCATCATTCAAATGTACTGCACCTGTCACCTGTGTGCTAGCATTCTGCTAAGGATCAATTTACATAACCTCATTTAATGGTTCATAAATCATACCCATTAAGCCCAGCTAACAGGAACCAAGGGTTCTAATTTATGCTGCCTTTCATAGCAGAAAATTGGGAGGCTGGAGCCTGTGGATAAAGAACCCAGGTCTTGCCTTTGATTGTTGATTGTGATGGTAAATGTATGGATGATGAGAACAGATTTTCACTTTATTGATTTCCTGCCAAAGCACAGCATGCTTTATTGTGAAAGGGGGCCTTTTGGCAGCAGTGCTAAAAGTGGCAGTTGTTTAGGAGCCCTTTGCCAAGATGACATCTAAGACAATACCGAGTGGTAAATACTAAAATAATATCAAGCTGAAATGTTAATTTTTAAAAAGAAACCTCCCCAAAGGTTCATAAAATCAATGATGTTTTCTACCTCAGAGCACCTCACTAATAAACATGAAGCCAGATGATTACTGTGGGGTATTAATTTTTTTAAAAATCTATTTTTCTTAAATTCTTTATTCTATTATAAATTATTCATGGTATTTCAGTCAAAGTAATGCAGATGTTTGAAACCCGCTGTAGAGTGACAGTTCAGCCAGAGTTGTGTACTGGGCCTGTCTTGAGCTTTGTACTCTGATCCTCCCTTTGATTAAATACCTGGAAATAGCTTTTTCTGTCATTTGACTTTCCATTTTTAAGTTCTATTATTTAGTAGGTGGCTGCGTGCCGTAGTGAGTGTATTGCCAAATGGAATATGCATATGCATAGGCATACAGCAGTCTTCCCACATGAGTTTAGGCAGGGTCTCAAAATACCAAAAATAGTCTCGGCACTACTTTCTAGAACAAAACAAACTGTGTTGGTTTGTTCTCCTTGTTTTGCTCAAAATTGCACCCCTTCATTTCAGTTCAGCCTATAATTTTCTGCTTAAAAGTAAGAAATCCTACTTTTCTTTATCTTCACTTAGGACAGACTGATTCTCAGCAACTCGGAATTTAATCCTGTTCAATTGTGCAGACGGACAAATAACTTTGCTGGACGTAGACGACAGTTTGTGTCTTCTGCCAGCCCTGATACTAGTTTGATAAAGACAAACAACGTGCTGGGTTTTTCTTCTAGCTACACTTCAGGAATTAAGAGCTTACCTTGGAAGATGCTGGCCATGCTCTGGGGAAATACTGAAGTTACTGAATAGTCTTGATGTAAAAAAACTTGCTCAGAAAGAAAACACAACCCAGTGGTTGGGGCATTAGTTGAGCTGGGAAACTTCCTATTGAGGTCCACCATAGATTTCCCTTGTGACTCTGGGAAATTCACTAGAAGTCTGTTCACCAAATGCACTTGTTTTGTTCAGTAAATTCCTAGTATAAAATACATAAATAGTCAACAGAGAAGGTATTAAAACCCTACTACTTGCCTCCCTTCCCCATTCATCCCTGTCAACTGAGCTGAAGAATTGCATCCTGTCTTTTTATGTGCTGCTTTCATCTGGTGGCTGTCCATCACAGCTCTGCAGGATGGAGAGAGATCTCCAAGCCCAGAACAAGCTACGGTATTCTGGTACTTTGAGAGGGAATTTCTAAGTCTTCAGCTGGGAAAAAACATTAATAAAAATCTCCCATAGTGTATCAAAATCCTCAACCTACTCCTCTATGTTATGAAAGGCACTGTATTCTTTCCTGCCCATGTTCGTGCAGACCTTACTCTGATAAGTGTGCTCTATGAGATCTACATGAACAAGATCCAGGTGTGACAGGCACAGGAATGCTTCATAGATCCTGGTAAGTCTTAGCTATAATGGAGCAGTTTACCTCTCTCAGGATGGATACACTGGACATCCCAGCACTTATAAACCCAGAAAAATAGAAAATTAGGTGGATTGTAGGCACCTTCATGGACAAACAAGGCTTTGAGGATTTTAATCTTGGGCTTTGAGGGAGTCATAGTTGTCCCTCTGTAGAGTTAGCTCTTCAAGCTCCAAGAGTAAGTTTTGGTGAATATTGCTGGGGCAGTTTTACACGTCACCACCGTGAGCTCCCTGCCACATCCCTCTCTTGCAGGTAACAAATCCTGTAGCAGAAATGGCAGAAAGAATATGTGGCTGTACCTCAGCCATTCTAGTTCACAGCTTTGTGTATTTACTTTAGAGCAGTTGAAGTTTGCACTGAGACTGGAATATGAAGTGCAGCAGCTGGGGAATGAGCACACGTTTGATTCAAACCTCTCCCTGCAATGGTGGCAGCAACCTCTGGCAAAGGAGAAAGGAGAACAGATGGGACAAGCAATGACTTAAACTACCATAGTTGCTTACTGTTGTGTATAGAAGTGGATCCCTCAGCCTCTGTCTCACTTTCCATTTGCAAAATGAGGAGATAGTGCTGTAAGAACTAGATACATTAAAAAGGATAGGAGCAATTAAGTCCACGTTAGTATCTTAGATTTCTTCTCTCAGTAGCAGCATATATTTAAGTGTTTTGCAGTATTGAAGTCTGAATGTTAATTGTTTTGTAGATTGGAGTCCTACATTGGTTTCTTTGTCTCATGAACTCTAACATAATTTTTTAGAGATGGAAACTGTTGAGTATCCTCCAGTTATTCTAATGCACCTGAGTCCTGGGCTCGAACGTCCCCACTGTTCAAATCCTTGGCCTTCGCTTAAACAGAAACCAACAATCCTACTGAAAAGCGGGAAGGCTTTGTAATCTCAGCCTACATGCTAGTAGGTTCATGTCACTCTACTCATTTTCATTTGTGACATAAATAATATTTCAGATCAAGATTCCAGAGGTGAAGGGTTTTAAACTTGAGCTTAGCTCTACTAAAAAAAAATACTTGGCTGCTGGAATTCTGCTATTCAATTTCAAGGTCCTATTAATCAAAACAAAACAAGCACAAAAGCACAGCCCATAAAATATCATTCTGGTTGTTATTTATATGAGCATTATTTATTTTTCAGATGCAGGAGTGAGCCGAAGTTTAGTGAAGTAAGCATCTCTGCAGGTGCTGGGGGATGTCACTGGCCAATCTAACTGATCTCTTTTAAGATGTAACCACACACAGATGTTCCCATGCCTTCTTGACTAAGGTTACCACTGCTGTAATAATGAAGCAGAAAAGATCATGGGCCTATATCTTAAGTTCACTGTCTGAAATGTTATCCTTGTCCTCCTTACCTGTGGAGGTGATAAGCCCAAACAGAGCAATGGAGATGACACCTCAGGAGGTAAGACTGTCGCAGACATGCTGTTTGGAACTCACAGTTACTGTGATCACTTTATTTATTTAAATGAGATCACAGCTGGGGTTTTTTTCTTATTAGAACTAAAGCAGATCAAGACCAATTCTAGTCTCCGCAGAACATTTCTTCCCAGGTGCTACTCCTTCAAAGCTTATGCGCACAGTTAGCTTAAAGCATTGCAGATAGCCCACTGACATGACTAGACCAGATCCACAACTTATATAAACTCCATTCAAATCAACAGGACTCCCATGACTTGCAGTGGATTATGATCTCCATCAGTGGAGCTAAGCCAATGAGAGAGACTGTAGCCACCATTTAAGACAAGCATGTTTCTGCTTTTGACTTCAAGGCAGGCAAGCACTCTACAGCATTCCCATGTATTGTCAGTGGCATTGATGGATATACACCATGGTGCATAAGACTACCCAAGGGCACAGCAAATATGTGGTCTAAATGCCCAAGGTACACTGTACGGCTGGACCTGCCCATGTGTGTATAGACCTATTTCAGTCTGTTCATATCAACACTATTCAACCTTTATTAAGAGAAAGCTAATTTACTGGAGCCATTGAACTGCATCATTCTGAGTTACCATATCTCTTACTTCTTCCTCTCCTTGCCCTGAATGCAGGTCTGAGTTTTAAAACTGTTCCACATTGACCAAAGTCTGGTGCTGCTATGTGGGAGTATAACAAAGAAAAGTAAGAATGTGGAGAAGAGACAGAGCAAGGTGGGAATGCAGACAGATATCCAAGATATTTAGGGCTCTGACAGAGCTGTTGGTGACACATTAAAATTAGACAGCTAACACTCCTCTAGCGGGTCTTGCCACTCTCCAAGGCAGAGCTGTCCAATATGCTCATAAATCAGCCTGTGAAAGTTCACCACCTCAGACTGGCATGTTATAGGTAACAGAAATTATGAATAGTTTGATCTAATGCCTTTAGTTTTACCCATTGACTTGTGGTGGGTGTTCCTGGTGGCATTTGCCAACATAGTCAAAAATTAATCTTTATCGGCAGAAACCAGGTATAACTTCATTGAAATTGATATATTATCCAAGTACAAAACTGGTGTAAATGGAATAAGGCAATTCTATAAATAGAAGGTACTATGTATTTTAAATAGTGTGAAAAATCCAGTATTTGACATATTTTTTGTTTTTATACGGAGGTTAAATAAAACAGACTATGCAATATTTTTTAGTGAAGTTGGGAGCAAAGTACAAAGTCTGGTCCAGATCTAACATGAACTTCCTCTGATTAAACTTTACAGGATACAAATGTGATCATACTCAAATGCTTTGTCTCTTAAAGGTAAAGATCATTGTACTTGCAAAACTATGCCCTTTCAGCCATGATCCTGTTGATACAGTTCTCCATTCCTTATTGAGATATGTCCCGAGATTATCCCAAGAACACAAAAAGCATCAACTTAAATGCAAAATTCCAGGAAAAACCCAGAAACATATACTAGAATACATCCTGTATGTGCTCTAGTCTTGCAACTTTTCCACTCCACAGAACAACTCTGTGTGGCATACTGAAAATGTGTTAAATAATTTCTCTAATGTTTAGTCCTTTTTAAACATTGGAATGAAAATAATCCTAAAATATGACAATATTGATTCAACTGTATTGCTTAACAGGGAAAGAAATAGACTTTTTGAGGTCATGGAAGCCCAAATAATGGGGACGTGCACGGGAGCTTTTTTTCTAAAGGTGCAAAAGGTTTGTGTAATTGCTCCCCCTATCCTCCTGCTGCTCCCCACTCCCCTTAGTAAGTCCTCAATATGTAGCCTAATTTCAATGAAATTATACAGAAAGGTTAGAATTCTTAAAAGAGAGATTTCAGGTTCAAGCTGAGTAGGAGATACATGAAAGTCGGCAGCTGGGCAGGGATGTAAAATTAAAGTGTTCTCATTGCCAATAAGATTGTGGTACAACATCAGCCATCAAGTCATCAAGGCTAACACAGAAGAGACACCATAGAACCAGGTTTCCTCGTTCTGATACTCAGAGAACTATTTCTTTCTCTGAGGCTTTTACATTCAAATCTAACAATATATCTACAAACTAAGAAATCTGCTGAATTTTTTTTAAAAGAAATCCAAGGGACTTTTTCCTAGTATCTTACCTCTCCTTTTGGAAGCTTTTCTGGCCTCCCAATTATAGTGTCTAATGAATAAATATCTGAATGCAGCTATTTGTATGATTATTAAAACCACACTTATGGGGTTAGTGTGCAAACTCCATTCCAATAAAAGTAGGTTACTCCTTTTGTATAAGATAGAAAGATGTAGGTTAGATTAATTTCAGTAGTAGGTAAGTCCCTTTAGAAATAGAACTTTGAACAATTCTGAGGTACCTGGGAGGGGAAAAGGTATATTCATTTTCGTAATAAATACAGGCTGGGTGCAATAAGCTCTAGTGTTAGCTGCATTTCAAACTAGCTTCACTTACTAAACATATGTGTGCATCTGTAAACATAAATCCTATAGAGTGTAGTTAGATATTCTTTACCAATCCATCTGTTCAATTGCTACTGCAACTGATGGGTCTTACACATGATAAATTGTGAAAAGAAATTAAATGTCTAGCCCTGTGAGATAATGCCTATCTGTAGTTCCTGTTGACTTCAATATCTTTTAGAAACAGTCTTTAAGGACAGTTTTAAGCATTTGGTTTAAAGTCTATCATGGACCCCTGCTGTCTTCGTCCCTAAATAGAATAAAAAGAAAGAAAAAGAGAAGAAGATAGATTTGTCTCAATAATATCAGTAGCTTTATTGTGCACATGGTATCTTTAGACTGACTTGAAACATTTTTGATGTGACCTACAAGATCAATATTGCCCACGGGGCACGTTAATGATGGAGCTTCCTCTTTATATGCTCTTGTCTTAGCAAATCAAATTCTTAACATTCTTTCAGTCTATTTTTCTTTAATTCAATTTGGTTTGTATAATATGGGGGTGGGGATTGGGGTTTTGGTTGTTGGGGTTTTTTTTTACAATTTAAAGGATTTTAATCCAGCTAATTCCGTTGCCAAAGTGCAGAAAAAGCTCAGACTGTCATGGGCCCTATCCATTCATGGTGGAACTGCAGGAGACAACAGAATTACACCAGCGATGAATTTTGCTCATTGTGTTTCTTCCACTTAAATTTAATCAACCCTTTGTGAACCTCTTTCATTTCAGTGGCATTATATGAAACAACTCAATGTGATACTATTCTTCTGTTGAAATTGCATTGATTCCTCTGGAGATGCAGATATCAACACAAGTCTATAAAATCTCGTCTCCTTTAAGGTTACTAAAATAATTGCATTTTTATTTAATGCTTTTAGGCTTTTAAGTAATAAAATATCTAAATGAATTTGTATGTTAAACCTGGAGTTAAATTGCATGAGTTCAGTGTTATATTATTGCTCCCTGTTTGCACCAGTATCACTGAGAACTGAATCAAAGCTTTTCTTTTCCAACTATGAATGATTTTACTTCTGAAATAAAATGTACTTATCTAGATTCCAGGTCATTATTCTATAAAATTCTGACTATTTTTATATGTTTGATGAATTAGAGATATTTACTTATTTGGAGATAATTTTAAAGTAAATTGGGAATACTAAAAAAATAATACACTTCCATCTAGGGACAAAACGCTATGCTCTTAAAGACATTAAAAAATCGTATTAAAAGTTTGGTTGGTAATAGACACTTAGCAGTAACATATAAAAGGGATCACTATAACTATTATCCCCTGCCATTGGAAAGAACTCCTTTTGTCACTGCTGGCTTCTGAGGCAGAAAAAATTATTCTGCAGTTCTTCCAACTGATGATGTCAAAGCGCTGTGCAAACATTAGTGCTGAAATTAACAATTAGAGCAATTTACTCGTTATAAATCCAAGGTTATTTCTCATTCTTCCCCTTTTCTTTCAAGCAAAGGCATGCCAACACCAAAACCAACAGACTGCCTATATAGTTCTTGTGTTACTACAACCATCTGTTTAAAAGATGCCCTCCACGCCAGGTCAGTGGTTAAATATGTCTTTAAAATGAAGACACTAGTCAGGTTACTTCTGCTTGTTCTGAGTTCCTTTTTTTCCTTCCTGACCTCATTTCCGTGCCTGAGCAACTATCAAAAAGTTTGTGTTGGAGAAGATGTGGTTTCCTCTAGACCAGATCCCTAAGGGTACTTCATCTTTGTGACCTAACTCCAGGGAAGGCTTATAGTTGAGGATCCTGAGCAAAGGGAGGCTTTTTCTCTGGCCCACCAACTGGATTCGACAGGTGAGCCAGGAAAGTGCCTCTTCTTCACATTCTGCACCTTGGGAGCTTCAGGAGGTGCCTGCTGGCTGGTTGATCCCTGAAAATACTTTCCTCAGTATCTGGCTCTCTCCTGAACGTGGAAAGCGTCCATGTCCCCTCAGGGCTGAAAGTTTAGCAAGGAGCAGGTTGAACTCTGGAATGAGCTCTCCAAGAACTTGGAAGGGTCTGGGCTTTTGGTTGCTGCTTGTTACAGACAAGCGTCCACATACTGCAACACACATACATATATTCATCATCTTCAGTGTATGAATAGCCCCATTGATTTCAGTGGAACTATTTAAATTTAAAAGGAAGGTATTCATAATCGTTTGCACAACCAGTGACCTAAAAGTGATTCACATGCCTTCTCCCAGTAGCTTGAACTCCCCCTTAAACTGGACTATTAGACTCACAAGTCATCTTGTCAATATTAAGGCAGGACCTAGACCTGTGAAAGATTAACAGAAAGTGCTCACTTTCATGCTTTTTTTTCCATGAAAGGAATTTGAATTTACATTTTTTAAATTGCTTTGGGAGTTGGTTTTTTGTGTGTGTCTGTGTGTAAAATTGGCCAGTACTAGCAACCTTTGTAAAATATTCATATGCAGTGTCCATTATATTTTCTTTTTCCCAGATACACTTTTTAAAACTTACCTACATTATGATAATAAAAAAGGAAATATTATGTTCCTAAAATAACTCTTCAACTGCAGAACAGATAGCAAACCCATTCTTCTTGCAGTGAGCAACAGTGTACTTTCCAGCTACCGCCAAACACTATGAAAATGGTTTCATCTACTTCCAGAATTTGCCAAAAACAGATGATGACTGAAACTGGTAATGACTATTTTCTATTCTCTATCCCTAAGTAATTGACCATTAATTATAATATCAATAGGCTGTGGATAAGTAAAGCAGACACATGTTAGGGCTACATTTCATTTGTAACTGTTTTGTATATATCATAAATCTCTAATATTGGGCTATTGTCACACATGATGAATTATTGTAAGCATGTCAGCACATAGTGGAAGTCAAGTACATTCAAATACTACTCAGTCAGAATTGAATTTGGCATGATAGTCTCATAAAAGGGGACTCAATTGAGAGTTTCCACTTGCCTGCTCTAAACTTGTCACTTGTAGGTGCTAAAGAGCTTGTTGTGTTGGTTTAATTAGTCAACAAATCGGTCCTTACTTGATTGCGTGGTCGTATCACATATGTTAACACTTCACTGTTTGATGGAGATATTAACAAGTGACAAGAGTCTCTTGGTCTATGGACTTTAAAGAAGAGAAGCTCTTCTATATTATTTCATTTGGTCCTGCCAATATTTATTAGATCATGCAGGCTGCAGGCTGCCAGCAAGAGAAAGACAACACAAACATTTTTCAGGGTTATGCTCATCTGTATCCTAAAGAAGGGTCACTAAACAATCGATGGTAGAAGAATATAAGTAAGATGAGTGTTTTCTACCACAGCTTAGAAATTCATTATTTGATACAGTTTGCTGCAGACCTCCTTGGAGCTTTTTTCACTTAAAGATAATTTATGACAAGAACAGAGAGGTTCTTGAAAATGCTATAGCAACTGGAGCTGAATGATGCCACTCTGGCACTAGATGCATAGTCACCAGAGGCCAGTAAAAAGGAAGTTTGCATTTGTATGAAGAACTGTATTAGTTAAGCATTCATCAGTGTTGTATAAAATATTCATATTACTTGTTGGTGGAAGATTAAACAAAAAAACTTCAATAATTAAAATGGCTTATTCCCAGGAGTGGGGGGTAGGGAAAAAGTTGGTCCTCTGCAAGTTTGCAAAAGGGCTTGTCTATTCACTTTTTGTATAGCAGCAAACAAAAGAGGAGTGCATACTTTATAGGCTCCACTTGTTTGACCACCATTCTGTTATAGCTTTTATCTGTGCTTTACCAGTAATCAGGTCTCTGAAGCATGCGCTGTAGTAAAGGGAAATATATCACATGTAGAAAATCTCCTCAATAATTTTTGGCAAGTCTCTTGCTAGAAAAAGCCACTTAAAGCATTTTGATAGGTGCCATAAATGCTATCAGTCATAAATATTGACTGACTGGTCTTGGCAATATGTGAAGAATTATAATGAGAGAGGCTATTTTTAAGTTTGCTATTATAATAGTGTTATAGCTAATTTTATTTCTTTTTGTTGGAAAGCTAGTGGGCAATCTGAATAATTCCCTTAAGAGGGAAATAGATAATGATTCATATACATAAAACATCATTGCTTCCATCTTCATCAAAATGTTACAGCCTCCCTACTTCTTAATTTTCACTGTAATGGTCAAGCTGAACTTTTCCTTCCTTTTAATGCATAGAGTGATCCTCAAAAGTCAGGGTCTGCTCCAAGACAGCTGTCTTAAATTACCCTGAATTTTTCACGGTGACTTTAGCTTTTTCATGTAATGTTACTAGTACACAAAAATTCACAAAAACAAGTTAAAACATTTGTAATAAACTTGCTTATTAATAACCAATGATAGAACAACATTTTTAAAAACAGTGGCAAGTAAGTTATTTGTCTGATGCATGTCTCTATGCACCATTTTGCAAAAATGTTAGGTGTGTTCAAAAGCTTGAACATATAAATAAAAAATGAATTTTGTAAAAAATTGATTAATTTGTCAATAACAAACATGCATAGATTTTGGAAATGCAAATGCACAACCTTAGGAATAGAAAGTTGTTGTAATCTTTTCAGCTGCACTGACATCCCTCATTAGTACAGATCATTTATTTATACACCTATGTGTAGACACATTTTTGTGAAAACAGTAAAATTATTTACTAAGAAGCATATAAAATGCAATGGCTGTTCTAAATTGATTTTTATTTATGTGAGTAGACTCTTGCCAAGTATTTTTATCTGTGGTTCTCAGATGTAATCTGTATTAGTTTGAATTGTTTTAATTAGTTTGAAAGTATTGTTCACTTCCTATTCAAGTATCTGGAGTTAATTGCCTTATATTGTTATAATTTTTATTGCAATAACAATGAAGGTGCCAAGCAGGAATTTAGGGCCCAGATATACTGGAAACATCACAAACACAGAACAAAATATGATCTTGCTTTTGTCTTACCAATATTTACCTTTTTTTTAATAGTGTAGTATTTTTAATTGTGTATGGTCATATTGTGTATGCTTGGAATATGGATTATAAATTCCCAGACCTTTCAAATTATTCCTGCCTTAGGCAAGAGACCACACCTTTGAGAGATGTTCAAATAAGAATCTTTGCCCAGATGCCCAAAGCCTCTTAGAGAGTTTGCAGTTGTGCCAATCCTTCAAATTGTTGGGGAGATTCTGTGAACTACTAAGTACCCTTAATTTCTATCAATTGCAGTGAACAGGAGAAAATTAAAAATAAATAAAACTGGAGACGTCAAAGTGCATTTGAAGTCTTTCCAAGTGAGGATTTGCAGTGTCCTAAATTGGTGACTACTGTGGATTTGTTATGAGTTAATTTAACTTGCCGTTTCTGGAAGTACCTCTCTCCCTGTGTACTAGTTCAAAATTTTCTTCCTTGCTTGTTAATTCAAAATACTTTTTTTTTATTCTAAAGTGCTTTTTTACTCTAATCACTGATCAATACCTTCTCCTTCTCTTTTCCTGACTTTTTTTTTTAAATCAGATTTGTTTAATTGATTGCTTTTGCTACAGGACATTATTTTGGTTGCGTGGCAGCACTACCCAAATTCCACCTCCTTTATACAGAGCTGAATGACCTTCTCAGTGCCATCGTCATGACTGAAAGCTGTCCTTCCCGACACTGAAACCAGAGGCTATTGAGGTAAGGCTGGTAGGTCAGTTCAGAGAAGCAATGTCCACCCTGCAGGTACTGGGGGGCTGCTGTTAGATCCCTCGGAAGCTGCCTCTTCTCCAGGTTGAACACGCCCCAGTACCACAGTCTCTCCTTACAGGGCAAGTGCTCCAACCCCTGACCATCTCAGTGGTACTTTGCTGAACTCCCTCCCGCTGATCATTACCTTTCTTGTTACTGGTGCACCCAAAACTGGACAAAGTATCCAGATGTGGTTTCCCCAGGGCTGAGGGATAATCACTCTCCTCAGTCTACTGGCTGTGCTCCTGTGAGTATTGCCCTGGATGCTGTTGGGCAGGGGCACGCTGCAGGCTCACGTTCAGCTCACTGCCCACCAAGACCACCCGTTCCCCTGGGGAGCAGAGCTGCTCCCCAGCCTGGCAGCCCCCAGCCTGCACTGCTGCAAGGGGCTCTTCCTTCTCAGGGGCAGGACTTTGCATTTGTCCTTTTTGAATTTCGTAATGTTCCCATTGGCCTGTTCCTCCAGCCCATCTTGATCCCCTTTGGGTGGCAGCCCTGCCCTCGAGTGCACCAACTGGTCCCACCTCTTTGGTGTCACCTCACACATGACGAGAGTGCACTCTGCTATCTGCTTCAGATCATTGATAAAAGTCATTAACAGGACAGGTTTCCATGACAGATCCCTGTAGTGCTCCATTTGTTATCAGCCTCCAGCTACAGCATGACTCACTAGTCACTACCTTCTGAGCCTGCTCATCCAACTAGTTACGCATCCATTTGTCCAACAATCTAGACCATAACATCCCACCGTGGGTACAAGAATATTTTGGAAACTATCCAAAGCCTTGCTAAAGGCAAGGTAAATTAAATCCACTGCACTCCCCTCATCCACAGAGCTAGTCATATCATCACAGAAAGCAATCGGGAAAAGCACGATTTTCTCTGCTGACTTTCCAATCACCTTCTTCATACACCCATAAATGCATTCAAGAAGGACTCATTCTATGATTGTCCTGGAGACCAAAATAAGGCCTGTACTTTCCCAGATTGCCCCTTTGGCCTGTTCTGAAGATGGGTGCAGCATTTGCCCTTCTCTAGTCATCATGGACCTCCCCCTGATCTCCATGACCTTTCAAAGATGACAGAGAGTGGCCTTACTATGACACTGGCTATAATATAGATTCCAACAGAGATAAGAGGTATCATGCCCTAAAAGCTTTGAAAAAATATGAACTTTTTGCTGTTCAAGCCACAATTGCATACTAGGAAATAATAAATAGTTTCAGTGTAGGGAATTAGTTCAACGGGACAATTTGGGTGATTGTCATCACCTTGTCAATAGCCTGGAAGAAGCCCTTTCAATAGCCTGGAAACAGCCTTTTATAAAGAGTGGAATTATATGGAAAGTGTTAAAGAGAGTCTCTTTCTGAATGCTCTTTATTCTGTCCCTCTAGATTCTTCTTTACATATGTTCATTGAGACACTGAAGTAAGTTTTTTTACTATTGAACCAGTGCCACTATGAGAGGATGAATCCCATCCCCTTTTGACTCATGCATTATCAATATAACTGTTAGGTATGCATTGACTGAAACATGTGCAGCTCTATTAGGACCAGTTCTTTCTTGCACAGTGAGATGCATCATCATAGCATACATATGTATATGCATAGTCATTCTTCAGATTAGCCACAGCCACATCTTTGTAAAGTGCTTAATTACCAGAACACAAAACACAGATTACATTTCCTCCCCTAATCAACTTCAAGATACAGTCGATTCTGCGTTGGGGCTGGAAGATCAATGTGATGACATCTTGAGATCCCTTCCAGCCCTATCACCCTTGTAATAAACAGGAAACAAAGAAATCCAATTGCCAGCTATGTGTGCTTGGATTTCTTGCATTGCCAAACATGAATGAGAAAAAGTGATAGTTAGCTGTTGCTACTAAATTGTCTTTAACAAGTAAGAGTCAGCCAAAGATGACAAATGCATTGTTATTTGAAAGTAGTGTTGACAATGCAGTAGTCCTCAACTACTCTTAAGTTCTTAGAGAAAATGTTTATTTTGAAAGATAAAAAGATATTCCAGTGCTATCCCCCCAGCCATGTTCTTAACAAAACAAAAAAAATTGTTCTAAACACAAGCAGAGATGCATTGTTTTTCAAAAAGGAAGCTGTAGTCTAATATCAAATGTTTGAGTCTAATTGGACATTATATATCAGAAATGTATGCATAATCTGTGAATATCATGAGTGTTATCTGCCAGTAAGATAAATATTAAATGCACAGCTTGCACAGTGTGGGGCTCAATTATCTTACAGTCTCTGGAATTCCTTGTCTCTCTTCAGGAGCTGCAAAAGGACCCTAAGTGACTGGCAGTTCAGGTGCCTCACTTTTAGGCAGCTAAAGTTTGGTGGAATTAATCCTGTCTTTAGAAATGACGTGTGGTTCATCGATGTTCTAAGCTGAGATGCTGAGCAGTAAGCTAACATCGACTGAGGCACAAATACATATCCTGTTCTGATACATCTGCTAAAGGGGTGGTTACCTCTGACATGGGAACTGGAGTAGTAAACCCTGCTACAGGTATAGCCCAGAGAGCTTGAAGCAACAACTCTAACAATACTGCAGTTATTTCAGCTTGTCTGTCACAGCCCTTAATGACACACATGTAATTGCAGAGCAAAAAGTATTGATTTCTACTCAAGTTTGTAAAATGGGAACCACATGTCATTAAAAGAATAAGAAACAGCAATAATGATCCTTAGTGCTTGTGTGCAGGTGCTTTCCACATACGGTAAGTTCATCACCTATACCAACATATGCCTCTGCCCTTACATGCAAAGTACAGAGACTCCAAAGTGTCATCTGCCCAGCGGTTTTTGAAAGGTCTGTATGTGGTCCACTAGGTGTCAGGGCACTGCACGCAGAAGCATCCTCACACGACCAGTACGCAGTGGGATTCTCCGATCCACGCTTGGCTGTGTGGAGTTTCCCACCAGCCAGGTCCTGGCCCGGCCGGTAAAGGAACCGAGGGGTAGTCCTGCCAACAAGCAGGACCCTCACCTGGATGCCACGGTGTGGAGACAGTTGGAAGACACTCTTTTTCTTTACCTCGAGATGACTTCTAGTATGCGTTCAGCTTCACAACAAATTAACGCTTACATGTTATCTGTGCAAAATTAAGAAAGTGATGGAGCTACCTATAGATGACTTCAGTTCCAATTCAGGACCGTGCTAAAATCTAATAAATGTATGAAATCCCATAAATGTAAAAACATAAGGAGTTCACCTGCAAGGGATCCCACAAAATGAAAAGGCACAATTTATTGTATGTCAAGTTTAGTTATTTTGCAACAGTCACATAATGATTATGTCTCAGTTACAAGTGTTAAAATGTCCTTTGGCTAGTTTCAGATTCTGTTGTGTTTCAAACGCTGGCAAAACAAGAAACTATATCCAGTTTAGGACATGTTTCAGGTTGCCATACCTGCACAACAGAATGCTGGTACATAGTCTTAAGCCACATAGGCTCTAAGGAGATATAAGCATATGAACAATATGTTCATTGCTTAGTGGCTACTTTTGTTTTGCCAAAAAAGAATGGATATGAACACATGCTCAAGTTTCCTATCAAAGTGAGGGCATGAACAGCTGTCCTACTTTATTGAATATGTTAAGGGCAGAAGTTAATAGGTAATTTGTAGTTAATTTCACATTCCTTATTAAGTTCAAGGTGCCTCATGGCACTTGCTCTAACAGTCAAAAGGTAGCATTTCTAGCTAAGTGCTTCCTACTAATTTTAACCAATTGTTCAGCCACACTTAATAACAAATTTCAACTATTGATATATGTGTGGTAAAGTGTTAAAAATAATTCTTAGTGAGCTCTAAATGTTGGCAGAGCTACTGCAGGAGATTATTGTGAACTTCAATTTGAGACCATTTGAGTTATAAAGTGATTTCAGATTTCTTACCCTCTTAAAAAACTGAGCATCTGCTTGGTACTGGATAGCATATGTGAACTGTAAGGTGTATATTAAAACATCAGGAAAAAATTTTAATGACATGGTTTTGATTTTATGGTGCCTTTCATGGCTTCTTAGTCTGTACTCCAGGGAAAAGATGCCTGCAGAAGGGCCAGAAGGTTCAGGAATACTTGGATTCAGTGGTCAAAAGTCTTTCAGATAGGATCTCGGTATCTGTGCCTGCTAGCCAAGTTGCAACCCTGAGCATTGCTTGGGTCTGTAACGTGAGATTAAATTCCAGTAGACAAAGCTCAGCTACTTGGGGTTTGTATAAGATGTGAGGAATGGTGAGTCATCTCTGAATTTATAGCAGAACATCAAATATGCATATACATGCAGATGCAGACAAGGTACATATGGTAAAATATGGAACTGTGATCATTTATTATGCTTCTATGATTATTGCACTTACCTCTTACATTTCCATCTCCTGAGCAGCCCTTGATTGCCACGAAAAAAGAGACAAACTTCCAGAAAAATATTCCCCTCTCAAAATTAAAATATCATTTCACTAATCGTCTCTGCATGAGGGAGAGTATTACACCACCAGAAACGATGGCAAGACCCAAGAGGATAAAAGTCTAGCAGGCCTGGCAAGACTGAACATTGAAGTTGAATATCTTTAGATAAATACTTTCGGTCACTTTTAACAGCTCCAACTCCCTGTAACAGCAGCTGTTCTAAAAGTAATTAAATCAACTTGACACTAAATATAGCCCAAAAAAATGTTTAAAGGCTTTCTAAAATAATTTTGAAGGGTTTTTTATCTGCTGGAATTTAGAAATTACTTCAATTAATACAAAAATATACTCCAACTGAGGCTATAAATATATACATATATATTTAGGCTATATGTGTATAGGCTATATATATTTAGGCTATATATATATATAGGCTATTTATATGTATGCACATGTATATACACGGAAGAGTATTTTTACAGAAGAATGTCACATTTTTAAAGGTCAATAAACAATGTAAGGGTTTCAAATCATGGCCATTTAAAATAACCCTCTAGGCAAGCATTTCCTTTCTTCTCCTGTGGTTAAAGTTTACAGGCCAAAATTATGGCGTATGTAATCCTGGACAGATTGCCAATGCACTATCATAACCTTGGAGTACCTGACAGTGCAGTACCTTGCCCCAGTAATATTAAAAAGGAGAAAGCCCCAGCTAGCTCTGGAACTTGCTTTGGGTCCTGGAAACACCCCTGATACCAACCACTGAAGGTGTGTAACATTCCTATTTGCCTTTATTCACTGTAGGCATGGCAAGGCAGCTAGTCCCCTCTCCTGGACATGGCTTCCTGACAGCTGACCCCATTCCAGGCACATTCCTTTCATTGCAAGATTGCCATGCACCACAACAGAGGGAGAGGAAAAAATTGGTTTCAGGAGTATGAGATTTACAGGGAAGGAAATGAACATACATTAAAAACTTAAACGGTTTTTTAAAATCTCCTAAGGCCCCTATGGCTATGCTATTACCATATCACTGAATAGAGCAGGAAACAAAATATTAAAATATCACTTTAAACCTGTAGTTATGGTATTAGGGGCCTGATCCAATGCCAAGGGAGGACAATAGGGAGGGTTTGTATCAAATGCTGAATGCCCTCTGAGCCCATCAAAGGGATTATGGACCATTTGACGAATCTGTGTCATCCTGTGGCGGACCATGCTAATCTTATTGTGCCATTTCAATTGTGGTAAACATGCAGCTGATGCAAACATATATAGGACTTACTTTTTTTCCAAATCCCAAAGGATTTATTGAAGATCTAAAACTCTCCCTCCTTCTTGCATATCTTAGTATCGCAACTTACTAAAACATTTAAAGAACTTCAGAATTTCTTCATACAAAGTCTGTGTCAATTCCCTTACTTAGTTAATAAAACCAAACTCAGCCAAATCAAATATGATACTTGATTCTTCCTTCATAGAAAATATTTTATCCATTAATGAACAGTTGTCTTATATAAAGGAATTCAATTTTTTTTTTTTTGATTGGCGTTAGACTCACAGACAGACAGAAATAAGCTGCCATTCTTCCATTTGATAGCCAGACGCTGCCAGTTGTTGCTAGGGCAGTCATGCTGTTAAATTAGGTCTAATGAACGAGTAATTGCTTTAGGTATAGTGAACCATTTCAAAGAAAACAAGGATTCTAATTGATTTGCAATTTGTTTGGCACATTGCATTGTCTGGGGCTATTGATTAGTCTTCTGGATTTCACACTGCATGTGTTTCCCTTTATTAAGGGAATAACAGGTTACTGATTACTTTCCTTCTGGGTTTAATGTAGCGGTTAATGTCTACTTTGTTCTTGTGTCATGTCACAGGCAAGGAAGGAATAATATGCAAGTGGGTGGCCCTTTGCTAAGAAACTCCCCTGCTGCTTTGAGCTGTGTACTCTAAGACATGCTGAAAAGCAGATCAAGAGAAAGGGTTAGAATAGCAGGACTCACAAGTTATGGCCTGAGTCAGGCTAGACCCAGGCTAGAAACTTGGCTTTCCTTTGCTATCAAAGCACAACACAGTATGAAGCGGTTGGTGGTAGATTTGTTCTTGTTTGATTACATGTCCCTATATAAGGAAACATACTATAGTTTTATATGCCTTGGTTTATATACAGCAGCATCTTAAATAAGGAAGCTTACAACAAATTTATCCTTTTCCTGCAAGAGATTTACTCCATAGCATACATATTCTGGACAGCATGCCATTGCACATTTTAAATCTATCTTGGTTTGCAAAAAAGTGAGTTAATTTAATCAACAGCTTTGTTCCTTTCCTAGGACAACTTTTTATAACATAGTTAATGTATATTAAATTATAATTAATTTCCAATTTCTTAACAACCTTAGCTAAAAAATGTAATCCTTAGCACATCTTTAACAGGTATTATGGTGAAATAAAACAGGCTCCATTGTTCTAAAACTGATCATGGCTCTGGAGATTATTTAGCTTTGTATTTTGCATCCCTGTGTTGGGAGCCAGTACCAATGAAATTAAATATAGGCATTTAGATTACTTACAGGGTCTAAGGAATCATGATTTTGTGTACGTAATATGTGTCTTCCTCTCTTAGAGGGATCAGCCATGTAACATTCATGTGTCTGAAGATCTCTACATAAGCCTGATCCAAAGCCTGTTGAAGTCAACAGTAAACCTCTCATTGATTTTCAGAAGCTTTTGCCAGTGAGCCCATCAGCTTTCTTGATTCATCTCTTGAGAACACGTACATCATTTCAACAAGTAACATAAGTTTCATTGCCAGGTGAGCCACTATGCAGTGCTCTAAGTGCCCTAAAGCTCCAGGTAGCAGCAGTGGCACCAAGTGAGTAATCTCAAAAATCTAGACTTTGCTCCATGTGCCAGGATCTGAAATTTCTAGTGCTGTAAAGATATTTTTGCTGAGTTGTTATAAAGATTATTATCAGTAAATTGTCTGCACCCTATGATTTTTTTTTTCTAAAAAAGACTACAATACATCCCTGAAATACAACATCGGTCAAGTTCAGTTTAGTCCAAAGATGAATTTAAAACTTGGTAGCTCTTGATGTTTCATGATCCAGAAGTTGCTGATTTCTAAGTATTTGCAGTGGGATACAGAGCAGCTGTGAGTTATCTTGAATTCATCCTGAATTTCAGGTCATCCCAAATGTCTTAATTAAATCAGTTCCACACTTTCAAATCCCTGTTAGACTGAAATTAATTAAGCCATTGGTCTTCTGGGCAGAAATGTAAGAAATAGTCTCAATAATGGAAACAAACATAACAGCAGCCACAAAAATATTTTGGCATCATGTTTGGCAACCATTTGGCATGCACCAGGTACAGAATATAGTGCTCTAAAATTGTCACTGCTGTTTTGCCCTATGTAATTCATTTTTGCTACCCTGTTCACAAATGATGAACCATTGTATACTGAATGTATATACCAAATACCAGATATATACCAAAATTATTCTTATAACTTAGCAGATCATAATCTATTTCCTTCTATAGTCTATGATCTTATGACATCAGCATGCCCAAGCCATACAAAATGTGTACTTAGGTATATATTAAATTGGTAATTAAATATATTTTATACCATATGGGTAACCTAATGTAATTGTAAAGTAAGAGAAACCATAAAATTTTAATTCCCCTGTGTTTGTATTTTAAGCCTTATATGTGGTGGGGGAAGTCCAAGATGGGAGCAAGATGGTGCAACTGTTCAATAGTTATGGCGGACCACAGGCTTGAGGCTAGCAATTTCAGGAACTTGCAGAAACAATGCAAGAGAGTTGAGAAATTAATATCTTTCACTTCACCCAGCCTTTGATTCAGTAAGATAAACCTGGAAAGGAACATTTTCAAGCAGGAATGCTTACAGGAAAAGATATCAGTAGCTATTGACAACTAATATTAGAGTCCAAGCGTAGTCCAGTTACAACCTTTAAACCAGATTAGAGATCAGACTAAATGTGAGTAGTATAGAAACAAGCATCCTAACACGATATGACTTGAACCTTCCTAAATGGCATGTTACAGCCCATCATTTCACAGAATCACAGAATCGTTTAGGTTGGAAAAGACCTTTAAGATCATCAAGTCGTGCCCACTAAACCATGTCCTGAAGTGTCTTGTCTACGCGTTTTTTAAATACCTCCAGGGATGGTGACACCACCACGTCCCTGGGCAGCCTGTTCCAATGTCTGACAATCCTTTCAGCAAAGAGATTTTTCCTAATATCCAATCTAAATTTGGACCACTGCCTGCTATTGGAGAAGATCAGGATGGCTTTAATGGGGATGATCTGAGCTGATCTCTTTCAATAAAGTATATACATAGAGGTAGATTGCTGTGCTAAGATGATGAATTTCCCTCAATTCAGGGAAATCTTCTATGTGCTATGTATGTGTATTAGCACTATGCAAGCTTAAGCTTTTCATTTTCTCTCTTTTCTTTGTTCCCACCAGGATTGAGATATGGCATTTAATTCTCAATAAAATGATGTGGAACGTGACAATGAAGCAATGATCAGAAGTGATTCTACTTTTCACCTTTAGTTGTAGGGCCTGCTCTGGAACAAAGGCCATGGGATGCATCACAACTAACAGATAATTCACTGATGAATTCAAGAGCCAACATGCTATTGTCAGTAAGCTTAAGTTAGTGTGTTGCGGTGAAATCTTTTTTTCTGCTTAGTGGGGGGACTTAGAGGGGAAATCCTGTTTCCTAAATCTTCTTCTAAATCTTCTCTTGGGTTCAAATAGTCAAGTTTTATGCTTAGGTCCACCAGGTTGCATATGCTGTGGGGTAGTCCAGGATTCTGGTCTCTTAGTATCCAGTAAACAACCTGGCTGCCAAAGGCCACACCTCCCTTCTGATCATATGAAGGGCTGTGTACAAAAGACAGCTGCACATGCCCAGATTTCACCCTGAAATGGGGTTTACATGCACCCAGGGAAGGCATTGGGCCCAACAAAAGAAACAATGCCAATGCCCCTGTGAAAAGTGTTCCACTTTTTAGAAAAGAATTGAAAATGTGCTAGGACAGAGAGAAGGAATGCGAGATGCATGACAGCTGAGCCTAGCACTTAGGATAATTGCACAGGTTGAAGATGTCCTGAGTTCCCTCCTCCTGAGGGTGTTTCTGTAGTTTATCCAAGAGTCTCCTCTTTTCTAGTTAGTTAAGTTCCCTAAACTTTAGAAGCACCTGTGAAAATGTACAAACAGTGGACATTTACCTGTGGAAACCAAATCCAAAGGTCAGCACCTATTTGAAGCTTTTTGTCTCTGACACACATCTCCTGGTGAACCAGACTGGGAAAAATTGTACCAGGGAGAAAAATAGCACTTGTGACACAGTCTCCTACTTCAGTATCAGAAGCAACAAAAAAATTCAATGCCTCAGCTACCCAGCACGTCACTCGGTATGTTAATGTAAGTCCTTCTTTTGTGGGTGAAGCTGAAATGTAAGTTTGTGAACTTTGCATTGGCCTTGACCAGCAGAGTTAAAATAACACTCTCCTGTGTACTGGTCTCTGCTTCACAGACGATGCAAGCAGCATGTATCTACCTCATGGGCCGCTGCGAAGCTCAGCTTACCACTACTGCTTCTCATTGACAACAGAATGATTCTTCTTAGCATGATATAAAGAGCAATCTAGACATGCACAGATTTTTTCCAGCTAAAATTTAAGTCTCTATAGGCATTGAGTGCCTGTGGCTTTAAGACAGAAACCTTGAGGATTGCCCCTTTTGATGTAGATACTTAAACCACCCGTGAGTGGCTCATTCTTTCCATGGCTATAGAGATTAGTTTCTCAGCTGATGTATATGAAAATATTTTAATTGAACTCCACAGAGGTTATGGTCATTACCTTAAATATCAGATAGCTCCTCAGAAATGGAATGCATTTTCGATTCTCATTTTCATTAGTTGTTCTCCATCACTGATTGTAATATTACATGGAAGCCACAGAACTACTGAGCCTAGTGTGCTGGGTAGAGCCAAAACATGCCTGACTAAGATCCTTGCTCTTGTAACTGATCCTTCTATCATTATTGTCTTAACTAAAAGCTTGGACTCCATAGTTTAGTCTCACTCTCCTACCTCACTCTGTCTTCTTTGGGAAAATCACACTGATCCTGGAGAATGTTTTTGTTGCTTCTTTCTGACTCCATCTGTGTTGAGCTTTTTTATTAAAAAATAAGGTCAAAAACTACAGTTGCTAAGACAAGACAGCTTACTTCTCTCTAACATGGCTTTGCTGGTTAGTATGCACAGGAGCAAATCACATTTTAAAATATTTTAAAAACATGGAGGAGCTTTAAAGAACTGTTTAAAAAACTGCTCTTGGTTTGGTGCCAGCTACAGATGCCATGCTGATTACAGAAGATTACATAAATTCCCCAAGCCTTATTATGCTATCACTTATACCTATAAAATTGGGAAGAATTCCACTGGAGTCACTGGCATTACACAGTTGTAAGCCTGTGCTGGAGAAGAAATGGCCCTTCTGGTTAGCAAGCTACCAGTGTTTTCAGTGGGTCCAGTTATCTCTACCTATATACTTATACAAAGAAAATACCCAAAGCAAAACATGCAGGCTATGCTCTGCCTATGTAAATACTTCAATCTTCATTGGTTTTATCTGAGTTGCACAGATTTATGTGTCAGCTGAATTTTGACCTGACTACATAGGGAAAAAATCCAACTCTTTCGCATCTTTGTTGTACCACATTACCAAGATTTTTATACAGCGTGTATTGCTAAACAAAACAAAAGATGACTAAAGCAGGTCAAACAAAAGTTTCAGCTAGCTCTGGAAGCCTCTCTGTCACAACGGCTTAGAACGAGGTGTAAGATGTTCAAGAAAAAGCCGTGTATGTGCAGAAAGATCTTTCCCTGACATACAGTTGTGCATCTTGACAGTTTCAGAGACTTTCTGTGCCTAAGGGCACATGAGTAGATCATGGGTACTGCTGGGGACCTACCTACTATGAATCCAGCCATTTCTTCTTTCAGCCTGTTTAGCCATTTGCCCCATGCCATCCTGTGGCAATCAGTTCCACAGTTTAATTATGCACCATAAGAAGAAGTCATTGCTTTTGATTTTTAAACTGAGTGATTTTATTGGGTGACCCTCAACTATTTTTTAAGAACATGCAATTAGTTTTCTTCACTCACTTTCTCCACACCACCTATAAAAGTATAAGCCTCTACTATATCCCAGTCATCTTTTCCATACTGATCAGTCTGTTTAGTTTTTCCCATTTCAAATGCCATTCCACACCACTGCTTATCCTTGTTGAATTTATTTTCTATGTCTACTGTTACTCTCTTTTGAGGTGGCTTGCAAGACCAACATACAGTATTCAAGATGCGGGCATACCATTAACTTGTGCATGATAGTCCTTACTCTTTTGGGGGGGTTGGGTTGGGGTTTGGGTTGTTTGGGTTTTTTTAATTTCTACAATAAGGACCATATGCTAGGATGATTCTGAAGGATTCCTAGTAGGATTGTGAAGGCCTTTGTAAGTCAAACAACTCCAGGGATAACACCACCACATGTTCACATGAAAAGCAGCGAGACATTGGTATGTTCCATGATTCTTTCTGCGTTATTTAGCTGACAGTAGTGACGAAGAGAATTAGAACTTTGCGACCTGCCAAGTTTCCACAGACGCCACCAAGAGCTCCACAGACAACCAGTGGCCATGAACCAATGACTGGGAACCCAACTGGAAACAATAATTTTTCTGAAGAGCTGGGATGATCCTATGTTCTACCATTGTAGAAAAGCCTTAATACCTTCGCTGTGGTCCCAAGCTCTCAAGTAAGATGAGAAGTTCTTACTCTACAAAAGAATTGTGTATTTCTTGAACAATACAAAGTTGAGAATAAAAACAAATTTGTTCCTTAGAAATTGCCTAGTGAAGCAGTTGTTTCATACTGCCTGTTGAACATTTGGGTAGACTGATTCAAATGTTAAAGCTGTGTTCAAACCAGAAAAAATAAAAATAATAAGCTGTCAGAATAATTACTAAGAACATACAAGGATTATACAAAGTAAACTGC
Source organism: Haliaeetus leucocephalus (assembly GCF_000737465.1). Classification (NCBI taxonomy): domain Eukaryota; kingdom Metazoa; phylum Chordata; class Aves; order Accipitriformes; family Accipitridae; genus Haliaeetus; species Haliaeetus leucocephalus. The sequence goes on from NW_010973368.1 coordinate 1,790,598, forward strand.
AGCCTGCAAAAAGAGAATTGCATGTTAGCTAATTGTTAATTTTAGCAATTGCAATGGCTAATTACTGTGGCACACATTGACTATTAGCATGATGCCCCAGCACCTGCTTTCTCCAATGAACAGATTTCTTCATTGCTCGTGCAGGAGCAAAATGTGTAATTATTGGCCATCATTGGGGCGATTTTTCAGTGATTCTTTTGTGTGATGTGAATGACGCATAATGACATATTTTATTAGAGGGCAAATAGCTGTTTGTTAATGGAAATGATTCGAAATCCAAGAAAGTAGGAGCTAGGAGCATGTTTTCAGTATCAGCATGAATTCAAATGTATTTTCTTTTAACTCTTTATAAAAGAAGCATAGAAATCAAATCTAAACTTAGTATAATATATTTAATGATATGTGCAAACACAGCATTGATTAATTGCCTCAAATGTTTTCAATGCTACACCATTTCATTTGTTACAGCAGTCTGCTAAATTTATGCATTTCTTATTTAAACTCTTCTTTCCTGGGCATATAGTGTTAGCAAGATTATGTGGCTTGTTCCTCATTTACTGGGGAAAAAAATCATCTTTGTAACTTAAGCAACAATTATGGGCTTTATGAGGCACATTTTCATTGCACACATTGTAGAACACAGTGCACTGGCATTATTATTCCTGAAAGTACATGCTTGAATGTATCTATCAAGACCCAAATGTCAGCTACTGAATAGATTATGCATAGTTATCCAAAACAGAATATAGATACATAAAATCTAAGCAACAGAATACTCAATTCCTGAGAAAAGATTTTTATTAGATAATCTGCATGATACTTTTGAAGAACAATGCAAATGAAAAAATCACATACAAACCTGAGACTACAGTGGTGTTTAAAATGGCAAACTCCTTTGTCATTTTTGAAGGACAGGTTATGGCTAGAATAAGAAACCTAGCCTTTTCATTTTGCTTGTATTTGAATAGTGTTCAAAGTTGAAAAAAAAAAAGGGTTACTAGGGGACATAGTTTGCTGAATTCCACTGACATAAATCTAGACTAACTTGATGGAAAACAATGAAGTGACTTTGGATATCCAAGGAAAGTAGAAACCTTGTGAACCTCCGTGAAACTTTTTTAACAATAAGTAGGAAACCAAAGCCTCTTCTAGACTCTTCAGATAATGAAGCCAAAAATTTAATGCTACCTTAGAAGTATAGCAATAGATTTTTTGGCATGACTCTGATTTCATTCCATTTTGACAAAGATCCAGTTACTGACCGTTGATTAAATTTGACCCAAACACACGAGTTAGATGAAGTTCAGACCTAATGGATGCATATGAAATGACTGATGGAAGTAAACTCGGTTTTAAAAGCATATTCAGATAAATAAGTAAATAAAACACACACATAGTAGGTGTAATAGAGAGGTATAGTAAAGGACCATATTTTTTACATTTCTTCTACAATTGCATATGATACGTGCATTTTAAAACCGCAGCTTCAAAGGCCACCATAAGAAAAATTAAGCCAATTCTACATACACTGAAAATCTGGCTCTTCCCATATACCAAGTCTGAGTTATTTACAAACTTGAGGAAGAAACTATGAATGAGCACTTCCTCTTCTCACCCAGGGCCTATAGCTTCTCTGCTGTTGCAAGATGTAGATAAGTTTGGTATTCAGGTTCACTGTTTGACCCATTAAACTGGTATTGAGGTATAATTTGTGTGTTTTCCCAGTACGGTTGCACATAGAATGGGGTTCATTTCCACAAGTTTGAATAAATTTATCCAGTTCAGTGAACCTGTTGTTAAGCTTAGCAAAACTCAGTAGGTGGCTTTAAAGTCCTGTAATTAGCCCATTACATAAAATCTGTACTTTAGATTTTTGCACATTGGTTAATAAGTATAACGTGCTTCGTATATATAAATAACATTACATTAAATGATGCAATATAAAGGAATTAAAGGCCAAAGTAGTTAAATAAAATACTTGAAGGAGATCTCAAATTAGCATGTTTAATTCCAACTCATTGAACAGGAAAAGGCTTTAGCCTTACTGTACCAGTTCCATACAATGTGCAGAATAGCAGATATTTAGTCTCCATTTTACATAAGGTCGCTGTCATCCCTGACCTCTGTGCGACTTTGGGAAAATGTTCTAATTAGCTTGTTTCTTTTAAAATCCAATCATTACAATGTCTAAATATAGTCATGAATTACCAAGACAGCACTTGCCTCAACAAATTTTCATAGTTTGTACATAGCTAATTAATTCTTGATCCTTAATTTTTGCTTTCCAAATGAAATATGTGAGGAAAATGAAGTCTACAGCTAATTAACCCATGCAATGCTTACTGTTTGATAGTAAAAACACTTACCATAAAGTTCAAGCCTTTTAGTAGCTGTAAAAGTAAAAAAAAGCTTTGAATTCTATTGTGATATGTCAAAGTTCCACTTCAATCTGACAGATTATTATATTTGCTATTTTTAAATGTTGAAAAAATTATGTAACCAAAATCCCAGACCTCAGATTTTTTTCAAGTCTATGATGAATTCCATGATATGAATTAATATATTGAAAGGCAATGTTAGCCATATACCCATCATCTTTTTTGAATTTTTTTTATATATATATATATATATATATAATTAATACTATGTAACATATATCCCTCTTCAGAGATTCAAAGTTATCAATGCATGAAGAAATATATTTGAGAAGTTTTGTATAAATGCACATATGCATACATACATACATCTATCCATATATATATATATATGGGGGAAAAAATAGTATTTTAGAGTTACATGAAATACTCAGAGTTAATACTGCAGCCAAGGGAAACTTGTTCAGATCTGATCTCATGAAAAACTCAATAGTCCTGGATAGTTTGCCAAGATTCATAAATACACAGATTCTGGTGGATGAACCTGTCCTTATTTACATGTTTATACTGAATTAATAGTAAATCAATGGTTTCACTTGATCTCAGCCTGAAGGCAGATCTCATTCAAAACCCAGATCTCATTCATTTATAATGTTAGGATTCATCAGGAAATTCACAGAAAAAGCCTGGATAAACATCTTTATGATGCACCACAAAAAGAAAAGAGGATTGAAAGTGACAAATTTCACACATCTTATTATGCTTATTGTAACATGGCAAATAAAACTACCCCAATTTCCAGTTGTGTTCTGTTCATCTTGTGCCATTTTATACCATGATCTTTGAGTGGCTTTGGCTTTTTTCCCATTTCATTTATTGCAACTGCCCCCTATACTGCTCTACAGTTGTTGCTAAATTTTTCATTTTACTGACAATCTTAGTTTTAAACTAATGCAGTTGCTTCTTTATATATCTCTACATTGTCTCCTTTTTTCTCATATACATTGACATCTGAAGGATTTTTGTCCTTTAGTGAGACATATCCAGCCTTGGAGCTAATTCCATTCTCAGTCATACAGGTACATTTCCTGCTGGTTTCATACAGAGCTGACACCATAAAATTGGAGTAAAATTTGACCTCTTGTACAAGCAATTATGTTTCTCATAGAACTCTCTGGACTACGTTTGGAGGTACCAGAAATGTTGAAGAAAATATCACATATGGTATTAATACATCAGAAAGTAAGACTAAGAGGTGGAATGACTTGCATTGATTGAGCGTTCTGTAATTTGTGCAAAAGAATCAATTCAACAGTTCAATGGTTAAAAAGAAGATAAGAAATTGTGGGAAGGAAAACAATCAGTGGAAGACACAAGACAAGCCAGGTGGATCTTCCTTAACTCGTTTCATCCCAATATATTCCCAACCCTCCATCCTGTCTTGTAAAATACATGTCCTTTGGTTACCTCTGAAGGCCAGGTTAATGCTCTGTTATCCTACTTTCCAACACGTGTTTAGACATTATTTTTTTTCTGACAAATTTGAATCGAATCTCTGAAGTACACCATCAATTACACTTCTTTACACTATAGATCTGCTTAAGTGAAAGAGTTAGGAGGTCACAGCGTATGGGTTATTTTTGTGAATGGAATACTTGATTCAGTCTCTTAATTGACCATGTGCATGAAGTCTACTTGTGGGGAAAAGTTACAGGTGAGGGTGAACCTGCAAGAACACTGAAGGGAGGCAGTTATGGACAGCAATTATGAATCTGCCTTTTTCTCTCTCTAAATATAAAACTCCTCATTAACATCTAGCAGTAAGTTAATGAGCCAAAAAACACCATCCTTCCTACCAGCCATAACTCTCTGTTTTACAAGAAGCAGGAGCCACTAATGAATAGAGCACACTGAACCAACTAATTTTTCTACATGTAAAAAAATTACTATATGGAAGATGAGGAAAACTATTTCTGTTTGCTAAGTCATTTTGTAAACATATGTATTATATTATCAGGCAATGCTTGACCACATTCATCCTTGCTCATCTTTGGAAAGAAACCGTATCTAATTTTCAAGATAGATAGATGTGTTTTATCTATCTGAAGAGGTTTTTTTTCCCAGCAAATAAATTGACTTCAACAGAGGACTTGGTTCCCTCTTTCTAGAAACAGGTAAGCATATACAAATAGATGACTAGTTGCCTAAAATGAGATCCATGGATATATACATACTAATAAATTAAAAGTTTTCTCAAGTGGTGAGAAATGTGTTTTTACTTCAAAAATCAGGTCTACACAGAGAATTTGGTGCCTGTCTTTTGTTTGTATGCACATTGCTAAATATTATGTCATCAGCTAAATCTGCTAAATATCACCCTACATCAGTTCTAAAGTTCCTGTATCTCTGAAGCTTATTGGTGGTAACTATGAAGAAGCGAAGATACACAATTTTATTTTTGGTTGCTTTTGGATCAAGAAATTATTAGTAACATCGCATCTGGAAGCATCTACCGAGTTTAAGGACTTTGGCTGAATATTGTTTAGTTTAGTTTGGGTTATTTAACTATATAAAGAGGAGAATTAACCATTGAAGCGGAGAAATGTATAAGTAATATTGTCATAAAGATAGCTAAGGCAGAACAAACTGAGGTGGAAGAAACTGCTTTTCCTTCACTTATGCTTTTTGGCAGAACAATAATACTGATGGCTGTCAGGACTTGCTTTAGCTAAGCCCTTATTTTTCCTAGATACACACATTGATTTCAAAATATATGCTTTTAACCATCCTTGGCTACTTTTCCTTATATACCGCATTAAAGACTAACAGGCACAACAGAGCAAAGATGCTGAAGAAGTGGTGTGTTCTCTGTTGCTCCACTGATTATGCTTTCCCAAAGTTGAGAGAAAAAAAGTCCAAATGACAAACTTCCTTTTCATACTGGAGCTTTTACAACATATACTGAAAACATGTTACCTGAGAACATTTTATGTGGAACTAACAAAAAAGACAGATTTTTTTCTCGCAACTATTATTATGAAGGCACTAGTCATGACTGGGTAATGAAAAATGAGTCGACCTTTTCATTTAAATGTAACAGACTACCCATGAGTGCTCTAGTATAACCAGTCATCATCACGCTCCCCAGCAGCTGGCAAAGACAAAAGTAAAATACAGAAGATATGCTGCATGAGATATGTGTGATAATTATTGAATCTATATTTTGAATTGTAGAAGTTTTAAGCATGCTGGGGAGTTTTGAATAATTTACTGAGTCTGCTGTCTTCTCTATCTTCTCCTGCTAAGACAAGTTTTCTTTATACTGTGAATCTAATTATGTACACCTCGAAAAATTGAACAGCATAGAGCTCACATAGCAATTAACTCACTTGATTTCATCTAATATCCTGGGATGGTTGAAAGCTAGAACCTAGTCCCATGGATTCCACTGGGACAGCTAGAATTTTTATTTTCCAGTAACATAAATCTCTGGGAGACAAACAGTTTTCTGGTGCAAAGTAACCGGCTTCAGAGAATATAGCTCAGCAGAGAACCTAGCCAAAGATTTTTTTTCTAGCTGTTCATGCAATGTGAGAACAGCAGACTTAGAGGAGACTAAACAGTGACCGCTCTCCAACCCAAATGAGGACACATTGGCATTCAAATGAGTTCAAAGTCTGAGTTAGAAAGGATGCTTCTGTGGTAGATCAGTTTCTTTCAAAAGCACAAAGATGACCTGAAATTTCACAGAAAATATCATGGTAGGCAGAGAGCACGTCAGGCTGCCAAAAATACATGGTAAATATGACACTGCAGTGTAATACATTATTACCATCACTGATGTGGTGCCTATGTTTCTATCAGAACATAAACTCATGGAATTTGTTTCTAATATCGCTAAGTTAAGAGAAAAATTTCTGTATACAGCATTAATAGCAATACTTCTGGTTTACAAAATACTCATTCTAGAAGCTGCTGAAGATCTAAAACAACAGTTCTGTTCATTGGTAATTTCTACACTTGTTCTACTAATTTTGTGGGCTAGTTGTTCATCTTCTATCAAAAAGATCCATTAAAAAATAGATATTACAGGATAAGAAAAAAGAAAAGTTACTAAAAAGAGTATGACTCCTTAATACAGAATATGATGTAACTGTATTTCCTATGGTCACCAGCAAATTTTATTTTATAGTTATTCCTTCTAAAGGTATATGAAATACAAACTGACTGCATTTGGCTCAGGATTGCAACCAAAAATCCCTGCAGACAAGACACCTTAATGAAGTGGAAAGAGTTTTGAAACACACAGTGACTGCAGGATCAGGCCTAAACAAAATACCAGGATTGCATTATTAATTTTAACCTATTATTGCCTATAATCAAACAGAAACTATACTTATTTAAAAAAAAGCCCCAAACACTATTAAAGCACACAAATCGAGGAAAATATTTGCCATTATTATAAGAACAGGAACAAGTTCAGTGAAAGAATCCTTATTTTCTGAGGCCATTCAGTTTTAGGGACTGGGTAAGAGACCAGTGCTTGTCTTCAGACTATGTCGTTCCACTGCCCAAGAAGTCACACTTTCAGAGGCAATCCTGTTAACGCGCCATTTAGAGAAGGGAGAATAGGTGGCTGAGAGGGAATAAGAGCGCAGGGAGAGAACTTACACAGTGGAGGAAAGTTTTAGATCAAGTAAGAGAAAGTTATATGGTCTAAATTAATTATCCAAGCTTTTTTCTTGGTCAAATGTTTAGAGAATTATACTGGAAGTTCCATTATTCAGGGTATAAACTTCCAGCACTGCTCTAGGGAAAGGCATGATGAAGCTTATTAATTTTTCCAAAACAAACTGTTCCTAATAGGTTCTAGCTGTCAGAACTTCCCATGCTTTCTCTGAAAGTGTTTTAATTTCATATTCACAAAACTTCTCCCACTTTAGCAAGTGAAGCACAAAAATTTCAATCCACTTAAAACTCAATGCAGGAATCTGGAAGGCTCAAGAGAAAGAATTTTGCATCTCTTTTTTCAGAGCACAAAACCTTTAAAATGTGTAAATAAAGCACCAATTAGGTTTACCATTCTAGAGGATAATGAGAAGTGCCCATCAAATATGCTACATTCTTAAAATGTTTTGATTTAGCAGGCTAAATTCAAAACACCAAAGTAGCTTCCAGAGTAAAACCTGATTGCACTTACATGTCACATTCATAAAAAAGCAACCAAAAAAAAAAAAGGAACGACACCCCCCAACACACACAGACACACACGCGCGCGCGCACACACACACACACACACAGAAACCATAAAGCTCTAATTGGAAAGCTTCCATCATCTGAGTACTTGCTTCCTGGCATACATGAAATGATCAGTGGGGAAAGCAGGGTCAATCGAGACAGACTGAGAGTGAAATTAAAATAATAAAATGTCTAAACATTTAACTGCAAATAGGAAATCTTTATACCCACCCACACCCTATTCTGTAGCATAAAACTAAGGCAACAATTATTCATATACCTCCAAGTAATTTGCAGGCTCCATACAAAAATCTCATTTAAAATAAGAAATTGCTATTTCTGCACATTTATTCTCCCCAAATGCTGGCTAATTGCTGCAATGGCCATTATAAAGAATAATTTTCGCTTAGTGAAAAAAAAAAAAAAGGAATGAAGAGAACATTTTCTGGTTTTGTTCCTCTGCGGAGGCTCTATTCAGCGAATCCTGAATGCACAGCGTTTCACTGCTACATTTATTATGCTGAGAGGTCAAGTATTACACAGCATCTTGTATTACGCTTTGCATGCTAAGTATTTCACTTCACAAATTGACCCTTCGGTGTACTTACTACATAATGCTCTAAAAACCCAGCTAAAACGCAGGACAATTAGCAATACTTTGGCTCCCGCTTAACAATGGGGACACCAATGTAGGTGATTGCATTTACAGTGTTGCTTTCTTCACAAAACATTTTTGACACATTAAAGGTACTTTGGAATTGTGCAGTACCAGTCGCCTCTCTCATGAATGGCTTTTCCAGCATGTACCGAGAGAAACAGTTACTGTAGTTTAGGGCTTAATTGAAAAGAATTCAGGCACGGCCCTATGAAGCACCAATTAGAGGGATATTATATCATAAAAAGCTGTAATATCCATTTTCAGGCTTGTTCACCAGCCAATACAAAGTAGGGCACGGCTTCAAAAGGGACGGAGCTGCACCTCCGGAGAGCGGGATGTTCGGGGAGGAGGAGGAGG
>NW_010973368.1:1799484-1799871 GCF_000737465.1 Haliaeetus leucocephalus
CGGGGAAACCCCCGGGACGCGGATCGTGAAAACGCCCGAAGTCGCCGGGATTTTTTTTTTTTAACTATTATTATTTATAGCTGTAATCATGGAAACAAACAGAACCCTCCATTAGCGCCGGCGGCTCGGCGCGTCCCCGCGCCTCCCGCTCCCACCCCCCCGCCTGGCAATCCCGAGAGCGGCAATTTCTTTGGGTTCATTGTGAGCGGAAAACAAACAAACATAAACTTATCGCCCCGAAAATTTTTGATTTCTCGTGTCAAGCCGCTAACAGAGCGACATTAACGGATCAGCCCCGCGAAGTGTCTCTTCACCGCCTTTAAAGTATCTTTCGAGTGCCTCGGGGAAGCTGAGGCCCCGCCGCCGCCCCGCCGCCGAAGGGGGCCG
>NW_010973368.1:1799893-1800104 GCF_000737465.1 Haliaeetus leucocephalus
CAGCGCTTCGCGGCCGCGCCCGCCCGGCTCCACCGCCCCGCTTACAACGCCGACCCGCCGGGGGAGCCTGAAATTCACTGGCCACACCCGCCGAAAACACAGATTTATTTTATTCCTTTTTTAAATGGGAGGAAACGGCAAGCACAGAAGGGGGGCGCGGGACGCCACGCAGCCCCGTGCGGTGCCCCGCCCGCAGCACTGCCGCGCTCTG
>NW_010973368.1:1800114-1834445 GCF_000737465.1 Haliaeetus leucocephalus
CGCGTTACCGCCTCTGGCGCGGCCGGCCGGCGGGCCCGTGCCCGGCAGGCGCCGTTCTGCTGGCTGGGGCAGGGCAACACCTCAGGCACCATTTTACTGCCCCGCACGGGTGCCGTTCCCTTGCCTCAGGCAGGTCAAGGGCCTGCCGGGTGCCGTTGGCCTGCCTCGGGCAGGGCAGCGCCTCACGGCGGCCATTTTACTGCCTCAGGCAAGGGTGACTGCCTTCCGGCGCCGTTGCCCAGCCTTGGGCAAGATGAGGGATGTGTCGGGGTGCAGACCACAGGGTCCATCTTTGAACTGATTAAGCAGCAGGAGCCCCAAACTTTCTGTCTCCTGCCCAGCAAAGAGTCCCCTCCCAAAATCTCCTTAGCACCTACCTAATGGTGATGCTCTCTGCAGTCAGGGTGGGCCCTTGTACCACTGTCCAGGGATGGGAGACAGCACTGGAGGAGACTAAAAGCAATTCTAGGCGAGCCCCCAGCGCACACTCTCTTTTCGGCTGAGCTGCTGGGAGGATGTGGGCTGTCAGGGGAGCTGCCCTTCATTCAGCCCCGTACCGCTCCTCTGCACCTGGATGTACCAGGAGGACATCCTTGGGGCCAGGCGTGCAGCGGGCCTGCCTGTGAGAAAGGCAGGTTGTTACTGTAGCTACATGATTTCCTAACCAGACCATTTCTCAGGTTTACCAGAGTATTTCTAATGTGCAAATCTCTTCATAGTCGATGAAATTTAAAAGTAGGGGAGAGAGAAAAGTCAGATGTAACAGGATTAAACTCCCCTTCCTTTATGCACCCGCGAGGGTGGTTTTGCCTGGGGCATGCTGCGCGTCTCCTGCCTGCTTTTCAGCCCATGGTCTCAATAGCCTGTTCCTGGCTCCTTCGCAGCTAGTGATGAAAGGGTGAAGTCCAGTGTCAACACTGCTGATGGAGAGAAGATTCTCACTGTGGCTTCCTGAAAACATGGTGAATGGGTACATGCCCTCAAGAGGAACAACAAAGACTGCTGTAAAGGAAGACAGCACGGAGTTACATCTGATGCCTCTTCTGTCAGCTTTTCTCAACCCACATATTCTCTTCCATTCTCTTTCTCCTCCCAGCACTGGCATCAGGTCTTTAGCACTGTCCTGGCAACACAACTGGTGCTAGGATCATGATAAGAGGGAGGAGGACGAGTAACAGCAGGAAACTAAACCTAAATGGTGTGGAGGGAGGGGACTGCTGGGGGCAGGGAGCTGTTGGACCTGTGTACTGTCTGGGGAGCACTATCCCCCTGCGATGCCAGCTCCTGTTAACATGCGCTTCATGTGCTTAAGAGACATCCTGTAAATGATAAAGCAGAATTTTTCCTCTGAAGTGAACTGATAAAATAGCACATTTTGGTGGAATATGGTTCCATCAGAGATCCTCTGTCTTGCTCTCGAGACAGTCTTCATGCATAAAGCACTGTTGTTTGTGAAGAGGAAGAGCTTTGAGGGCTGATAGCAGCTGTAAACTCTAGAGTGGCCCTGCTTTAGCAAGTGCAAAGTCACATGTTTTCCTCTACTAAGGGCTTTTCGGAACTGCACATAGCAGTGAGTCATGCTTTTTTCCCATACTTAAATTTGTGATAGCTCACTTCAGGTCAGGCAGCTTAATACCTTCACATGAATGGCCTGTGGTTCAACTTTGGCTCTGCCAGTGGCATCTGACGGCAAACCTTTCAGCACCTGCACATAGCCCTACCTGTCTTAACCCTAAATTAAATCTTTTGAACAAGCTATAAACAAATAAGGAACCAAACCTACAAGACTGACTAGCTGAGTGTCCTTTCTCCGTGGGCAAATGGTATTAGGTGATGATGCCGGGGAGCAGTGTGTGATGATGGTTTTCCTACTCGGCTTAATTAGAAATTAATTAGAAATTAGGGATATTCACCATGGCCACAGACTGCAGCTGGTTTAGCTCATTCTTCTCAGTGTAGTGTTAGATAGACTGTTGCAAGTACACAGCAGTTATGTATTTCAGCAGCCAAAGCAGTGGAAACGTGCTCTGCTGCATATGCAGGAGTAACCAAATGGGCAGCAACCTGGACTTTAAGTTTTAAGTTTTTATGTCTGGTACAAAATAGGTACTTGCAGGGACCTGCTGCAAGACTTATTGGGAGGCCTATGTGACATGCAATGATTCAGTGTGGTTATAAGGTGTGATGTAACTGGCATTAACCAAAATATATTTTTCATATGCCTTCCAGAGAAAAACATTTTTCTGTTGATCAGTTAATGCGATCACATAGCTGATGAGGTGTGGCTGGTCTTGATTGAAAAGAAGTATTTGATACTATATCAGTATACATATATCACTTTGATACAGAATATATTTCATTGCACCTTGTCTGTACTTTTGGATACCAGCAGTTAATCTTTATTCCTAAGAAAGAAGAATTACTTAAATATTGGCAAAGGTTTGTTTGCACCATGACAAGCTAGCTACATCAGTTGGCAATAGCCACAACATGGTGTTGAATGGATAAATGCCTTAGCAACACGAACACTTGACAGAATGATGGACATGCTGATGAGTCCATTGAAAATTACAGGCTAGTTGTACCGTAGAGCTTGAGGAAACCACAGCGAAATATTTTTGAGACACTATTTTTATGCCTCCCATGTTAGAATCAAATTTTAATGGGCATGCAAGATAGATGTATGCTGAATGTTATGTAGACTTATCTTCCTTCAGCTGTTATGTTAATCCCAAGCCAAACAAACTAAAGACACAAAAAGAGGAGGACAAAAATATCCAATAAGGAAATTCTAAGAGGGAACAGATTTGCAACAATCAGCAAAAGTGAAGAAAAAGAATTAAGTATCATTGTACAATCAAACTTCTATATTACGTCTATATTGTTTGTTGCTAAGTTTGCAATTTTTATTTATAAAGTATTTCCATTACTTATAAAGACTTACACAGCTAATCAGTTAGAACTGACATACATTTTGGCTAAATACCTATAATTACAGTTGTTTCATACCTGAGCCCCTGTTACTGATGTTGTGTAACAAGCAGTCCTGATTGCTGACATCAGCCCACTTAATGTTCCTGCATTTATGTGATAATTAGATAAATTCGAATAAAGACTTTCTAGTAACTTCATAAAATACAGTAAATATATTTACTGAGATTAGTGTAGATCTAAAATATTATTTATGGTTTCATCTTTTTCTGACAGCAAAAAGGAGCATGGAAATACATAAGTGTTTTAGCTAGGAAATGTTAACTTTTAATTTAAAAGTATGCTTTCCAGTGTAACAGTGTACAGGTCTGTGATACATGAAGTGAGATTTGTAGAGAGAGTAGCTTTGATTAGACCCACTATTTAGAAAAAAACAGACAATTCAAGGCTTTGTGCTTGAAAGCTTTCTGCTTTCCCCACCTCCATCAGCTCTCACTTACACCCTTAGACCACCACTGCTACAACAGGAACATTACATGTTTGTATTGACCTAGAATATACAGAGGGCCAAACTAAGACACCCTTGTAAATGAACAGGTGGAAATGATAGTCTATTTAGAAATGAAGCTTCAAAGATACTTTAGAATATCAGCTTATTCAGAAGATGCTTCAGATGTGCGAGGTTAGAAAAGCTGACAAAAAGAACCTTCAGTCATTCTAAATAAGGCATAACTGAGTGGCAGATTTGGATTGAGTTGTAGATCTTTCTATTTAAATGGAAAACCTCAAAGCATCAGTTATTCAGTATGTGCTACAAGTAAAATGTATGGGTAGTATACACATTACAGAACATCACTTTTAACATTGGGGTGCTAAAAATGCATTTGTTTACTCCAAGGTGAAATTCATTGTAGAGCGGAGGGTCTGCAAAGGCAGTTTTTTCCTATATTAACCTGACAGTCTGGATGTGCAGGGAGCATGAGCCAAGTGACCACTCTGCAGCAGTCACTCCATGCCCAGTGGAAGCCAGAAGGGTGGGTGCTCTCTGCCAGTGTTGGCCATGCGCACCCAAGGTCACCACTGAATCCAGGAACAGTCAGTAGTGGCTTGCATGTTCTCCTTCAGTCTGTAGGCTAGAGAAGATTAGCACTGCAGCCTGTCAGGCTATATACAAACAGGCAGTTGAATTCCAGTCCTCAAAGCTTTCTGCTCTCCCTTGTTCAAATCTTTATTTCACTGACTCTGTCACTCAGTCGTACTAAAGCTCATCCCACTAGACACCCCGTGATTGGGTCCTAGCCTTTTGGGTCAGTTTGCACTTAAGCTTCCCTTAGTCTGAGTAAGCTGCAGCACTGCTTCTTTCCTTGACATGTCTGACATGTATCCTAGGCATCTGCTTTCCATCTTTAATCCCTTTAAAAAAATTAGTTCTTGCTGGCCACTTGCCATAAGCCTGCAAGAGCAGCTTTGGCTTACCAGGCTTCTCATTAAAGTGAGTACCCTGAGCTCCAACTTTCCAGGCTCCAGTTTATCACTTCCTGGGCATATGTAACAGTTAAAGTAAGACAACACAAAGTTTGAGAAGATTTCAAAATCACTCACTGGACTAATACAAATGTAGACAAAAATAACAAACCTTTACAGGTGTTTCTTCACCTCATCAGTCTTGTGTGTCCTCCACATTCAGATGAGAGTACCCCTGCAGAAACCTTTGCCTTTCATATTCTGCCCTCATAAGCTTTTCTTTGAATCATAGAATTTCCCTTCTGTATATCCATTTTCTTTTTCCTTCAGCTGATCTTGCAGTTAAACAGAACCATTCTGCTTTGGAAGTATGCCCATCTGTTCTGCCCCAGCATCCTTTGTCTGTCTGCAAGTTACCTTTGAGTGACCCTGCAGTCTTTCAAACTGTGTGGTTTAAAAGTAGTCCTGTTAGCTCCTGTTCTCTTTCCAAAGCCTTCAGAAAGGATGGAAATAAATGGTTTCAGCCAGGATATGGCCATTCCATTGCTTCAAAATTACTTTTGATTCTTTCTCATTAGGTAGATACATGGCAGAGTCATGATGAAAACCAACCAATTCTGCAACCTTTAAGGTAAAGCAGTGGCATAATAATGGTTTAATAAAATCAATGAGAAGTTTTACATTGTATACAGATTCTCCAGGTTGTCACACAGGCATTTTCACATCCTGTGATTTTATCAGGAAACTCCTAATATTTTTGTTTACCCTAAATTTCTGTTTTCTGGAAGCATGTGGCTACATGAAAATACCAGCTTTCATTTTTTCAGAAAATTCTCACGTGAACATAAACAGAGGATGGCTGTGTTGGATCAGATCTAGCTAATCCAGGACACAGTGTCTGACAATGTTCAATAGCACATTCTCAAAATCTAATAGGTAGGGGAACTACAGCATGGTACTACTGTGGTGTCACTTCCATATCTAAGCAATCAATGGTTTAATAATTTCCTGAGCAGAAAGTTGCACTGAGGTCATGTTGTGGCCATGTAGTAACCACATGAAGAGTTTCCTTCCATAAATTTTCTAGGTTTTTTTTAACCCCTTTGTAATACTGACCCCCCAACAACCTGCATCAATAAATTCCACAATAAGATTATGCAGCATTTCTTGTTACTTTTAAATCTGCTACTTCATCCTTTCACTGGATGCCCTATAGTTCTTCCTTATTCACCTTCTTCATGTCATTCTTTACAGGTCTTGGTTTCCAAGCTGAAGAGTCTTAATGTATTAAACTAACACTTGGTAAGAAACTATGTTATCTTTCTGATAATTCTGATTTTTTTTTTTTTTCCTGAATCTATTGTAGCCTTGCTATATTCCTTTGTGGTGAGTTCACTGTAGGGCTATTATTTAATATGTGGTTGCAGTATGGATTCATTCACTGACGTGGAGATACTTTCTGTTTTCTTTTCTATTCCCTCCAGTAACTCCTAACATACCATGTACAGCATGTGTCAGTACTGACTGTTGAGCTGATGTTTTCAGAGGAATATTCAAAAAGAATATTGCCAAGAGCTCTTTCCGGCACAGCTGGTGAATTTAGAGCCCATCTTTGTGTACACAGAACTCTATGTAAGGGGATTGTTTTTCTTCAGGTCTGTCACTTTGCATACATCATCATTAGGTTCACCAGCCATTTTAGTGGCCACTTACTAGATGTCTTGAGATCTTTCTACAGCTCTCCATAATCAGCTTTAGTTTTGAAGAGCTTGAATATCAGCAACAGTCTTTCTTTTCTCATGGCACCCCCTTTTTCTTGTCATTTATGAGTGTTCTGGACAGATAACTAGAATGTACTGGTAACCTACTGTCATGGTTTAACCCCGGCCAGCAGCTAAATACCATGGAGCCACTCACTCACTCCGCCCCCACCCAGTGGAATGGGGGAGAGAATTGGGGAAAAAAAGTAAAACTTGTGGGTTGAAATAAAGACAGTTTAATAGAACAGAAAGACAATATTAATTATAATAATAATAATAAAATTACAATAATAATAATAAAATAATCAGAATATACAAAACAAGTGATGCACAATGCAATTGCTCACCACTCGCCAACCAATGCCCTGTTAGTTCCCGAGCAGTGACACACACCCCCCAAGGCCAACTTCCCCCAGTTTATATACTAGGTATGGAATATCTCTTTGGCCAGTTTGGGTCAGCTGCCCTGGCTGTGTCCCCTCCCAACTTCTTGTGCCCCTCCAGCCTTCTTGCTGGCTGGGCATGAGAAGCTGAAAAATCCTAGACTTAGTCTAAGCACTACTTAGGAACAACTGAAAACATCAGTGTTATCAACATTCTTCTCATACTGAACCCAAAACATAACACTATACCAACTACTGGGAAGAAAGTTAACTCTACCCCAGCCAAAACCAGGACACCTACTTCCATATTTTTCATCAACATGGTAAAAGCTAGACATTTATTCCCATCCTTTAAGCAGAGAACCTACCCTCTTATGCCAGGACAGCTTCATTTGAGGGTCTTTGGTGAAGAAGCTTATAAAAAAATTTTTTTAATATCTGCCATACACTGTGTAGCAAATATAGGAGCATTGATCTTTTTTTTTTTTTTTCCCAAAGTAATCCTGGAGTTACTAACTGCTGTTTGCTTAGAAAAACTGGGGAGAATAACCAAACACTCACCTTTAGTAAATGCATAAACAGGATCCTTCACATATATTAAAAATTGTTATTTTAAAGCCTGTTTTGTAACTTTTCAGTGATTGGTGTTGGCAATGCAACTAATTGCATGTAATTGGTAGTACTTTAGTATTTATTTCCCTTCCCATTCTGTATGGCTTTTATTATGCATGGCTACTTGTAGTTAGGGAGGAGGTGCCTCTCTGAAAACCCATTTCACTGAAATAAACCCTAAGATTTACTCTGAAATTGAAGGGGATTTCCGAAGTTCCTGGGCTTTGCATTAGTCCTGTGCAGAAGGCAGAGTATCAGGCACTGTAAGCCAAAGCTACTTCTATGCAAAGAATTGAATGGTGTGGAATGCTATCATTAATAGGCACTCATAGTATTGGAGATAAATGTAGAGAGAGAAACTGTAAGCATTCTTATAAATATAGAAGGCTTAACTGCACCATTAATCCACAGTCACCAAAAAAAGGACTGCATTGAATCAGAGGATGTGGGGATACTGTGCTTCCAAAAGTACCAGGCAATATAGCTGCTAAGCACATGGACCCTCCAGCAAGAGATCCTCTCTGTCTCCATATCCTGCTCCAGGTTTCCCACATGTAATGTGTAATACCAAGTGAGATGGACAGAAATATGAGGAAAATGCAAGGACTGAGATGGTCTCAGTTAGTCATATTGAGTCACCAATGGGAGTAGTCTATGTGCCATGGCCCTTATTAGCCATTGAGCCCTGGCTATGGAAGTACTGATCCTGACATTATTTTAGTAAGTAGAGGTGCAGAAATGTCGGAAGAGCTATAGCATATATCTTTTAGAAGCAATCCTGAAATTGGGGATATAGGGAATACAAGTTTGCTTTCTTAGTGTTTGTGCCTTCTCAGCTATTGCTTTTGTATCACAGTTTAAAATATCAATACCTATACTTCATTGCAGCTTGCTACTTTGATAGAGGAATGTACTTGACTCCCTACAGTTATTGCAATTGGAGGGGGATCTGATTAGGATGCTTTTCCTAATTAAGTGATATCACCTAAAGTGAGTTTCCCTACCATTGTCTCACCGCAGTATAAAAATAACAACAGCGGAGAATCATTTGGTTACTTTATTTTCCTGATTAAAATGTCTTAACTCATTCATATTTTACAGGGTAAAATTCCATCTTAATGAAAGACTGAGGGTCAGTTTTCTAACACAGCTAATTATGTGTCCTCATATCCCAATCATAGTTAGGGCTCAATTTTGTTGAATTCAGCAGCAGCACGTCTCAGTAGATCCACACATAAGAAGAAAGCCCAAGGTGGATACTCAGCCACCAGAGATCAAACGAAGGGTCCTTCAGAGGGTTTTTTGTCCACAGTCAAGTCTGGGAGAAAGCTACGTATCATCCCCTCCACAACCAAATGCAGCATGAAAGTGAGTCCTCACAATGTGCCTGAACTTCTTTGACTCCAGCTGATTCCGTAAGATCTGTGTATTTCAGATTCAATTTTTGTGTTTCTGCTTTGGCAAGAAACCACTCTCTCCCCGAAGGAAACACTCCTCTAGAGTTTTCTCCCCTTTTGTGCTCTTTTTAAAGGTCCACCTAAGCCCATGTTTGACCAAAATTCTGCTCTCTTAACCAATGCAGGTAGTTCCACTGAACTGGTTGGCCAAATAAAGGGGGTTTGGAGCATCTTTCCATATGTTTCTTGTTAATAAATACAAATAAGATAGATGAGCTCTGTATTTTATCAGCACTCTCTCTTTGGTTCCCCATCTTATTTAGGCATCTGTTCACAAAGTTGCATAAGAAAGCTTTTTCAAGACCTTCAAAGTTAAAAGGCATGGTCTTAAAAGAAATGTTTCTCCCAGAAAGAGAAATAGTTTGTTATGGCAAAAGAGCTGTTTTATTTAAGAAAACATTGAAAGTTAAATATATTAATTTGTCTTTTTAATTAAAGAATTGCAGGCACAGCTGTTGGATCCAAGTCTTACAGCCAAATATCATATTTATGGAAATCTTGCTCAAAACAGGCTTCAGGATCGGGCCCGATTAGATAGATTTTCTAAATAGATTATCGTGTTATGTTCATTCATTCATTTATTGTTTGTTTACTTCTAACACTAAAATATATGTTGCTTCAGTTTCTTCTCATAATTGTATGCAGCACACTTTAAAAAGAAGTTTTCTTTATACTAATATAAAAGTTGAAGCAGGATTTCATATGGCTCATTAATTTCATTCTGCCTAGTAGTACTCCGTATAGAACATTTCATCCCTGTGCTGCTGTCTTCTGTGCCTTTGTGCCTGCATGCTTAGCCATTAATGGCAAAATAGACTTTCCTGCAGTTCTGAGTTTTCTTTCTTCTACTTCCTTTCCCAGTTCTGTTGTTTTTATTGATTCTATTACAACAAGTAACACACAAAAGAGAAGATTAAGGCAAAAAGATTTCCCCAGTCCATCAATAAATTTCCTAGGCTTCATTAGCTGTAATTTCTTGAAAAGACTTAGAGTTACACTTACATTATGTAAATAAAATGTATAATCCAAGGGATCAGCTCTTTCACATTCAATAATGTGTACCAAAAATAATTCAGCTGAAGCCAGTGGCTTAAAATTTGTACGAGAGAGCAGAAAACCAGACTGGTGTACAAAATGGCAAATTCTTGTCACTTGTGCTTAGGCAAAAATCTAGAGAAAGACAGCTGTGAGAGTTTTGTCCAAATAAGAATTTTGATCCTCAGCCAAGGAGCATGAAGAAGACCAGAATTAAGTACCAGTATTTTCTAGATAGAAGTGTTTGATAGACTGCTCTGTGCTTGTGATTTTTTTTTCTTCAAATGTTTTTCTTTTCAGTTGTACACACTGCACCAGATTCTCTCCTCATTAGCAGAAGACAGTTTTGCCTGTTGAAAATGATGACAAATGATGTGATTGAAACTTCTGTTTAAAAAATTGTCCATACAGTATATCCTCTTGAGCCAAAGTCTAATCTCAACTTTCCAGAACTTCACACCATTCCCTTTACAACTTTGTCTATCCAAAGGATTAAAATATTTTTACCCAAACCATTTGACCTTTCCCTGAGATATATTTGCTTTAAGAAACAATGAGTTCAGAGACAAGTCTGTGACTACTTTAATATTCAAAGCTGGCATTATGGCACTGACATTGTATTTTCTAAAACATGGTGTCAGCAATGTTATTTTTCATTAACCACTGATCATAAAATTGCCCTCAGTGTGAAGAACATTGGGGACTTTACAAGCAAGCAGTGTCACATTCACAAATGTTTAATTGAAGTATGAACATGAAGGGCACAATTGTCCTGCTGGTCAGTTTTGAATATCTCCTGTAATAGGAGCATTAAATAATTTGAAGGCATATGCTCTATTGTAGTAGTAGTTTATTAAATACATATGAAACTTCAGAGAAGCTAAAGAGCAGTCTCTGAAAATGCATTTAATTCTGCTTTTAATTTCTATTACAAGGGGGTTTGGGTTGGTTTTTTTTTTCGTTTGTTTCTTTTTTTCCAAAAACGAGCAAACTAATGATACAAGGTAGTTGCCTCTTAAAGTGGGAGTCCTTACATTCCCTCGTCCTAATTAATCCCATCCCCAAACCCCATTCACTTTTGCAATAAAGGTGGCCCCTGTTCGGTGGGTCTGGTACATTTACAACTGATAGGCAGAAAATGTCTTAGTACTACTTATTTGTTACAACATCAAGAGCAGCAAACAGTGAACAAATAATAAATAATGTCTAAAGGAAAATATGTTGTCAAGATTCAGAAAGTTCACAAGAAAGCTGTTCTGCTCAGCATGGCTTTTTAGACAAAAGATTTTTTGTCTTTTGCATTCTCTAATATATATCCTGGTTTAAAAACAGGCATCTAAACTTGGAAGCACTGCTTCTGACCTCAAAAATAATATATATTTCTAAATATGTACACGGTGAATAATAAATCCCAAATTTTAAAATAATACATTTTAAAGCAAATACTATATTCTGATATATTTACTAATAGTAATCTGTGGACAAGCTTTAGCATTCTTCACAAGAGTGAAGTTACAGTCTCTTTTTTGGAAAGAAAGCATGTTAGATGGTTCATCTCAGCTGTTAGGTAAAATGGGAAGGTGTTTAGTGCCTTTTGAGACTGTAAAAAATAGTAAATTTTACACGCCTGTTTGAAATGCATGATGCAGAGTGTCTTAACCTTTTAAATACATGTATTGTACAATCAAAATTAAGTGAAATAAATAAAATGCATTGAACAGGGTGCTTCTCCCTGGCAAGTCACTGGCCTTATACAAGTAAACTCTGCAGCCTCCTCTGGGCCAGAACACTAGTTGAATAGTTGCAATGAGAGAATCAGATGCTATTTAAAGGCATTAAGCAAAGTGTAGATGTTTAATACAGGTAACTCAGCTGTGCATTCAGTTAATATGGAAATAATCATTATAATGTAGCACTTCATTATTTATAATGCATTAAATGGAGATTTTTATATGATGCCTTTATAGAGCAGACAGTTCTCTTGCATAACAGATAACTAAAGTACACAAAAATTACAATAAACACAGAAAAGCTGAAAGATCTTTTAAAATGCAATAGGTATGATTTGATGATTAAGAATAGATATTAACCCCCCCAAATGCTAAGCAAATAGGATTACAAACCACACTGTTCAGTGGTTTAGTCTCTGTTTTTATGGAAATGATTTAAAATCTCTTCTCTGGTGCGGGAAAGACTGTCTGAAATACCTCCATATTTTGAATGACTGAGCTATGTATTTTCTAGTTATTTTCTTCATGCAGAGTGTGGGAAATGTTTATTCTAAAGCCCAGATGAAGCACTGATGTGAGAAATGTTGTAAAGCATCTCATGTTGACTGGAGCTAATTAACTGCTATGCTCTAGTGTTGTTCTCAGTTTTAAGCAGGAACACACAGCACAATACCTTTTATTTTGCTGTTCAATAGATTTTTGCTTAAAAACAGATGAATTCAATATCCTTACAATTTTAACCCTTTTTTCCTTAAAATGTTCTTAGTAGATAGATACACTAAAAATATTTCCAATGGCATGTTGCTTGTTATGTTCTAAAATAAAGTATAATTTGATAAACTTGCTCCACTATTGTGCCCTTCTATAAGTATAGCGTACATGCAAAACATACTACTTTGTGATTGCATTTCCAAATCAGAGCTACATTTTTTAAGATATGTATACAAAGAAAACAAGCCTAGACATAGAAAAAAAACTAAAGAAAATCAGTGATTTATTTCCCCTTCTCTCATATACAAGGTAACCTTGAATCAGAAGAAAATGCTGTTATCCTGTACATCCTACATTTGCCTCTGTATATCTGTGGAGAGACATACATTCAGGGTGTTAGAAGCTGGAATACTAAAAAGCCATTTCAGTGCTGTAGAAGCAGGCATTTTGTTATTGTGCAAATCAGATTGTTTTAATATTGAAGATGTGTGAAATACATAAGAATTCATGATTTGCCTTTAGTTGGTGGCACTGAAATTTTAATATCTAGAGAAAGTTCAGTGCAGTGAATTTTATTTCATATTAAAACAAACCACCACTTCTGAATAATTTGATTGAAAGCATCTCATATTTCCCATTGGCTACACACACACACAAAAAAAATCTCTGTAATTTTCATCTGACTAGCTGCGAATTTACCCATCACCTCTTCATGCCACTTTCCAAATACTTTATCCTTGTTTCAGGAAGTGCCGTTTTATTTTTTATTTTTGCTACGAACTTTCTTCATTACTGCCCATACTGACTCTAAGAAGCAGAGTCAGAACAAGACATTCATCTAAAACCAGAGAGTCTAAAACAAGCCATCTGAAGATTTTAAATTCAAGAACAGTTCGGCTCTGCATCACGTAGGAGCCTGTTCCCTGTCTGCAATGGGAGCTCTATCCCACTTGGAATCTGCATCTTTTGAGGACATATCTTGTAATCAGTCTGTGCTCACCACTCTCACTGCCCCTCTGGGGCATCAGATTCTCCTGTTGCTTGGGAGGGCTGCGGGGACAGGAAGGACAGGCAGTTGGTTAAAACAAGCAAAAAAACCCTCCAGAGTGAAAATGCCAGAGTGAAGGCTGTCAGCTCTTTGACTGTGGAAGAAATCAATCTCAGCTGAAATACTACGTATATTTTATGCTAACAGTAGGTAGGACCTAGCTGCTTCCTCATCCTTTCTCTCCATGCCTTGTTATGCCCCTCAGGCAACCATGACATATTCTCGGACCCCTATGAAATCACACTTCTATAAAGTGGAATTGGAGCTGAGAGGCCTCTTCAGGCTTGGGGTCAGTGAGAGCATACTACATCTTTTGTTTCTGTTACACTGCTCCTGCTGCTTCGAGGGATTTGAGAGCAAAGAGAGGAAGGAGAGACTTGCAACTGAGATGTTAGCTGCACAGTTTGGCAGGATGCTTTCCCGTTCCCTGTCTAGTTACAGACTTCCAGAAGAGCCTTGAGCCTGTTCCTTCATCTCTCTCCAACTCAGTTTTCTCATTAGGGTAAAAGTCTCTTTCTCACTCTTTTTCTCTGTTTGATGCTGGGGCTCTTCCTGGGGTTTAGGCACTGCAGTGAGATGATTAAGCTCTGCTGTATGTGTACATCACCACCACCTTTGCACCAGAAACATCACAGGTCCTATGTGTGACAGTGGTCATCCATGCAGTGGAGAAAGCAGAAATCCATGCCAGTTCTGATTACAGTCAGTTTTTCAGTATGCAGAAGAATACACAGTGAAATTGCACCTTGTGGGAGGTTACCACAGGGGTTAAGAAGAGAATAGGTACTGCTTGTAATAAATAAGTATTCAATCACCTATTTACATTAAATCCCTTTCTATGGTGTTAAATATTCAGAAAGAAGAATTTTCCCCTTCAGGACAACCAATATATTCCAGTTCTTCCATATCTTCCTGCCTCCTCTCTATTTTCTCTGGCTTTATGCTTTTCCTCTGTTTTTCCATCTTCCTCTTTTTCTGCCGCCATTTGACTTCCCATTACTACCACCTTTTTTTTTCATCCTGTCTCCTTCCTCTCATTATCTACTAAGGTTTTGACAACAAAGTAGCTAAAATTGAAATGTCCTCTGCAATGGGAAGAGAAGGTATGCTCTGTTTCATGTTTTCTGAAGGCATTGATTAAGGCTTCCTTGTTATATTTATACTTGGTTGACTCGAAGAATTTGAGGCATTTGAAAAATGTGACTGTGACTCCTGTACAGACTGAATATATCATCTGGGTCATTGAGATATATTATATAGGCCATATCTCTAACATCTCAGGTCTCCAAACCATGTTTTTGTAATTAACATGCATGTAGTAATGCTCCACCTTGAAGGCAGGTCATACCTTTTCCATTAGAAAGTACTGTGCAGCTCTTTTCTAGAAGTCCCCTTATTGGAAGTATTATTGTGTAGCAAAGAGATCCAAAAGCAGTGTTCAAATCTTATTTCAGTAATATTGTTCTGGATGTGAAGCTAGAAGTGAGTAAGAAAAGGTAGTCTGATTCTTAGCGTAAAAGGCTAAAGTGAAAACCGTGTTTCAGATTAATTGGGATTTCTCCTTTCCCTGACTGTGTTGGGTCTGAAGTGTTGTTAAAGGCTCTTTGCAGCTGCCTGTCAAAGTAGATTTTTCAGCCCCAGTTAGTTCCTGGTACACCAGCATGAGCTGCCAGCAGAGCTGACACCTATGCCCTCTCCCTCTCTCTTTCCCTGCAGAAACACTTGGACTGGAAACCACACAGAAGATACACAGGGAGCAGAAAAGTGGGGCAGCTATGGCAGTGAGCAACAGAAGTATTAATCCTAGCAATAGACAAGTGGTGAAAGCTCTCTGGAGGTCTCCCCCTCTTCGGTCACATACCCAAAGAGCCCAGACTAACTGAAGCTTGGATGGAGACTATGAAAGATGAGTTGCCTTGTGTTTCCATCATGTGTCTGCTTTCTCCAGGCAGACTGAGACCATCATGGAACTTGTCTGAGGACTGAGTACTGGAGCCCTGTAACAGCAGGCACGGTTCTAGCAGGCACTATGGATTTATGGGGTTTTTAGTGTGGACTTTTCAGTGTCAATTAGGGTTTCAGTACCTTCATGTGCCTGTGTAATAGCAGGTTTGGGTTGTTTTGTTGAGAAACCCATGTTTAGTTCCTGGGTTTGGAAAGGCCCCAGAATTTCACATGCTGTGAAATACAGGTGGCTGGTAATCATGGACTTGTCAATAGAACGTGCTGAGGTGAGAAAGTAATGCCTCTCCCTGGGAAGGGAGGTGTCTGGGAATTGATTCACTGGCTTGTTGACCCTACACATGACGGATGACACAGTAAGTATAGAGAAGCAGTGTCCCCATGTATATTGAGCATTAACATAGGAACAGAAGTCTTTTTCTTCAACTGAAACATTTGTTCCTATTCACTGTTTCACAGTTTTCTGAGGGTAAAACCTTTGCAGACTTCTCTCTATATGGAATTCAAGTTGGGTATAGCATACATGCAGGTCTCAGGTTATCAGTGTTAATTTTGTAATTCAGTGGTCAATATTTCTGATCGCCAGTAATACCCTTTCTGAACAGGAGAGTGCTGAGTCCTCATAAGGACAAAGAGGCTTTGGTCTAGGATTCCTCAGAGCCACAGAAACTGAGGCGAGAAAGGACCAGTGTGTGTATCTTGTCTTACTTCCTGCACACAGCAGGCCACCATATGTCACCCCGTAATTTGCGCATCAGGGTTCTGTCCATGCTCCAGAAAGACATACACCTTTGAGTTGAAGTAATGGAGGATCTATTATACCACTCTTACGCCTTCACTGTTAAAGATTTGCACCTTATTTCAGCTGGACTTTGCCTAGCCTAAGCTTTCAGCTGTAAGATGTCATTATGCTTTTTTCCTACTAAGTTAAAAACACATCTAGTATTGGAAATCTTTTCTTAGTTACACGTAGACTGTGACTGTGTCATCTCAACCACTTTGCTATGGCCCTGGAAAACACATTTCATTGATTGTGTACTGGAAAAGCCTCTCAATTCCTTAAATAAATATAACTAAAATGTCACTTCTGGATTGGGGTAGAAACGTAGCGCATCAGAGAGAACAAAATGGAAGGTACTGGTTGTATTTGCAATGAATTAAAAAACAGTACCTTCCTAACAGCATCATATAGGGAGAGAAAAGAGCTTGGATTGTGGCACAGATTTTTGTTTCTAGTTGCTGTGTGAATTAAACAAGCAGATGTTGATTCTTCACCCTATGAAAAGACTCATTAAAAAATGTAGATCTTTTTCTTCAGAGGATGTATTAACTATTCAGGATAACATTTGTACTGATCAAAATAGTGATGTATAGCTCATGCTCTAAACTGAGATAACAGCGATGGGGACATTAGAAATAAGAGCAGATCTTTGGATCTTACAGCATTGCTTACTGAGTCAACAGGAAGAAGAGTGGCTTCTCCAGGTCCCCCCACTCTCTGCAGCTTCTGGAAAAAAGGTTACATTAGAAACTGCATGGGAAGATCATGGTGGAAGTGATTCCAAGGTACAAAGTACTGTGAGAAAGGGCAACCCTAACTTTAATATAACACCACAAAGAAAGATGCCCTATGGAGTATGCGTGTTTAAGAGCTCAGGAAAGGAGGGACCTTGAACTGCCAAATGTGAATCATGTCATGGATTAGTGGTGTAATTCATTGCCACAAGATAATCCTGAGAAAGTCCAAGAAGTGATGAAGTTCAGAAAGCTACCAGACATGCTTCAGAAAGCTCTCTTCTGGGCCAATTATTCTATACTTACCCACTTTGAGCACCCTGGTTTAGAAGCAATAGGTAGTACTGTTGTCAGAGGAAAGGGTACCGAGTTATATGAGCTACTGGCCAGATTTGACTTTGCCTTTTCTATATAACCTTTTCTCTAAGCCCAACCATTGCCTTATGAATAATGTTCTAGTTCTAGTATCTGGGAACTTTTGAATACTCACAGCATCCCTGGTTCTTTCCTGTACCTGCAGTAGTACCAGGATTTTTGTCTAAGTTGTAATATCCTCATACATCCCCATGGGCCTTACCCATTTATCACAGCCTGTTTTTTATTGCTGCAGCTTATTATTGGGAATGAGTGGCAGAAGTTTTCCTCACTTCAGCCAGTGAAAGAGTCTAGGCAGAGAACTTCCAGAATACGCCATCTCCCTTTCATTATTTCTCCAAAGTTTGGGACTAGTGTGCATTACAGTGCAAGCTCTTTTTGGCAAAGAACTCTCTGGATCATTCACTCATTTTCCTGACTGTTTTGAACTAGGCTTGCCTGGGTGAGACAAGACACCCAAAAGGAATGTGACTGCAAAGACTTTTTTGAAATCTGTTGTCCTCTTTAGAGGCACCTACCTTTCACACTATTTGCCAAAATTCAGGTTGTGACCAAGGCATATTTTTTCTACTCAAAAATGTGGAAAACCAGACTCATTTCATTGCTCTGGGCACATTAGCTTAAAACAACCAATAATAAAGGTTCCGTTATGGAAAGTCAAGGATTACAAATAATGTGTTTCCATTATTTATATTGCTAAAGGATGTGATTGCTCTGCGGCCTATGTCTTGTGAAGCAGTCTTGAGAGATCTGGGTTTGACGTAACTAAATTGTTAGATAAGAGAAACAGGAAAAAATACGGAAATGCTTTTGTCACTGAGGTCTTCCTTTCTACAGACAAATCACTCACTGTTGCATAAGAAATCCCAGTGCATTGAATCTGTAAGCCAGCACTAGTTGGACCAGATTTTACTCTAGATAAACAGATCTGTCCAAGTGGCAATAGCCATAGCAAAAAAGCAGTAAAACTCATAATTTGGTTTCTTCACTGAAAGATACCTGTAACACAGAGGACTTCAGAGTCATACAAAATACAAAAAAAAACCCGAGTTGTTTTGTGTGCAGCTTTGTTGAGCATTTCTCTGACTGGCCCTTCTGCAGCGGTCAAATCTGAGCTTCCCCCAAAACCCCTGAGCTTCCCTAAAATACTCACTAGAGGAGTGACGTAATTGCTTCTTCAGAAGCCAAGAAAGCTTTTCCATTAACTTCAGCGTAAGCAAAATGAGGCCATTTCTGGATGTTTTCAAGCCCTATATTGAACTCTTTCACAGATCTGTTTTTGATAACACTGCATCCACCCTTTCTCTAGCTGGAAAGACCTTCTCTGCAACCTAGGAAGCTGTTGGTTGCAGGTTGTATTTCACTTTTCTTATCAAAAGAGCCTGCTGGTATCCCTCTTAGCATAATTCAGAGACTTATCACCCATGACCCCTTTGCTCCCTCCTTGATTTCAGCACATAACTTTTCTGCATTACTATGTTGGAAAACCTGTCCTTCCCCAGTGACAGTGGACTGCCAAAATCATCCAAATAGACTGTGAGCTGAGCTCACTTGCATACAGTCCGATCAGCTGCCTCCTGTTTCTAATAAGGACTGGATAAGGAGTCTTTGGAGAACAGGATTATTGTTCTTATCTTCCACGCTGTTTTTGCAGAGCTTTGCACATGTTAGCATTGCTCTGTCTTGTTTCTTCATGCTTGCTCTCCACTCTTAGGGCAGCTCCTCTCATTATCCTAATCTTGCGTGAGATAATGCTAGAAGAAAATGCTTGCTTCTCCGATTGTTCCTTGCCTATAAGCATTTTTCAGTACATGCATGGATTTACCACTATGTTGAAAAAAGTGTCAGCTCTACCTGCTAGTTTTAGTCTCTCATTTAATGCTTTTTTAGTCCTTGGTTCTGTCTCAAGCAAGAATAGTACCATACATTTCAGTTTCTTTTGTCAAAGTAGAACCTTTGCCGTTTTAACTTGGCCTTTAGCTCAGCTGTTTCTGCCTTCTGTTTTCTGTGAACATCCCACATTACACGCAATCACAGGTGCTGCAAGCAGGGGAAAGAGGAGGGACAGCAGAGACACTGGGTGATTCTTGTACTGGTACCCCCCAAAATCTTGTCATTCCATCACTCATTCAGCCCTGTTCAAGCCTGACTGAAAACAGATTAAGTTGTGGACTGAGTTGCTTTCATCTGTAAAACAGCCTTTTAAGGCAAGAAGAATTGCCCATTCTTTCAGACTGCAGGAAGAGAATGTATTTGCCTGCATGACACCATTTTAATAAGAATAATTTTCTTAACATTAAAATCAGTTGGTTTGGTGCATCCTACATTCTACAGAGAGTATCCTTGAGTTTTAGTGTTTTATTTTCTTAGAGCAACGATTATTTGTTGAATGTATCTCCACATTATAGGAAAGGTCTGAAGAGCACTTTGTTTTGCAGAAATATAGACATATCGTGGCAAATCTCAAGTTTTGTAAGGGAAAATTATGTCTGTGATTATGAGCTGAAAGGAAAAGACAAACTGTAAATCACAGCAGGTCTAAGGAAGGAGTGAAAATCTGAGGTTTAAAAAGAATCCTGCAAGACTGCTGCAAAGTTGTCATTTCTGTAAAAAAAAAGAAAAAGAAAAAAAAAAGAAGAAAAAAAAAGTCTGGCTCGTATCCCTCTTACAATCCCCTGAAACAAAGTTTTTAAAGTGATAACGCTAGACTAGCCAACACTCCCTGTTAAGAAGTTTTCAGGTCACACAGAGCAAGCCTAGCAGCAAAGTTGTGGAGCAGGGTACACACAGGAGCTCTTGATGTTCCAGTCCAGCGCTCAGTTCTGCACTCAGCATCAGGGCAGAGACTGTTCAGAGGGGAACTAACTCAATTTTAAAAACGTGAGGTTTGACTTCAGCAGTTACCATCGGGCTGAAACGTTCTGAGCAGTATAGGCTGATGGGGCTAGAAGATGCAGATGGTATTATTATTTTTTACTGTTATTACATATTAGAGTAGACTTCCGAGGGAAGAGAATGGCAAAAGAGCAGTAGGTTATTGGTATCACTGCCTGTGGATTATTGCGGGTTGTGAGACGTGATAAAGAGCTGTTTGCTGTCACCAAGGAAAAACAGGATAACTTTAGGAGGAGTAATATCATTGCACCTGACCGGGTCAAGGTTATAATGGTGGCTGTTGGGCATGTGCTGATGCTATTAAACCTTTATTAGCATGGAAGGGCTTGATCCTATTCTGCTGAGAGCCGGCGGAGGTCTCGTGTCGTAACTTCAGTGGGAACAGGATCGGGCCCAGATCGTTTCAGCACAGGATACCGACGGCAACTGGCTCACACGGGGAGAAAAAATTGTCCCCAAATTTTTAACAGAACGGCCACAAATTTTAAAGCATTTTGGGAAGTTTCGGGTTGGATTCACAGAGACGTGGTAAAGACTTTCTGAAAAGTCTTAATGACTGGGAAAAAAAAAAAAGAAGAAGAAGAAGGAAAAAAGAAAGGAAGCGTTTCAGTTTAAAGAAAACAGTTCTGATGTGAGAGGATGGCACTTGAAAACCGTAATTATGTGGATGTCAGTAGTAAAAAGCACCCTTCTTAGGCTGGCCATAGGAACCCTGCGCACAAATAGAAACTTGCCATCCGAGCGAGAAAAGAACCCCTCCGAGTACCTCTTTTTCCCGTTTCACCATCTTATGCCCTAAGCGTAAAAGTATGGGACGACTGCAGGCAGGTGGCGTGGTTAGGTGTCGCCTGGCTGGGGCGGTGTTTTGGCGGCTGGGGGAGAGGAGCGAGGTGTTTAAGCTGCCCGGGGGTGCGAGGGCAAGCGTGCCACGGCGGCCGGCGGGCCGGGAGGTGGGCACTCGGAGCCCCACGTCGGTAACAAACCCGCCCCGGGCTCCCGCGAACGCCAACAACCGCCGCCGCGACGGCTTTCGTCTCGGCGGCCCCCGGGCCCGATGCTGGGGCTGCTTCGCCCCGCTTCCCGCCCCGAGCTTTGCCCGGCCCGAAGCAGAGGGGCTCCGGCCGCGGGGCACGCCGCTGCCCCCGCCGGCTCCGGGAAGCAGGGGATGCAGCGGACATCTTCTCCCCTCCGCATCGCAAGGAATTTCAGCTTGTTTTTCCTTTCCTGCTGTTTCCTCTTCAGTTCCGGCCGCGGAACCCGACGAGTGCTTTGCACTCCAAACCGCCCAGCGATGGGGCCGTGAGGAAAACGTTCAGGGTTTGAAAAAAATCGCTAATGCCTCGAGAATATCACTTAAAAACTGCTCCGAAATATTCCGCAGCTTTTTAATTGAAGTAAACAAAGTGCAACAAATCCTAACTCAAATATGATTGCACTGAGATTAGGCTCTAATTGCTTAAGGTTCAGGTGGAATCTGCAGGCTAAAGCCTATAAGAACAATCTGAATTTCACAATCATTCTGTCAAAAGCAAAGAGATGAGAGCCCACACGCTTCCTAACAAGTCATTTTTAACAGTTACAAGCTTCTTACAAAGACCACACAGGGAGTCTAAGAGATGCAAATCTAATCCCTGGTCATTCTGCAGGCCTTCAACAAAGATGTACTAAAGCCTAATAGAAAAGAAATCAGTTCTCTGTCACCAGCTCCTAGTAAAATCTATTAGAGAAAGTACGGATCTTGTATTTGCAGCAGTTGCTTTTAAAGGTTAAGGACAAGTACATATAAAAGGTATAAATTTTTTTGTGGAGGTGAAATATTTAATAAAATCCATCATCTGCTCTTTTTTATTCCTAAACGTGCTTTGGATATTTGTATTCATTGAGCAAAAGAATTACCCATCCCTTTGTTCTTTGAAATATAAGCAACAGAATTTTTTTTTTTATGTTAGTCATTTGGACGTGTGCCGTTTAGCTTTATTTTTTTTCAGGATCCCTCGTTTAAAAACGCGTGCAGGGATCTCAGAACAGCGGTCAGTATCTTGTCAAAATACCTTGAAATATCTCCATCCCATCTGTAGTTTGACCAGTGTCCAGGAGTGAATATTTAAATCAAACGAATGTCTAAATAAAGAGGAACAAAAAGTCCGGCTGCACATTGGCAACCGATACACAGAAATAGCCAGCCTTTCCCAGGATACTCTCCTCTCCTAAGTTTTGTTTTTAATGAGATCATGTCTTTTTTTTTTCTTTTTTTTTTTCCTTCCCTAACTCGCTATATACTGAATTACCTCTATCTCCCGGCAAATCTCACCCTGACTTAGTGTACATTTGAATAATTCCAATTAACACCAAAGTCATCACTTTTCTACACGAGCACACTCACATGCAAACGCACACCCACGCACACCTTAACATATATGCATACATCATGCTTTTGCAGAAGATCTATATTAGCACGGGGGATACACACACACACATTTGTAGCACCGCTAATTTTTAGGTCACTTTTGTTCGTAAAATGTTCGCCTGTTTGCCCAGGGAAGGCTCTGGGTACGCAGCCTATAGCCCAGTAATGTAAGTCAATGAGGTCGCGGTCCTGCGGTCTCCCACTTGCAAGGCGCCGATTGGGTTAAGTGGGAATGTTGCCTGCCTAACCGCTGTGGGATCACACCTTCCATTTCTCCCTTGAAAATCATGGGTAATAAAATAAACGGGTCACTTGTTGACGGACTGCGAGTTTTCCTAGGGTGCAGTATGCATCGGGGGAGCCGAAGTGCGGGGCGGGGGTGGTCGTCCTGAAATGACAAGGGGAGCTGGAGCCTGTTTGGGAGAACGGACGATGCTTCTGGGGGTAACATGGCTGTTTCTGGTTCGGGGTTGTGTTACCCATGTGGGTAAAGATTTGACCCCCGCCAACAGGTAGTGTATCTCCATACCTTGGTGACTCACACACAGACCAAAAAAAAAAAAAAAAGAGAGAGAGGCTGTTCTTTAGGAATTATCTAAAAAGGAAATCGGATCGGAATCGTTTCCCTGTTCTGCTGGGAGCCCTGGGATGTTTTGTCCCAAGCGATGAGAAATTCGGCACGACCCAGCGGGGTGAACAACCAACGAACCGGCGTGGCTGGAGGAGAGGAGAAAAACACGTGGGGCCAAAAACTGCTCCTTGCTCCCCGTCATTAGCAACATAGATTTCAGTGGGACAGCTCGTGTGAATAAAACCACCGGTGTCTGGGCTGGGAAATAACTTTTCCTAAGCGGAACAAGTCCTCTTCCTTCCTCCTTTTTCGCCCCCCGTGCCCACCTCCCCACCCCGTGATCTTCGTGGGAGAACCGGCTCCAGCCCCTGGGCTGGAGGAAAGCGGCTCTCCCTCGGAAGCCGCGGCCACGGCCAAACCCTCCTTCGGCACGGAAGGTGCATCGTCCCCCGCCAAGCGGTACGGGCTGCTCAGGGAGAGCGGCGGGTGGAGAGCCCTCGCCCCGCGGGCACCCCTCGCCCGCCGGCTTGGAGGGCCCCTTTCCCTCCTTCCGTCTGGAAACTCCCCCCCGCCCCAAATTTGCTTCACGAGTGTGAAGCCAGCCCGGAGAAGCTCCCTGTCCCCGGCGGCCGGCTGGACATGGGGAGGGTCCCACGAGCGATCAGCGCCCACTTTTTTTTTTTTTTTCTTAGGGGGGAGCGGGGGACAGAAGAGGTTTGTCACTGTGATACGTCGGGCCGGGGAGGAAACGCTTCAAAGCGCCGAGAGCAGCTTTTCGGGGCCTCCCGCACCCGGCCCCTCGCCGGGCCGTCTGGCCCGAGCCCTAATTAGGGCTCAGACCTAATGAGCTGGCGCGGAGGTGGGGTCCTTCCTTGGCGGCCTGGGGGGGAGCAAGGTGGAAATCCCGATGGAGAGAAGTTTCCCTGCTCTTTCTTTCTTGCCGAGGGAAGGGCGGCTAGCCCGGGGGGGAGGCGCTCCGAGCCGGGGGAGAAGGGGCTGGGGGGGCAGCCCCGCGCCCTGGCCGGAGCTGCCCCTCCCGCGGAGCCGGCGAGCGGGAGAGAGCCGGCCCCGCCGCGTCCCGGGCCGGGCCCCGGGGCTGCCCGCGGGGACACCCCCCTAAACGGTGCCGGGGAGGACGGGGCTCTGCACAAACCCGCCTGTCATCCTCCTCGGTCTGCGTGCGGTTTGCAAGTCAGTAATAACAGTTTGTACCCCTTAGAGGGCTAATTCAGCTTTCTACGACATTGCCTCATTTATTCAAATATTTATTTACTCCCTCCCCCCTTCCCGAGAGCTGATTTGGCCCCTTTGAAGTGGAAGAGAATAAAACAGTGTGGCGGAGGGGGGGAGCCGGGAAAAGCAGGGCTGCTGTGACTGGGACGGGCCCCGGTATTTAGCTGCAAGAAGCAAGTGTCTGCTTTCAAAATCCAAGCAGAAAACAGGGCGGAGGGCTGGGACCGGGGCTGTGCCTGCAGCCACAGCGCGCTGTCAGCGGCGCGCCCAGTCACATAAACAAGTAAATGAGGGAAATCGGAAATGCCAATTAATGTGCTGTGTGCGGTGTTGGGAGAGCCTTCATTTCGCTATTGGTTACCCGCAGGCGAGCCTCAACTTCCCTGCCCGCTCCTCTCCTGCAGGATGATTACGATGGAGGACGCGTAGGCCTCCTGGCTTTCTCCTGGCTTCGGGCACTTGAGGAATAAGAAAAACGCTCCGGAGCAAGCGGAGGCGGGGAAGTGCGGTGCCTGCTCGGAGCAGCGACTGCTGCGGGGGGCGAGGCGAGAGGGGGGTCTGCCGTCCCTGAGGCCAAATCCCCCGCTCAGGCTCTGCGGTCTGGCGCTTGTGCACCCTCTCCCCCACTCTCTCGGCAGGACGGGACGCGGCTCTCGGGGCACAGCACGGCGGGGAGTCCCGCTTTGCCCCGGCGGCCGGGGCTTCTGCGGGCAGGGCTGGCGTTGCTGCCGGGCGCCGGGCTCGGCGGGCGCTAGCTCCTCTTTCCACCCCCGTGCAACTGTCCTTCCTCCGGGCCTTACTTTAAAAAACGAGTTACCATTTTCTAGGGAATCATTTACCCGGTGTATTCTTGATTAAATGACTGTTAACCCTAAGAGACTGATAGGACAATCAACATGCTTTTCCAATCACCATGCTTTTCTTGGTTGGGTGTTGGGTTGGGTTTTTTTCCCCCACGGGGAGTCTCGCTGTAGGTCAAAACCTTGCTTTCTACAGCAATTAAGTCATATTTTCAGAAGGAATATTAGATTAAAAATACACCGTGATTAAAGCATCGTGTAAAAGCTCTGCAGCGGGAAGAAAATACTTGGTGCTCGTCTGTAGATTCTCTCACCTACCACCTACTCTGAATGCGTCCTGTATCTTCCAGCGTGTCCGGCCCTCATGATTGCAAATAGGCCTGTTTTCAAATGGAAATAGGACTTCCAAACTGATTATGTGTATTGAATCGGAATCACTCGCTAGATCCTCTTGTTTAAAATGTATTGAAAAAAGCATGATGGTTGCACAGCTCTGAAACTGGCTCCTTCTCATCTCAGGGAGGTCGATCTATTTTGCAACTTTTTGCCATTTGTGAATGTTTCAGCTAGATAATTACGCTGCCATTGTGGAAGGGCAAGGCGCTCACACACAAACACCCCCCCCCCCCCCCCAGCAGCGCATCCACCACCAGCCACCACCGCGGAGCCCACTCCGTGCACAGCCCACGTCGTGCCCGGACTTCCACGACGAGAACACGTCCGCCCTCCCCACGGCAGCGCAGCTCCAGCGCCGCGTCCCTGCCACCGCCACACACGCACGGCGTGTCCCAGCGCCCCGCCACGGCCACGCAGAGCCTCCCCTTGACACCAGGCACAAAATACGCGGTCCACCAGCACCCTCCCGAGCCCCACGACACAACACGGTGACCGCGTCTGGGTTCTGCTCCGTGAGCTACTATTTAAAGACGACTGGTCTGTATATGTGTGTGTGTGTGTCCGTGGAAAAGCCAGAGCCGGGGAGCAACAGCTATTGCTCGCCCGCTGAAGAATGAGGACAACCTCCCTGCAAAGGTTCCGTCTATTGATATATAATGAGAGCTTTAAACCCTGTCATATCTTCCACAGAATAATCCATTCAAATTCGGAAGGGTGATTAAAAAGCGAGGAGAGAAAAGGGGGATCTGCACCGGGCAGAAAGCGGGCAGCCCCCCGCGCCCGGCGGAGAGAGACATGGGCGGCAGGACGCGGGGTTCCCCCGCCGCGCCCCCCGAGGCGGGGGGGAAGCCCCGGCCGCGCACTCCCGGCCCGGGCTGCCCCGCTCCCGCGTCCCGCCGTCCCGCCGCTGCTCGGGGCGAGCACGCCCAAACTTTCTGGGGTGCTCCCTGGGGGGTTGCATTCCCCGCACGTAAACCAACGAAACGAAAACTGAGCAGGGAGGGAGTGGTGGTGCCCAGTCCTGCCTGCCTGGCGGAGCGCGGGGAGCCCCGGCGGCCGGGCTGGCCCGGCGGGCAGAGGCCGGGGCCGGGGCCGGGGCCGGGGCCGCCGCTCCGCCAGGCACGTCGAGGGGAGCGGCGCGCCGGTACCCCCCAGGCAGCTCCCGCGAAAGCGGCTGCACGGGAAACCTCTGACACCGCAGAAGATGCCAGTGCCGGGACCTGTCCTCCGTCCTTCCCCGCACTTGCACAGTACCTTTGCGAAGACGCAAATTCATCCGGCCGCATCCCGTCCTCGATCTTTTTTGGGTTACCGCGGAGGCGCCACGCGCTTCCCTGCCATTACCCCGCTAGGCGAGTGTGGAGTGTGTTGCAGTGACGGGGCAGGACCGGCTCCCCGGGCCCCATGCCACTCGCCCCAGCTGTGGCGAGGCGCCATAGGCGGTCAACACCTTGTCAGGGCGTTTGGGAGCAGCGTTTGGACGAAAGTCAAAGGGGTTCCCGGCCCGGCGCTTGCAGCCCTCCCGCCTGGGCACCGTCCCGTGTGCCAAGGAGGAGAGGGGCGGTGGGTGCGCACAGCTGGATCTGCTCGG
The DNA here is from genome assembly GCF_000737465.1 of Haliaeetus leucocephalus. Lineage (NCBI taxonomy): Eukaryota > Metazoa > Chordata > Aves > Accipitriformes > Accipitridae > Haliaeetus > Haliaeetus leucocephalus. The sequence goes on from NW_010973368.1 coordinate 1,826,991, forward strand.
CAGCACCTGCAGCCTGGCAGCCTGGCAGCGCGGGCAGACACTGCCTTAGCTGGCATCTAAAAAAATAAAGAGCGAGGCAGGCGCTGCCCCCGCTCGCCTGCAGCCTGCGGGCGGGGAACTTTGCGGGGCTGCTCCCGGCTCCGGCGGGCAGCGCAGCGCCCGGGGCTGCGGGAGATCCCGGCCTCTGCCGGCGAGAGACCCCGCGGCCGGGCCGCGGAGCCCGCTGGCAAAGGGCAGGATCGGGCCCGTTCCCCCTCGACCTGAGCACCGGCGGCGACTTTGGCCGCGGCGGGGTTTTGGGGGCTTTTTTCGGTAGGCGACGGGGGCGGAGAGGCTGCGCAGCGGGAGCCCCGCGGGGGTCCGCGGCGCTGCCCGCAGGGAGCCCGGGGAGGCTGCGCTGCGGGGCCGGCTCCCGCCGCCGGGGCAGCCTCCGGTGGGCAAAGGCGGAAAGTCGCGGGAGGGTTTCCTCGGTGTAAAATCGGGAGCGGAGCGGAGGCACAGGCCGGCGGCCAACGCTTCTTTCAAAGTAAGAGTTCTCCCATCCCTGCCCGCCTCGGCTCCCCAGACCCCACGGTTAATGCCGGGCACCTCAACTCCTACATACACCAGCAGATGCACGCATCTATAGGTATAATTCGCATATAGACGCAAAGTCGTAGACTAAACCCTCCGCAGCGGTCATCCACTGTTGGTTTTTTTCTCTCTGCGGTGAGCTAATGCAAAGAGGGGTGCAGGGGACGGGGAGCTTCGTGCACTCCATTTCGCAGCAGCAACAGTGCGTTTCTGAAGCAACGTGCAGGTTAAGAGCAAAAGCCGACAGCAAGAAGGTTCTCAAGAAAGAGATAAGATTTTTAAGAGCTTCTCTGAGAAACAGCAGCACCGAAAACAAAAAGTTTAAGGAACAAAAGCACCGAGAGAAACTCCGAAAGAACCGTGTCCTAGAGTCACATTATTAGGTCAGTAACACACTGAAATGAACTCAGCCACTTCAGCAACACCTTTGATATGAAGCAAAAAAGTCTGTTCCCTCCAAGATCCCAGGTGTGTGTAAGTTTGTCGCCTTCTAGCACGTTATTACTTGCCCAAATTTACTTGATCGAGAAGAAGGACTCCTGTGAAATCCATCAGAACAGATGGAAGTGAAGGTCTCATACCTTGCTTAGTTTTCTAAGCATTGCAACTATCCTTTTATTAAAAAAAAAAAACCAACCAAAAAACACCAACCAACCAAACCAAACACAGACCTAAGTAAACAAAGCCCCCACGAAGAACCCTAACCTCATGTGTACATGCGCTTTATTCTTTTCCTGTACACTTTAAGGAGCCCCTGTATCGATGAAGCACTACTCAGAATGATATGGGGAGTTCTCATCGAATGAATGCAGTAAGTCGTATACGTTCACTAAAATCAGCTATGTAAATTCACTTCATAAAGGAGCACAACCTACAAACTAATTTAAAATTACTCGGAAAGTCCCGCTGTGTTTAACGAATAGAAATATATCTCAGAAAACCGTAGCCATCATATTCAGGTTTCGTTGTTAGCCTGAGATATGGAGCTAGCCAGTCAAAACAGACCTAGTCACTTGGTAAATATTTTTAGAACATACGTTTTAAACTTTTTTCCATTTCTATACGCTAGCTCAGGACAGTGGATTCATACCGTCTTTCGCAGGTAATGCATTCGGCCATTTGTAAATGGTTTTGCTTCTTAATGTCTGTGTCATTGTAAAAAAAAATACCGATTCCCCTCTCCCCCTAACAAAAACTTTTACATCGTAGATTAAATGTGATAGTTAACGTTTTCATCTCTAGGTTTCCCAAGAAATTTTCTGCATAGTAAGTTGTTTCAAGCATGAAAACGATTTTCAGTTTCTTTTTATATCAGTACATCTTTTTCACTGTCTTATTTATATAGCTGACCAGAAGCCTTCGAGAGAAAGACATAGGATATAGAAAACTTTGACCTTACCTGCTCCCTAATGTGCTTGCAGCCAGAAAAAAAAAAAAAAAGGGAAAAAAAAAAAAAAAGAAGTAATTTCGTATTATTCACCACTTTGCCAGAGACGGTAACCTCTCTACCTCATAGGAACAGCCGTACTGGGTCAGATCTCTGTTACATATTTGATACATATAAACAGTATTACCATTTACTTAGGGTTTGGGGGGGGGTTCCCCCCTGAAGGGGATCATGAGAAGAACAGCGGGTCAGACAGAAAAAAAATATTTCTCAGCTTTGCTCCCGACACGGCCATGAAAAGACTGAAATTCTTCAGAAGTCACTCAGTCTTTACCTCTAGGTCCCCTTTGTAAAAGCAGCCGTCACGACAAGTTGGACCGGGGCTGCCTTCCCAGCGAGGCCCCTCTACCTGCGCTCCACCACAAAACTCCCAAAATCCCTTTTTTTTTTTTTTTTTCCCACCCCCCTCCCGTGGCAACTTCTCTTGGTGTCATCTCAGAGCTGTCTCAGATTACATTGTTTGGGATCTGCACTTTGAACACTGTCTTAGGGCCCTGCACTGCCTTTTGAACCGAGATGCAGGCAATATACTTTTAGATCAGCTCCCCATCCCTCTCCGCCGCCCCCCGCCGTGGGTCGGGTAAGAGCCCCGCGCCGCTCCGTTAGCCCGCTGCCGGGGGAGCAGCAGCGCCCGGTGCAGGCCCCGGCGCCGCGGGCTCCCCCGAGCCTTTTCTTCCGAGCATCCCTCTTTCTAACAGGCTGCTGTGAAACAAACCAAACAAACAAACAGAAAAAAAACCAGACAAAAACCACACACACACACAAAAAAACCAACAAAAACAAAACACCCACCCCACAACCCGTTTTGATATGAAACAGCAAATATGAAGAAGCCTTTTTGCTATTGTTGCTGTTGTTGTGGCCGTTGTAGTGGTGGTGGTGGTGGTGCTGGGTTTTTTGGTGGGTTTTGGTGGGGTTTTTTTCCACAGCCTGCTGTGCCACTACATGCACACTTCATGGCACTCAAGCATGAACTCCTATTTAGAGCAGGAAAAAATGCCCTCCGCGGTTCTCCTAGATTTACAGGCAGTGCCAGGGAGTGGGGGAGTGGAAGGGAATAGCCATCCTTCACTAGATCCCTTTATCTCTCAAAATACGGGGTGCCCACGGTCTCACGTCGATAAAAGAACAGTTATATTGGGAAACGTGCATTTCTTCCATCATTTCAGATTTGAATCATGCTGCCACCCCCCACCCCACCCCCCCTTCGCCATCCCATTATCCAAGTTCTGCATTGATTACTGGGAGACTGAAAATCAGCGTATTGGAAGAAGCAGGCGTTTAGACGGAGGCACATACTTTAATTTAGAAAAGCTATACAGTGACTAAGTCCTCGTGAGTGTTCTCGAGGGAGCCTGGAGATTAAAATGTATTTAGCCCCCCCCCCCCGAAATATCTTCATCCCAATCAAGGCATAACTGGTTTATACAAAGAATTTTATGATAAAAGGCAATAACACAATGTCATAAAAAAAACTCTATAAAATTGTTAAAGAGCAGTTTGTTTGCATTTCTCCTGATTGATATGTAAATACAGTTTGAACTGTGTTTGCTCGGTCTCTAGTGCTTAATAAAGAGATGAATTCACCTTTCTGTGGAACAAGTAAACAGACTTTAAACTAAGCCGACATCAGACAAAGTGGAAACGAGTTTATTTAATCGAAACTAAATCTAGTTTAAGAAAGATAAGTCAGTGTACATAATAATCCATTACAGTAATTACACCCACCACCAAATATGTGTTTATGAGGTTGTCGAGACACAATAAAATTCATTTCTTTCCCCCGAAGTCTATAATGAAAAGTCACTGGCTGGTTCTCTATGAACATGCTAATTCCAATATTTGGGGGGGGGGGGGGGAATAATATTTCTCGGCTCTTTTAATGCCTCTCAGTGCTCCTCACTTTTGAACGCTCCTGTGTTTGAAAGGATGCAAACATTAATTACATCTGAAGGAGAAATGTCGCCTTAACCACAGCACTTTCCCCTCGGTCTTGTATATTAACTCCCGGAGAAACTAACCCTAATTTAAAAAAATCCGTAGAGTTAACCCTGCTCTCGCTCCCTCCGCGGGAGCTGGCAGCGCTGTGCCACGGGCCAGGAATTCCCAACACTTTCTTCTTTCAGCAGAAATAACAGCACTAAGCTCCAGCCCGCCCCCCGCCCCCCCCCCCAACCATGCTTAACATGATGATATAGATCTGAAACGAATATTCTGCGTAGAGAAAGGAAAAAAAACCACAGGAATATTTTGGGGGTTAGTTGAGAATGTCGCTGTATAAAGCGGGACATAATATAAAGACTGAAAGGTCTCGAAATTCCTGTTGACACACGTGATGTTTTCTAGTTAGAAATAAGGGGGGGGGGGGGGGGGGAAAAAAAACCCCATTTTTTTTTTTTTTTCTTCTGTCTATTTCCTTTTTTCTCCATCCAGACTAGCACTTGGTGTCCGAGTAACACCGACTATCTTGTATAAATAAAAGACTGGAGCTTTCGAAAGCTGCTACTTAAACTGGAGGTTGGGTTATTTCCATCCCGGGCAAGCTGCTTTCTTTCTCTTCAAAAATATGAGCATTTCATAACACCTCTGTAATTCAGAGGTCTTTCAATGACTGCGATTCGCTTCCGTGGTGTAACTGAGGGGATCTGGAGAAAAAATACCGAAACCGAGCAGCAGATGCGAAGGAAAACGCGCTACGAGGTCTTTTAGGACGGGGGGACTTCTTATTCTGTTGCGCTCACAAAAGGGATGTCTGGGACCCGAAAGAGAGCGAATTACATGTATTTCGGGCTTGTCCGATACGAGCTGCTTAACTTGATATGATTTATATATTTACAGGAAAGTTAATACCTAACTGCCTTGCATTACCCATAATATTTACCTTCCTACCAATCGCCCCTCGGTGTCTCAGCCAGGCGCGCACCCCGCTCACCCACGCACACCCACGTGCGCGCACACGCACTTTCTCCTCATCTTCTTTACAAGCTTCCCAAATCGCTACACGCGCACACACACACACACACACAAACCCCAAACAGAAACAAAACCAATCCGCCTTAAACTGAGACGCAGCCTGCAGCTACCCTCTCGCCTGGGTAATGAGGTGGACGTGTGCAGGAGAAACTGCGTGGGCGTGTGTGTGCGTTGCTTGCCGGGGTGGGTAGGTGTAGAAAATGAAATACAGTCTGATAAAGAAAGTTAATTCAAACTACATGTCGTACACAATAAACTATCTTTTTATTTTGATTATAAATAAGGTGACTGTACTTCCCTTAAAATACAAGTACATAGGAAAACCTGGTAGAAATTATTATCCTTTTTTTTTTTTACAAGGTATTAAAACTGGATGCTCTTTAAATCGGCCGCATGTTCTATACTGTCAGCAGGTTCTTCGTTAAATTGTTTCTAGTGGCGTTAGACTTTTACCTTCTTTCTCCTCCGTGCCTTTGGCATTTGAATTTCTACTCCCGGAATACTTTGCTTTCTCTAGCAAGAAGTCTCTGAGGTGCCCCCCGCCCCCCCAATAATCGGACTAATGAATTTGGACTCGATCCCTTCGCCATCGAGTTTGTGAATCCCACGCGTTTGCTCGTCACTTTTGCACGCTGAGGACTGATCCTGTACCCCGTTAACTCCCTGGCGCAGCTCCCCCCTGGGAACAGGCTCCGGGCCCTGGGAGGGGCAGGGGCCTTTCGGGGTTTGGCAGCATCCCGGGTTGTTTTTCCATCAAGGAAAAAGAAAAAAAAAAAAAAAAAAAGATGGGGGAAGGGAGGGTCGGGAGGGGGAACCAAAGGGAAATAAAAAAAGAATATTCGTAATGTGTATAATTTATTAGAAGCTTCTTAGGAACTATATTTAAGCCAAATATCTACATAAGTTACAACAGGAAGAGGCGGCGGGCGCAAATAACAAACTGCCAGAGGATTTACGACGGGGCGATCAGTGTCCATAAAAAAGGTGGGGGTTGGTTTGGTTGATTGTATTTTTTTTTCTTTTTCTTTTTACAACAAAATATACAGGCTACTAAAAACTATGGGTTTAGTCCAACTTTTGACAGCATTATACAGCTACAGGTTCACATCAAACGTAAGGAGGAAAATAAAAGCCAAGCCTTTGATGACTCCACGTCTCCATCCGCTGGCCCTGGCGGCGGGGCTGGGAGAGGAGACCGGGGGAGGGGGGAAGCTGCTTTTTGTGTCTGGGTGACGCGAATGCGTTTTTTGGGGGGAAAACCACCCCATCCCCCAAAATCTCTATATTTACATGCAAGTCCTAGACGCTGGCAAAGTGTACATCTGAAATCCAAGCCTTCGGACCATGCCTAACGATGGTCCCCTTTCTGCAGACTGCTCCGTGGTTATTAGTCAGAATTTTTTTTAACACCCCATACAACAACCTTGGGAAAAAAAAAAAAGAAAAGAAAAAAAAAAAGACCCCAAACCATCAAGAGTAACAACAAAACCGAACAAAAAAAAGTCTCTCTCTCACAGGTCCTCAGAGAACCACTCAGTAAAACGGGGGCGGGGGGGAGGGGAGGCGTTAAAAAAGAAAGAAAAAGAAAAAAAAAAAAGAAAAACACTCAGTAGTTTGGATAGGACAGAGATTTGTGTGACTGGGAAAATCTGCCTTTTTTTTTTTCTTTTTTTTTCCTTATTTTTTTTTCTTTTGCTTTGTTTAATCCTTTCACCAGGTCCTACCGTATAGCAAGGTGGAGCAAGACATGGCAGTGCCATAGTCAGAAGTAGAAGAGTTTAGGTGAGACAAACTGGAGACTTGGCTCTGCAGAGAGGAAGGGCTGGCCGAGTGCTGTCCCATGTCTGGAGACTGCCCCGCACTGTTTGTCTGGTGGCTCTGATGCTGTCCGAGGCTGTTGCCATTGGTAGCCACTGTGATCGTTGTAGCTGCCTGCTGCTGATGGCTCTGGATAGCTGCTGTGGGTGTGTTGGAGCCTGCTTGGCAGGGCTTGCCATCCTTTACAAGCACTGGCACCGCCACCCTTCTGGGAGACTGCTGCTGCTGGCAAGAGCCGTTCTCCTGTTGCATCTGCTGCTGCGCAGCCTTGTCTTTGGCCTGGCGTTTCATCTTGTAGCGGTGGTTCTGGAACCAGATTTTGACCTGAGTCGGGGTGAGATGTATCATGCTGGCCAAATGTTCCCTCTCCGGGGCGGAGAGGTATTTCTGCTGCTTGAAACGTCTCTCCAGCTCGTAAACCTGGGCCTGGGAAAAAAGGACCCTCCGTTTCCTCCGCGGCGTGCTCTGGAGCGGGGCCATGCTCTTGCTCACGTCTCCCAGGGAGCCGAGGCTGCCCATGCCGCCCATGTTCATGCCCGAGGACGGCGCCATGAAGCGGGAGACTGCAAGGGAGAAGGCGGCACGGTTTAGGCGGCTCAGCTCAGCTCGGCTCGGCGCGGCTCGGCTCGGCGCGGCGCGGCGCG
>NW_010973368.1:1834533-1837394 GCF_000737465.1 Haliaeetus leucocephalus
ACCGACTTTTGCCCTGGCGCGGAGCCCCCGGCGCCCGTTGCCCGCGGTGCGGCGGGGCAGGAGCGCGGCCACCCCCCGCCGGCCACCCAGCCCCGGGCTGACTTACTTGAGGAGAAGCGGGGGTCCGGGTTGGTGCCGTACCATCCTGTCGCCGAAGCGCTGTTCCGCATGGTGTCCTGGTAAGGCGGGAGCTCGCTCATGTTGCCCAGGTTCCCATTGCAGTAGCCCCCCATCGTAGCATGGGAGAGCTGGGGGACCCCTGCCGCTGTCATATGGTAGGCGGCAGTCACTGTTCCGTTGTGGCCCATGGGGTGCTGCTGCATGGCCGGCTGAGAAACCTGAGACTGTCTGTAGGCTGACAAGGGAGCGCCCAAGTTACTGCCCTCCATGCCCACTTTCTTGTAGCTTTCCTCCAAAGGACTCAAGATGTCAGACACTGAGAAAGGAGTCGTATGCTTTGGGCTCATCGACATGATTCGGCGGCTGGGGGAAAAAAAAAAAAAAAAAAAAGGAAGGGGAGGCAAATCTTTTTTTTTTTTTTTTTTTTTTGCCAAATATTCTGGTGTTGCCTTAACGCCGATCTTGTTGGATGTACACGTAACCGAGTGGACGAAGTCCGCCTTAATTGGATTGAGTGGAGGCTCAGGGCTGCCTTTCGTTTGTTTTAGCCAGACGCCAGGTTTTAGGCTGCCACCAGAGGCGGGGCATAGGCACTAAAGCAACAAGACAATAGAAGCCTACATCTTGCCCAAGATAATTAGCTTACATGCTGATGACAAGGTAAACACCTTTAAGTTTTACTTGTCAGGATTTTTTTTTTTATCTCTTAAAAAAAAGAGAGACAGAGAGTGGGGGAGAGAGGAAAAGAGAGAGAGACCCCGTGAGCACAACTCATTTTATTTTTCTCGGGGGTGGCAATATCGTGGACGGGAAATGGAAGGCAAGGCGAAAAGACCCCCATTTGACTGGGTGAAAGGATTCAAAATCAGCTCCCGGGTGGCAAGGCTGTCAGCCCAGCCTTTGTGAGAGCCGGGGAGACGGGGCTGAATGCCGGTGAGCTAAAGGACCGAGTGCCCTTCTCCCCCCACTAAGTTTGGTCTGGAAGGAGCCCCGCCGCCGGGAGGGCAGCTCTCCGGAGGGCAGACGTTTCGCGCTGGGCCACCGCTCCCAGCGCTCCGCACTCCCCGCACCGGCTTGTCAGGTACGCCGGCCGGCTGGTGGCTGCACAGCGCTTGGGATTTAGCATCTCGGGAACCTCCTCTATGTCTGTCTGCTAAGACCCCCAGTGCGAGACCCCCAGTGCAAGGATGGTTTCTCTCCCTAAACCCATAAGTTCCGTTCACCTAGGGATTTTTTTTTTTTAAACTTCAGGGAGAGGTGGAAGATGCAAGTTTGCAAAACCACGCAGTAATTTAATTGCCTGGGGCGAGAAACTGCTGAAAAATAGGTTAGCGCAAAACGTCGCTCGTTATTCTCAAAGGCAAAGACTGTCACAGGCTCTCGTGGTCCCTCTGAACCCGAAGCTGCTTTCTAAGATTATTTATATAGCACGGGAGCTGGATGGAGAAGACCTCTCAGGTCATCTGCTACACCACCTTGCCAATGAATTCCCTGCAGTTTCGAATAAACGGCAATTTCTGACACTTTCGGATCCGTTCTCGAATCCGGTGTGAAAACAAAAGCAAGTCCATTCACAGCCCCACACGTACATGCAGCCAGCAGCTAATGTCACTCGGGTCTTTGAAGAAATCTCCCAAGTTGTCCAGTGTCTCCAAAGCTTATATTTCGGGGTGTTCCTGGGCGGAGGAGAGAAACCTCCCCTGAGTGTTTCACACCCTGGCCTACGGCCCTGGCAAACCCAATTTAATACAGCGATTACCTGAATATTAAGAAAATTACAGCGAAGGTACAGTTAACCCAGTGACTTTGAAGTGTCAAGTAACTATTTAGTAATTGCACTTGTAAATATGTTTGTGCTCGGCTGCTTCGTGCTTAAAAATGCAAAAGTGCACTTGCTACCCGGGAATAACTAAATATCTTTGTCTAAAGTGGCAGCATAAATAGCCGGTCGCTTTGTGACTGTGCTTGATATTAGTACATAAGGATCATTTTGCTTCAATTGGGAGGCTCTCATTCACTAGGCAAGAAACCGTTTAGGAGAAAGTAGGTTCCCGTATGAGAGTTAACATCCTTCAAGTGTAAGCCTCAGCCTTGATTACACTTTAGAGCTCTGCAAGAGGTGAGCTTTTCCACACAAATATAATCGGGGGAACTTTCCTTCAATCAGGCCTCCAGCTCTCCTACATCATCTCAGCTGCCTCTTTCGGCACCAGCTCCCTCAAGGCTGAATACCCCGAAGTGGGCTTGTTGTGAGTCTGCTGGGTCACCAAAGGCAGGGAAGGGCGACTTTGGGCTAGAAAGGCGGCTGCTTTTCCTCTTTTCTTTCCAGATCTTTAGATCTTGTCTTTCCGGATCCCTGGAACATTTTCTCTCCCCCCCCCCTCAGCCCCCCTTTCTGCGCGTGTTTTTCAGTACGGTCTTTGGTTTTGTTCCTACAGAGAGAGACACTCGACCTTGCCTTGGTGGTTTGTTTTTTTATCCCCCCCCCCGCCCCGGATTTCTCAGGCACATCAGCTCCGTGCCTGGTTTATTAGCCTTAAAAAGGAGGGGGTGGATGGAGGGAAAAAAAAAACCCAAACCCCACAGGATCCACCAAAATGACGCTGCGGTCGGCTCAAATCCGAGACGAACGACAGCGAGTGACCGCGCAATATGTGGGGCAGGAGCAGCGACTCTGTTTCTCCCCAGGGAGTGCGAGGCGGTGCCGCTGGGGAGGCCCCGGCCCCGGCCCCGGCCCCGGC
>NW_010973368.1:1837404-1840143 GCF_000737465.1 Haliaeetus leucocephalus
GGGGAGCGGGGGGGGCCGAGGGGCCCCGCCGCCCGGCCCGCGCCTTCCCGGGGCCGCCGCCAGAACGACCCCTTTCACCGCCGGCTGCTGCTGGGTGAGCTTGTTTATCCTCCTGCTCGATCGAGCGCAGGTTAAATCGCCTCCGAAACATCGCTCAGTTAGGTTAACCCGAGCGAGTCCAGCCTTGACTCTGCGCGGGGTCTCGTAAAGGGAAGTTAAGGCGAGAGCCCATCATCGCCCCTTCGCTGGGGAGCGGGCTGAAACTCTCTTCGGAGGTCTGACCGCTAATTTAGAAATGCGCCGAGGCGCGTGGAGGCACGGCTACGCCCCGCAAGGTGCCGACAGCACTTTTTAGCCCCGCTAGATCGACCTAGTGAAAAGGACGCGGGTCAGTCTCTGCTCCTCCTTTCCCGCTCCACATCAGCTACAGCGGGGCGAGTCGAACTGCGGACGAGTGGCGAGAAAGCTTCTTCGCTGCTGCCCTGTCCCGCCCGCTCACCCTTTTCTTTCAAACCCTCCACCCAAGTTTCGTCTGCCAGAGCTGGCTCCCCGCGGCCCCCGGGGGGGGTGGCCGCCCCGTCAGGGTCCTGCCTAGGCTGCCTCTAGTGATGTGTTCCTTTACCTGGTGATGCTGCTTAGTAAAACGCTCGAGTTAGAAAGAAATGCTAAGGAGGAGAGCAGGGAAGATGAGATGCGTTTTGCCTGGTGGAAGCATTTTCATGAGAAAGGCACGGTCTTCACCCCGTGTTTGCAGAATGCGGCTACACGGACGTCCCTTCAATAGCTTCTGACCCCACACAATCCGTTTGATAACACTCGAGAGGGGGAAGAATGGGAGACTTTGTCAATCAAATGGTGCCAATCCCAATGGAAACGGTGCCACCAAGATCGCAGCGCGTTTCCTCATCAACTGGATTGCGGGGGCTGGGAACTCAAGGATCAGCTTTTGAAAGTGCGCACAGGGCTCTCCAAAGACAACAATGTCTTTTTTATACGAGCTGCTGTGCCTCCCCAAGGGGAATCAAATGTGCTCGGCCAGCCCGAGCCGCCGAAGGGCTACAGCCCTGCCTTGCCACCCATTTCGCCGGGCAGGAGCCGGGGGCGGGGGGGGCGCTTCTGCCCGGGCCGGCGCCTAACTCGGCTCCTTGCCCCAAATGGCTTTTCCCCTCCTTTAGGCGCTTGCAGCTCCTGCGGTGGCTCCGCGCCGTTCCTCCGCAAGCGGAGCCCACGCAGGGGGCTGGCTGGAACCCTCGGGGCACCTGGGCTCGGAGGGGAGGGCGACCCGCAGGCAAACGCTTTCCCACCAAGAGAGACGCTTTCTAGGCGTAACTTCTTGGTACAAAGGCATGAGGCGGCCCGTGCTCCCCCTGGGCCTGTTCGCGGGTGCGTGCCTGGCTGCCCCCAGCCACCGGCACACGAAGCACCCCTGTCCGGCCCTGCCGCCCTCGCTCCCAGCGCCGAGGGGGCGGCCCTGCCCGCGGCCCTGCCCGCAGCCTGCCCTGCCGCGGGAGCGGGGCTCGGCGGGCTCTGCGGCGGGGCCGGCTGCTCCGAGAGAAGCCCGAGTTAAAGGGCTCAAGAGCAGAGCTGGGACAGACCCGTCCTTCTCTCCTGGTCAGCACCACAAGCCCAGACTATCCACGGAGAGGCTTAAATTGCCCTTCCAAAGCCCTGCGCCTGGGAAAGGGAAGAGATACCCCGCACCGCCGAGGCGGCTTGCTGCAACTCGCCCTCCTCGACTCGGCGAGCTCATCGAAACTTCACCACCGGTTTCCTGTGCACGTCGGTGTAATACACCCCCTGTCCTCCTAGCCCCCCCCAAATGGAAGATGTGCCCGGCACACGGTGCCCGGAGCCCACGCCGGGAGGGAGGGAGGGAGAGGAGCGGAGGTTTCCGCAGTGACCGAGTAGGGCGGACCTGTGTCCCTGTCACCGCCGGCCGCGGGCAGGGCGCTGGGACCGCTCCCTGCCTGGGCAGCACATGCTTGGGCGTGTAAGGCAGGAGTCCTACCCAGGCACGCTTCCTGCGAGCGCTCCCTAAGCTCCCTAGGGGGGGGGGGGGGGTCGGGAAACTCTTGCCGTGGCTCCTGGGGTCCATTCCCCGCCGTGGGAAAGCCCCCCTGCGCTGGTTACCTCGTTGGGTGGGAGAAACCCCGCGGCACGGCGGTGGAAATCTCTTCCCCTGGCGTGGGAATCTAAGAAAACAAGCGAAACCACCAAAGGCTAACGCGAAGATCCTCACCCCTCCGCAGCGCACGCACAGTTGCTCCTCCAGCTGCCCAGGGCGTGGAGCATCTCGCACTGGGGGCTTCTCGGGGCCCCTTCGCCGCCGGTGCCGGGCGGCCCCGCTCGCAAGGCTCGGTGCGAGGGCAGCGCTGCCTCCTCGCAGCTCTTTTCCCTCCTTCCCCAGTTCCTGGCGGACGGCTGAGCCCTCCTGCCCTAATCCTCCGACACCCCCCCACGGCCCCCCCCTCCCCGTCTTTTTCCTTTGCCGGGCCGTTCCCGGCCGAGAGGGCCAGGGTGGGGCCAGGTACGGGGTGCCAGGGCAGGGCTCCCGGAGCCGCCGTGCCAGGGCGGGGGCGGCCGGCCCCCGGTGCACGCCTCGGCCAGGCGGCCACACCGCGCCCCTCCGCGGCTGTCCCGCTTGGGGCCCCGGGGGAAAGGGCTCTTTGGAGGCATGGAAGCCCTGGTAGCCTGCGGGGGGGGGGGGGGGGCGGGGGCGCGCGGGCCGGGGGGTGGGGT
>NW_010973368.1:1840153-1841088 GCF_000737465.1 Haliaeetus leucocephalus
GGCCGTTGCACTGAGGGGGGGGGGGGGGAGCAGCAGCGCTCGCGCCGATGTATGAGCTGTTGTTGTTTGACCGCCTCATCCTGGCACCGTTATTATCGGCAATTAATAGAATGTCCCCCACACCTGGCTTCCCGAAGGTCAGTAGACTGTCACCGCCGCAACACTGCCGGTACGCGCAGACAAGGCTTATCGTTGCCCCGAAGCATCTTTGATACACCCCAGCCAGAGCTGATTTCTGCGGAGATCTCTGGAAGGTGGTTGTTGAGACAATTTTCAAAAAGTTGTTCTACAGAGATAGTTAAAAATACAGGCATGGATTATATAGATATAAATGCTTACGTAAATACTGTTTATCGGTACATACCTACAAACAGAATCCTGCCGGGATCGATCTATTTAACTGTTTTTAGATATAGCCATCGGTATATTGCATTAGATGGCTTAGGAGTTACGTGCTTTTGTATGTATACCCAGACATGCCTGCCCACACATACACACAGGTGTGTGGGGTGCATACCTCTGGCAGCGGGTATGCATGAGTGTATATTTACGCATACATTCACAGTCCTCAGCCCTGTCGTCTCTAAGTGTTTCAAAAAGGATCTCAGCTTTTAAGTGGGTCACCTCGCCGCCCTCCCCTTCCCTCGCCCTCCCCGTGGGCTCCGCCGGGGCCCGGGGCGGCTCCTGCCCTGGCAGCGGTGCCGCCAGGCCTGCGGCCCCGCCGGCGCCGGGGAGAGGGGCTCTCGGCTCCCGGGTGGGGCTGGACGCGGAGCCGACGGACACGCGTGTGCCCGTGGGTGCTGAGCGGCGGGGCGGGCTGGGAGCCGGATTTACGGCAGCCCTTTTCGGCGGCCGGTTTCAGCGCGGCGGGCGGGGAGGGGGCGCGTCGCCCACTGCCCCCCTGGTTTGGTGTCGAAGCCCCCCCCCGGCCCCCC
>NW_010973368.1:1841204-1881481 GCF_000737465.1 Haliaeetus leucocephalus
CGGGGACCCCGCGCAGCTGGCGGCCGGGCCCGGGGGCGCTCCCCCGCGCCCGCCGGGAGTACGTGCCGCTGGCGGGAAGGCGACCTTTCCCCCTCGACCTTTCCCTGGGGGTAACCAAAGCTCCCTTTTATTTTCAATGTCACTTCGGAGTTTGCCTTTTGTTCCCCGCTACCTCTCGCTTCCAGGGATACGGGCGGCTCCCCGCTGGCTCGGGGAGGGGCGAGCGGTTGCAAAGATATCTCATTTAAAAACGACAATGGAGCCCTTTCGACCAGCCCGGGTGGTGCCCGAGCTTTATTTTCGGGCTGGGGGGAAGGGAGTTGTTTGCTTTGCTTTTGTTTTCACAGCAAAACTCGAGGGCAAGTTACAGGAGGGCTGCGAGGAGCCCCGGCCCTTCCTCATCGCCCCAAGGTACCGGCCAGGGCCACCCGGCCGAAGGGCGGCCCACCCGCGCCGTGCCCGCGGCGGCCCGGGAGCCCGCGCAAACTGCGCGGCTCCAGGCGGACCTGTGCGCAGCGGCCCCCTCGTCACTGACGGCGGGGCGACCGAGTGCTCCCGTCATCGCCCCTAAATCCTGCTCCGCCTCCCCTCTGCTCCCCGGTCCGCGGCTTGCTCTGAGTTTCCCCGGGGGCTTTAATTCGGGAGGAAGCTGCCAGCTGCCCCCTTGCGCCCTTGGCTTTTTTCCCCTGGCAAGGGCGGTCACTGCGAGGCGGGGCGCTGCGTTTGCGCTCCCGGGCCGGGGCTCCAGCTGCCCGCCGTGCCCGGGGAGGGACGCGGCGGGGCCAGAGCCCCGCGGGCCCTCGGGGCCGAGGCGACCCACAGCAGCCTCCGCTGGCCGCCGGGGGAAGTGCAGCGCCGGGCCCGGGCCGCGGGGGGCTGGAGCTCCCCTGGCCCTGCCGACCTCCTGCTGCTGCTGCTGCTGTTGAAATTTCGCCCTAAACCAGGGCAAAACCAAATAAATGCGGAAACGGAGTGGGACTTTGCTCAGTCGTCCTCGTAGGAGAGCGGTGCAATTACGTGGATATTCGTCCCTCTTCACTGTGCGTTGCTCCAGATCTAGAGGGAAGGGTAAGCTAACCCTTTTAATGTTGCTGCAGCTCCTCCTCGACACCCTCCCATAGACTTAGCTCGGTCTCTGAGCAGCATTCTTCCCCCTCTCTGGGAAAGTACCTGCAATTCACCTGTTCCTGGATCAAGAGGAGCTGTTTAATAATTTGTGCCTGCTCCAAGTGTTCGCTTTTGAGCAGCACAGTCAGTTTCAAATTGTGCTCTTGACAGTTCGTGGTTACATACACAAAAGGTTCTCACTCAAAAACTGCCTGTTGGGAGTGACTCTGCCTCATCCCTATCTGCTTCCTACCCCGTGAGCCTGCAGCTCATGAGTACATCCCATGAGGGCTGAGCTAGCTCAGTCCCTCCCTCTGCAGGGGCAGCCTGGTTGCCCCATGCTCTTCTCTGAATGTGGGGAGTGAATCCGCTGAGCCATCGGCGGCTGAAGTCCTCAGAGGAAGAGCTGAGATGAGTCAGTGAGCTGGCCTGGTAGGGCCAGACTGACCCAACTGCCCACTGTGAGTGGCAGGTGGATTTGTTTATTTCTCACGTGAGCCTTAAAATCAACATTTCCCCCGAGTCCTAAAAAAAAATATAATCACGATTCACTCTGCCTTGATTTTCTTCTGTTCCTTTCCTGGGGGAGAGGACACAGAGGTTTCCTAGGCAAAGAGGACCATTTCAGAAGCCCAAGGGCAATTCTAGGGATGTTTCAGAAGTCTCCTTTTCACTTCATGGGAACCAGAGTCTCTGGGAAGATCATGCCCTCAGTCTGGCTAGTACAACTGGTAGGTCTAGTTAAAAGCTGACGTAAAAAGCTACAGCACAAAGGAAGCCATTTGTAGGGAAACTCAACAATGAACTTTATTGGTCCTGCTACCAAACCCATTAACAAAGCTATACACTCTGCAGCATTGTTTCCAGGCCTGGGTTTTGTTAACCAGCTACTGACATATATATGGCCCAGGGCGCTGATGTAACAGGTGCATTCCTCTTGCCAGGAAAGGGTTCAGTTCAGCTACCAGTTTCAGCTAGTTCAGTTTCTAGGTACCACTCTTTCAAGGGTTTCATGCTGTAAATAGGGTCTCAAAAGTTCATTGTACAGTGGGACGTATGCATGGCATACATGGCAGGGAAGCTCTGCTCAGGCCATGAGACCTGCGTGCCACAGAAGGAGTTTGACTACTCTGACAACAGCTCTCATCGCCTCTGAGGTGATGGGTCAGGCATCCTGGAGGCCACATCAGGCTCCACCGGCTGGACTACACTGCAATACTGTATCTTTCAAAGAGTGCTGTAAAACCAGCGTGTGCAGCTCGCTCACAGCAGCACCGATGGCACCTGTATTGCCATACACAGCTATGGAAGCAGAGTCCCTCTATTTTATGTAAGAAATGGAGATGGGGGTTAGCAAATTACTATTGTTTGCAATACTGAATTACTACTGAGTGCTTTTCTGTTACTGCATGTACCCCATATCCTTGCTCAAACACTGGCATTTTCACTCTCTGACATTCACTCTGCCAAATGTGTTTGTTTATATGAGCTGCGCAGCGCGAAGTATGGGATCTGCCAGGATGTTTTTCTGGCCAAGGAAGGTGAAGCAAAGGGTTCATCAAAATGCTTCACCTTTTCCTTCTCCCAAGAAGAACCAGTAACCTGGCAAAGAAAGGACCCAGTTGGAAAGGCACTTTTCACCCACTCCTGCGGCTGTGTGAAGAACAGAGCTGCTTCTAAATGAATTGGTCTTATTGTAATCAGCTGATGTCCACATCTTCCTCTGTTGCCCCCAGCAGTAGTCTGTCTTCCCTTTGGACATGTTATTGATCCATTGAGCAGGATTCTTTGGCTCCCTTATTTCTAGGCGATGGGTAGCAGGGTTCCACTTGCAACTGAGTGCTGACCAAAATGTTTCACAGATATAACAAAAGATGGGTTCAGCCTTGCTGAGTTGATCAGCAAGAAGGAAAGAATGAAGTTCAGCTTGAGGTTCAGTTGGGTTGAAGGACTGAAAGCTGGAAAACAAAAGCAAAGCCTATTTGTGTTGTAACCTAAAAGGTACAGCCGAGAAGTTTCCGAAGGTCCAGAAGTACTTTGCCTTTGAATTAGAACAGCACTTTCTATTCAAATAAAAATCCTAAAACATGTGCTAAAACCAGTCCTTGCTAGCAGCCCTATTTTCTGTTTCCCCAGACATTAGTCATTATTAGCATTCTAGCACAGAAGAGTCTCCGTGTAGCAGGACTATCTTCTAAATTACTTTGGATGATAGACATAATGAAGTTAAAAATTTCACTCATCTTTGCCCCGTCATAAATGAAAGCACATATTATACTCATTCAAAAAATAGCTAACCATAGAGTTAAGTTCAAGTTACATTTTCAGTGTAGAAATGTTTATGCTGAAAAAGCCTGGATACTTTCTTGGAAGTAGTTTAATGATGTAAAATAGTCCATTAATGGATTTTGACTACTGTGCAGTTTTTAAAATAATGTCCCTTATAATTAGTTGTTTCATCATTCCTTTATGTGCCTTGCTTTTTTCAAATTCCAGGGAAAGAAGACTGCTAAGCTGGTATAATGAGATAATATCCTTTACTGGCATAAGTAAGGCTATGAGATGGATTGCTACCCACATTGGTAATTATACATGCTCCATTTCCACAACTGGAACCAGAATGAATACTCTACAGCATTTTACTGTGTCTGAATAACATTAACTGAAAAAAAACCCAAGTAAGTAACTTGTTTACGTATTCGTATTGGAGGAAGCAACCTGAGCTGGCTTTCCTTAAGTCTGTGGAGTCAAACTCATTCAGTGAGCACCTAACACAGGACTAAGGAAGAAAGCCATTTTGCCATCTGCATACAATGCTTGCTGTGCCAGCTCTGCCACCCCATAGGGGTGCCAGCTTCAGGTTCTACATGGCCTGGGAAGTTGCCAGAACACAGGGAGAGCATCACAGGTTTGTCTAGTTGAGAGACACAAGCTTTATAGGTGAATAAACTCCACACTTCCATCCCATCTTCTCCGTAGGATCTCAAACCACTGTGAATATTAACGGTCTTAGGGTGAGAGAAGGAAGGATTTTGTGCTTATTTTGAGATGGCATAAGAGGCAAAGATTTAGCTCACAGTCATAGGGGAAATAGGTGGGTCCAACGCCATAAGTGTGCCCTTCTAGAAACCTGTTTTGACTAATGAATGGAGGTAAATCCACCGACTGCCTGTCTGGCTGCACTGACCTCTCTGGCAGCACAGCTTGCACAGTTTGCTGTCGAGGCCGAGAGGCAGGATTTCTCCTAAAAAGTACAAGCACAGTCAGAGCAGCTGGATGCTGCAGACAAACGAAGGCCCCAGTGGTCTCTGTGCCTGCACTGGGTACAGAGCAGCTAAAAAACAGGTCGAGAGGAAAAACACCGGGGTGACCGAGCAGCTCCACAGTCCCTCCTTGCGGGGCTGCAAACAGGGCTGCAGGCTGTGCCTCAGGAGCGCATATACGCTCTGCCATCGCCTGCAGGCAGGGGTCCGTCCTGCCACTTTGCCACCTGTGGCCCAGGACTCCCCCAGAGTGAGAAATAAGGATTGCATTTAAATTCAGTGGGAAGAGTCTCTGGTACTTAAAGCCTTTAAAGCTTGCACTGCAAAACCTATCAGAGAGTACTTGCTTTTCATTATTGCATTTTGGTGCTTTTTCAGTAAAAAAGCTTTGTCCTGAATGCAGCCTGGAAACATCAAATGGAAATACATATTACATGAAGCAGGGGTTTCCAAACAGATCTTGCTTTGGGTACTGCTTGCTGCAGCAACGCTTGCTGCTGGCTGGGATGGCAGCTGGAGCTCTTGGTGTCAGCTGTGGCCAGGGCTCCTGACAGCGATGGTGGCTGCCAGCACTTTGTACCAGCACTGCGCCTCTGCCCATCCCACCTCCAGCTCCCCAGCCCCTCGTCAACCCTCTCCCAGCACTAGGATGCCAATCGTAAGCTTCCTAATCTTTCCCCAGCCACACTGCCTTTTTTTTCCTCCTCTTCCTCCTGTCCCACTTTCAGCAGCTGACCAGCACTAGCAGTGTACTGGCAAGAGCTGGCTTTGGTGGCAGAGGCTGTGGGACAGCTTGCCTACAGGTACCAGTCTCACAGCTGAGCCCCTTTCTATGTAACACAGAGCAGCTTGAGTACCAGCAGAACTACGCAGGCTGCAGGATCTTCATGCCTAGGAAAACTGTGAATTACAGTGAGCAACCACTTTGGAAAAAAGAAAAAAGGTGTCTGAAATCTTTGTACCTCTGCAAAATTTTGGCTTCTGTAGAAACTGTTCAGTGGATTTGGGATGCTCAGCTCTCCATGCCCTGTTCCTTGCAAGGCATAATGCTTTGCTGAATGTGCAGCCCCCCGAATTGATGGGCTTCTCTAAAGTTTCTTTTTCTGACGAAGTTATTATGTATCCTGCATTTGTCAAAAATGGCTAGAAATGCAGGACTTTGCCTTTCTCTCAATCTGCATGTCATTCCTTCACAAAGCTTGAAAATATTTTTCCTCTGGCATTTATTCATTTTGCTGTGCTGTCTATCCTATTAGACTATTCTGCTGCAGATTCAGAAATGAGAACAGTTCCACCTCCCTCGCATGCAGCTCCGTTTCTCTTCAGTTTCATTTCCCTCGGGGTCACTGTTAGGTGATGATATGCAGTAATGTCCCCAGTGAGGTGCTGTTTCCATTAGCTTTCCGCTTCAGAAGTGGCCAGAGGTCTGAATTCTTATATGATTTGTTTTCTTGGCTACTTAGAAGATAAGGTTCAGTTCTGATCCCTCTTCTACACAGAAATGGTTCATTTTCAGGTATTTCTTCTTTTTCTAATAAGACAGTGTCTCTTACCTCCCGTTTTAAAACAAGAAGTATGTTCTGGTGGATGATTTTTTTAGTCAGCATTCAATACTATTTCTATAAAAAATGGTTATAAAAGGAGGAAGAAATCACATGGCAGAACATAGCATACACATCCATACACCCCTTAATGAAGACCACAGAAAATGCTGTCAGACATGTATACATGAAATGCAGTGAGAAAGCAAAAAAATACCTCCTCCTGTGGAGCACAAAGAGTTTTCTATAGATGGGTAGATGTATAAGCTCCATACTAAAATGATGCAGTCAGTTCAGTAGATGTAATCTTTGCTGAATCAAAGATGAATCGACATCCAACGTGCTTTCAGTTATGCTATTTTGGCAACTGCCTTTGGGGGAGGAGAGGGGGTGACAAACCAAGTACAGCAGGTTCCCATTCTTCCCTCAATGAAGGGTCATTTGACAGTTTATATTCTTCTGAGCACTGAAATGGCTTTTTTCTTCTGATCATGAAATTCTGACGTGTGGGAGCACTTCAGTGCCTTGCTTACAAGCTTACAAGCTTACAAGAGTGGTTATTCCCTTAAAGTTAATATTACTTGGTAGCCTTATATTGGCTCTTCACACCACTTGAGGCCCATGGTAGGGCTTTGCGAGAGAAGCTGGAGACAAATGGCCCTGTACTTCACCGTCATGGACCTTGAATAAACTGGTGTGGAAATGGGTTTGGAGACAAATTAGGGCTAGAATCTCAGGGGAATCCGTGACCCAGAAGTTTGGAGGAGGGGGTTTAGACATGCAGTGACTGTCACTGGAAAATCAGAATTATTGCTCATATAGTCAAACCTATAAATAAGCATCAAAGCTGGGGTGAATTTCAATCACCAGTCCTATTTCTTTCATCTAGTTTCGTTGATCTTTCCACGTTTTCATTGTATATTTCCTACAGTTATCTACATTTAACTAGATAAATCAATAGATATTATAATTAAAGCTGACAAGTTTAAAGCTGGATTAAACCATATAATTTTCAGTAGAAAATATATTTTTTCTGAATTGGCATCTTTTTCTCTTGAGCAAATCCAGTTGAAACTCCTAAGCAGTGTCGCTTGCCCACGTTTTTCTGTGTCCTCCAGCTACTTAGGTGGACGCCATCTCCCAGCTGTATTGTTGGTTACAGTTTGACATTATCAGAAGTTGAATTTTCTCTCCCACAAATATTCTTTTCTCTGTTTCAATACAGAAGCAAAGCAAGTATCAAATGTCAAGGCTTTTTTCAGAGACAGTAATTTCACCAGAACTCCTGATGTTTTGATAAATGGTCTGGGTTCAGGAGAAGTATCAAATTCTTCTGTGAGAGAGAAATTTCAGTTTGCAATCATCTCAAATTTAAATAAAAACCCCAATTGATCTGAAGTCTTAAAATTGTTTTGAGTAACTAAATGCCCATGAGAAAACCTAATAGTCTGCTTCCTTCCAGGGAGCAGAAAGCTGTGGAAAAAAACTCACAAACTGTACCTCTGAACATCAAATGTTTGGCAGAAGCCCGCTCCATCACGCAAGCTAAGTAGTTAACACAACCTTTTTATTCCTGTATGAATAACTGATGTTTGTTTATGTAGTTTATCAGAGTGAGAATAGAAAAGCAGTCATGTTTTCACCACAGCAGGACTAACTGGGTCTTATTTAGCATTGGGAGTGTTATGACTGCTTTCCAGGCACTGAAAGGTGTCTGACCTCCCTTTGCCAATCAATGTCGACGTTTGTTACCTGTCAGAGAAGGACTTCATTCTTAGTTATTAGGGTTTTTGTATCCAAAGCCCAGCATGGCTTAGTTTCTTGCCCTAGGAGTCATACAGTTGGGAACAGAGGTAGCTAGAAAACAGCTAGAATAAAATTTTAGGCAACAGCTATAGGTACTACATAATACCCATCTGCATTTATAGACACCCTTACAATTGAGACTGCAGAACTCCTTTGAGCACTACAGAGTCTGATCAAGCCATATTGTTTTATTGCATTAGAAAGCCTTCAGATAATCATTACACTGAGCTGACCACATTATTCATCACCGTTGTTGCAAGACCGAGGCATTGCCAAAGGCAGGAATCCTGCTTCTCCTAGCTGGGCAATAGCCCTTGTTTCTCAGAGGGATGTTTCTGAGTCTTGTGAGGTCACCTGTGATACAGCACCAGAGGCTGCGGCAGCATTCCAAGGCGCAGTTAGAAAATGTGCATGCTTTTGCTCTAGCAGACCCAAGGGTGTGGGTCTCGGGGGTTTTTTAACATATCATTCTGTCTCTACTGGTTTAAAAATGATTGCATGAAAAAGTGGTAGTGTTTTCTTTTTAGGCATTGTTCCCTCCACACGTATTTGTTTCCTTCCATCTTTTTTACAGTATTGTTGAATTTTACTTTAAAAGATGCTCTTCCAAAACGCTTAGTCTTCAAGAGGGAACTGGAATGCCTCTAGCATTTTCATTTTACTGAAAAACAAAACCCAGTGTCTCCATATGAGACATGCATATTATACTTTTATTTGGTGAACCAGAGCATTCTGTATCATCACTTTTAAACAGTGCATTGTGGAATGCTTTGGATAAGACAACCCATAGCCACACTACAAACTATCATAAAACATCTGCCATCTTAAATTTACTATTGCAGTAAAAAGCTCCTTTGTTTCTTGTTTTCAGGTCAACAGCTCCAGAGACGCATAGGTAAACATCTTCTCTCTTTTTTCCACAGGAAATGTTTTCCACCAAGTTTTACAATGGGCATTATTCTTTGTACACTATAATGTCTCTCCTTGGATTAGTTATCTAAATGAATGCTAGGTAAAGCTTTTAACTTTCAAACCTTCCCATCTTTATGTGCACACATAACTTCTACTGATCTCACAGAGTTGTGTACATATAGAGAAAGGGTAGAGACCTGGTAGTGGCTGCCATTGTACCTGACAATGTAATAATTCTTTTTGCTTCTTTCTTTAACTTTAAATGCAACTCATGGCATCAATATTAAATTTCTTCTCTCTGTGATTGCCTCTCCCTTTATCTGTTACTTTCTGTTGTTAAGTGTCCTCCTTCCCTTGTCATCTGCGTGCATGGGTGTTCTCTCTTGGTGTCATGCCAGAGAATTGAGGAGATCAAGTCACAGTCCAGGAGAAAACAGTTTTGTGACCATGAAGGACATGCAGTTGCAAAGTATATTTCTATTCCAAATCCAGCTGCATGTCCATTTGTTATTAAGAAACCCACAGAACTGATGAACAAGGGAGAAAAGGAGTCCGAGAGCAAGTGGCACATATGAGTAGAAGAATTTTTAGAGGGGTGGATTTGATTTGGCTGCTCAATGGCGGTGTGAGTTGCTCAAAGGGCTTCTAAATGGTCTTGAAATTAGAAACTATGGCCATTTCTCTCCAGCTGTTTGTGCAGTGGAAGGGACATACTGTGCTAGGAGGGCTCCGTGTGCTGAGACAGGCTGGAGAGGGGAGGGAGCATTGCAAACTGTGTCTCTCTGGCATCCACTCCTCCCCAGTGTATAGTTACATCTGATGTATAGCTTTTGAATTGGCTCCAGGTGAGGTAGCTGCTACTTGTCTACTTGTGTCTATTCACCTTTACTCCAACTCAGTTGTCCTCAGACAGCCTGGAAAACTGGGTCATAAACGGCTTATTCTCCCTCGCACACAGCCTGAGAGGTATGTGGCCAGGTGAGGAGATGGTATGGCTGACTCTCAGCCAGCAGCCTGGTGAAATACCACTTGTAACAGAGGCTGCCATGGGGACTTAGGGGAGCATGCTCCTTTTGCTTGTTGTTTGTGGAGCCAAGATTTCCGTGGGGCACTGGGAGAAAATGTGCCTTTTCCATTGGTGTGGGACTTGACTCAACGTGACTGAAGCTTTCCCTGAGTGTTTGAATCCAACATCAGAAAAAAAAATCATCTCCAGTATCCACTTACATGATAAAGTCCCTCTCAAAGTGATTGTACGAAAGAGGATCACGGAAGCTTTATACTTTTAAATAATCTATATTCACATATTTCTTTCAAGGTTAGTTTCTTTCTGGTAATCATTTCTTTAAAATTCATTCTTGCCACATCTCATTTCTTTTCCACATCGTGTGCTACATTCTTCTCTTCAGAAAAGGGCAGGTTTCCTTACTCTCCATCCATGTGCATAGCAGAGTCAAAGGGCTGGAGTCTGAAGGGTATGGCTGGAATATAACTGTATTGACTTCAGTAGTTACTCTAGGAGTACTTGAGAGAAAAGTCAGGGACAAGTTATTTTTAACAAAGCAAAGCCTATTGTCACAATTGTTTAAAGCTTTGTCGTACAATATAAGATGTCAGACAATGTTAATTTTTAAAAAGTACTCTTCTATTGTTTGCAACCTTCTGCTAGCTGAGAACTTTGATATTTTGTTGGATTTCTCCTTCTCATCACTCAGTTTTGCAATTCTTTTCTTCACTAGCCCAGACTAAGAAACACTTCTGAATTACTGCATCTGGTAGCTCTGATGGTCCCCTGTGACTGCCTAATTTATTTGTGTACTTATAGATGAATCATGAGTAACAGAAAACAAACTTGAACTCTACCATTTCCACTTGCTCAAATATGTGATTTTAATGAACAGTAAATTTGCTGGAAAATGCAGTACCAGTTTTCATGATATTATGCATGTGTGAATCGCACAAAATAACAGGACTACGTGGACAACTTGACTGAGTTGTCTCCTTTTTAATTGGAGTAAAGGACCAAGATTCCTGAGGCGATCTGAATGAGCTTACTAGCCTGTTAGACAGAACCTCACTTCTTTGTTGGATTCTTTTGAGTCACCCAAGTGTCTGGCTCAGTTGTGTGGTTTACACCCAGTAGTATAGGTCCAACAGTGGAGGACTGATTCTTCCTTCTCTAGTGCTTTATCTCTTCTTGGATGGGTTTTTCACTGCTTTCCCTGACGGTTCTCCCCCCTCCTCCAATTTTTCCAATATTAAAACTACTCTTTTCTTTCTGTTGCACACTGCTGCTTTTATTCACACACATTTTGTTATTCTGTCACTTTTAGCCATGAATACTCTGTCTCTGTCACATTTTTATGCTACAAATGTCCTGTTTTGCCCTGTTTTACACATCTACATTGTGAGGAGTTAACTCACCCTAGAAATACTTGCTTCCCTGTATTGCCTACGAAAAGCAGGTTATATAGCTGTCTCTGAGTAGAAATCTGCATATTGGTATCTCTAATTAGGTGTGTTGGATCTAGTTCTTTTGGTCATCACCAGTGTCCTTGCACAATGACTGCTGGGGAGCACAGCAGTGTTTTGAAATTCTCTTCTCAGAGTGGAACTGGCCAGGGAGCCGAGTGCTAGCCCCTCGGTCCTTGCTCCCTGCTCATCTCTGCCTCTTTGCTCAAGATTGAAACTCACTCCCTTTTCTCACATGCCTTTATTCAAAGCTTCCTTACCTCTGCCTTTTTTTTTTTTTAAATCTAGTAGCAATGTGGCTTTTGAAATTACATTCATTGGCATTGTATGTCGCTGTGAAAATTCACATCCGTCCTCCCTGCCCTTTTCTTACTCATTCTTTGAAATAAAAATGCAAAACTAATAAATAAGATTCCTTTCCTGAGTTTTTACTTCTTAAGTAGCACATTTTTTCTAGCTTAGATGGCCCTTCTGCTGTTCACAACATCCGTAAGACAGTTACAGTATTTCATTAGTTATATAGCATAAGAAGTTATTTGCTGGACAGCAAGTTTCAGTGAGTACATTCTGTCCACTGTTAATGTATCAAGGAGGACAACATGATCCATCACCCCCATTGAATAGCCTCGTTTCGGGCTTTCCTCCCTTCCTCCAGATTCTGCACCTTGTATTTTTCCTAAACCAATCTTGTGTTTTTATTTCTATCTCCCCAGACTCCTTTAGTCCTTTCATATTATAAGTCTGTATAACATGATGTCCCCAGTGAAGGATGGGAACATTTCCCAGGGAAGAATCGTCTGCAAATGCCATAAGTGTGTTTCTAATTTTCTTTTTTTCTAATCACACTAAAGATATTAAATAAAATCAGAGCTAGCTTGAGTCTCTGTAAGAACCCTCTAGGAACCTTCCCCAGCTTGTCACATTAGTGCTTATCATTTCAGTCCAACAGCTAATTTATAACTCATGTGTTAGTGCTCTTGAAGAAAATTAATGTAACAAAACACAATTCCAGACCTTTTCAAAGCAAGGGTGATATTTGTTTTAAAGAAAACTGACTGCAGTCCCTCATGCTTCTTCTCCCACTGATTTCACTTGCTCATGTTGTCACACCCACATACTCACAAGTACAGCAGTGTGTCCCCAGGATCAGCTGCGTGCAACTGGGACTATAAGGAAGTCTAGCTATTGAGTCCTCACTACATGTCTTGGGTTCCCCTTCACTGGTGACAATAGGCAGGATTTTGGATAGGCCTTTTACACCTTTTAGGAGTCAAAGGTTTTACGATATGATCCCCTGACTCCAAACCTTGCTTACTTCATGTTTCATAAATCTAAAGTTGATGTTGGTTGTCTCTGGGTATCTTTAAGGTTACAGCCCACCTTCACACTGGGGTAGTGGCAAAAGGAAGGACCCATGTCGTACACCATAACTTTTTTACCCCACTCTCCTTCCATCAGAGGTCTGTGCTGTGGCCTTACTGGAGCAGAGGCCTTCAAGTCTTCATGTAAAAATCACATTCCTCAAGGTTTACCAGTCTGACTGCAGCTGATCTTGTCCTTGGTTGTCAATGCAGGTACCTCAAGGATTGTTATCTTATTGGTCTGTAAGTATGGCTACTTACCGGTAATTTTCAAAGTTGCCTCAAGTAGTCATTCAAGGGATTTCCAATTATTTTTTGCATTGTGGGGTTATTTATAGGTTTTATTTTATGTGTAATCTGCTTCCTTTTATGGAGCTGGTCAACAAATGCTAAATATGATTTGTTTATTCGTGATGGACTCCTAAAAATCTCAGCCTGAATAACCAGTCATCTCAGACTCTAAGTTAATGTGGCACATTATCAAAGCACTCAAACAGAGAAGGTCCCATCCTGTGCAGTTTGATTTTGGTAGAGTGACTGAAGCATACTCTAAACATGGGACAAATAAGTTCCATATCTCAATGGTTTTAGAGTTGCAGTCTG
Organism: Haliaeetus leucocephalus; assembly: GCF_000737465.1. Classification (NCBI taxonomy): domain Eukaryota; kingdom Metazoa; phylum Chordata; class Aves; order Accipitriformes; family Accipitridae; genus Haliaeetus; species Haliaeetus leucocephalus. The sequence continues at coordinate 1,854,270 of NW_010973368.1, forward strand.
TTGAGCTGAATCAATTACAAATGGAGGGTCATTCAAAGACAGCAAAACATGTAAACTGTAATTTCTCATTTTGCAACAATGAGTCAAATAGCACTGCACAAGCTCATCTTCTGCATGTTTTTGTTCAGTGTCTATGGTTTTTAGCACTGGTGGTGTTAGCTATGAACACGCAAACCCAATACACATGTTACATATTTATTCTATTTCAAGGTCAAGATTTCCTGAGAGGATAGAGATATACAAATAACTTACATTTGATATGGCTGGGTATTCAAGCAGCAGTGCTATTGTAAGTGATAACAAAAGACAAAACATAAGTCTGATACTTAAGGCCAGAACATGTTGTTTTTTGAATCTTTTGTAATAATATGAAGGAATAGAAATTTTATCTTCCTTGGAAAAAAACCTTTCTCTGTATGTTTAGTTCATTATATCAGCTTTACAAAATGATTCAAGCAGCCTTTGCAATAAAAGATAACACATTAATGTTCTTACAGTATTAAATACTATTTCTTGATATACACGAATATCCAGAGGTCATTGCTTTCTTGTCAGAGAGAAATCTTAAGCACTGTTTTGTGTGTTTAATTATAAGATCCTTATGTTTCAGTAAACAAATTCTGACCTCACTTAGATGCTGGTTTAGGGTTCTTTTTGTAAAAATGGCTGTTAGGGGATTACCACTGCCATTTTGTTTATTCTGTGTGTATGCATTGTCATCTCTAGTTTGGGTTGTAAAACTCAAAGTCCAGTACATGCTGATGAACATACACAAGTGTGCACATACACTTCTAATTTCTTTGTCTTCTGCTAAGTTTAGAATTTCATAGACAAGTTAAGATAATCCATACTAGAAAGACATTGTCCTACATAAATTTTTTGTTCTAGCACATAATTGTCTATCACATAAATCATGAAACCATTAAATAACATTAACAATTTTAAAGGGTTTTTGCATCATTTCCTCCATTTAGGGCTGCATTATGCCCTGAAGTAAAGCCCTTTCTAGGAGAGGGGATGAGAACACGTTCATGGGGCTGCAGTGCTCATGAAGCCATGGTGGATGCCATTATATTGGCCTCATATTGTCCCCAAGTGTGCTGGGAAAAAGAGTCATCAGTGGAATTTCATTCAGGTTTGTGTTCAAAACCTAGCACAATGCACTGGAAACAAAGGCTCCCCAAACTTTACAGCTCAATTCCTAGCCTGTTCAGTGAGGAAGGATAAAGAAGGAGCCAATTTTTCTCCTCATCCTTTTCCTTCACCTGTGCTCCCAAGAAATGCATTTGTTGGAAGTTCAGAGGCAAGCATTAGGCCAGCCAGTCGGCATGGTACTTGGAGGATGTAGGAAAGAAAAGGCGAGGCAAGTCGCGCAGGAGGATACTCATGGATCAGAGTCAGCCTGCACAGCAGAGAGGGTGCACAGGCTCAAGGGACAGAAGATGAATATCAAGTGAGGAAGGAAAAAGAAAGGAAATCTGAGTGGAAGGAATGGCCAGCACGTGTCCTGGTATCAACTTGCTCTCCAGCACCCGAAAGAGCAACACTGGCTGCTACTGTCCCGGAGGGCTCTGACTTCTGCTCTTGCTTCCCACTCAAATCAAAGGCCTCTGTTCTGGTGTTCAAATCCCTCTTCAGGGACAGGTCTGAGCGACACAAAGATGGTTTCTGCTTCTGTGAGGCTGATCTGATTCCCCAGCTGCATTTCAACCAAATCTTGACTGTGTAGTGGGAACTTCTGTCACTAGGAGAAGGAGCCAGGAGTCTCACAAGAAGTGCACTGAAGTTGCAGATCTTGTTCTTGCAAGCAGCAAAGATCTGACTACAGATCTTAATGTGCTGGGAGCTAAACGCAAAATGCTGTTCATCTACTTGGTGCCTCTGCAATATTTTTTCAAATACAGACATCTGGAGGTGTAGCACACCCATTTAATCAACATAGCAGAACTGTTTCAATTTTGTCTCTTGCATTGGGAATTTATATTTTATTTCAGCCTGCCGCAGGCAGCAGCACACTTGTGTCAGGTTCAGGTACAGTCTGCCACAGAAGAGGAAAAAAAAGCGCTCTCTTCCCCCCCCCCCTTTATTTTTTCCATTATCTGGAATAAAGAATTCAGGCTCTCTCAGCATCACCTTAACATGAGCCCTCTGATACTTGCAGTTTTGCATAGATCCCAAGGTCTCTTTAACATATGATTGTCTCAGTTTAATCTTCTTTTATCTTCTTAAGGCAAGGCTCTCATACCTGCAAAGGACAGACGCCTTGAAACAACATGCAAGGCTCAAAGAGTAACAGGCAGAAAAAGAGCTAGGGATTTCCTATTTTTAACAAGTCCATACTTTGAAGGCAGTTAAAAGATTTTGGAGAGACTGATCCTAAATTTTTGGACATTTGGTGTTGGCAGCGGCACAAATGTAGGGAAGTTAGCCTGTTAACCAAAATACGAGTTATTTTGCTGTTCCCTGACAGGATTGCAACTCAAACTTTTCTTGTTCAGGAAGATTTGTCATAATATCAAATCTTCAAGCAGCAGACAAAATAAGAAAATCAGGGTAAAATAAAGAACAAGGATAATCAAATCAGTGTCCAGTCAAAATGGACAGTATGGAAAGAAAGAAAGAAAGAATTTCAAAGCAATGAGCCTAATCAAATTATCCCTTGGCTCTGGTCATGTTATATAGCCTGAAATGTTCTAAGGAAATCCAGTTCAATCTACTGAGCATTGAAAACCCCACCAAAAATGAAAGAAAATCCACTGAGACCCTTGCATATAGTCCAGTGAAATCTTAACCACAGGCTACCTGATTTTCTATTGAAGTGTGTTATTGTTGGAACAGGTACACAGATGGTAAGCAATTTCGGGGAAAAAATGATTTTTTTTTTTCTCTTCTGAGCTTTGCAGCAGTAGCAGAGCAGGTTCCATAAATCCTTTTTGCACTTAGCCCCAACTCTGTCCATTTTGCTCTGATCCCTGATTCCATCACAGCAAGACTTACATCAGGTGGTTTCAGATCCCGATGGCGATGGTTTGTCCCCTGGGGCAAAGTAGAGGGTATGAGTCCTCAAGGTCATGAGTCTCTTTCTTCTCTACTCTACACAGGAAAAATCATTCCTTCTTCCTGCTTCTCTCTCCAAACACTCAGGAAAAGCCCAGCACTGTTTCAAATCTTTTGATGCCAATTTTCCAGGGAATAGATTAGAGAAGGAAAACAAACCTTGTGAACTTTTGAGCCTGGGAAATTGGATACTTTTCAGATCTGGAACAAGAATCACTATCTGTCTGGAAGAGGTTCTCAGCAGGTGTCAGATGACCTAATTTAGTTGTCAAACCAGATACGGACAAAAATGAACTTGTGGGTCTCACGTAGGAAGCAAAGATAACCCTGCTCCTGCTCAGCCCCATAGGAAGGAATGGAAATTCTATCCCAAATCCAAGCAGCCCTTTCAAAATTTTCAGACCACAAAGGTGTGACTAGTTGTACTGGTTTTGGCTGGGATAGAGTTAGATTTCTCCTTAGTAGCTTGTATGGGGCTACATTTTGGATCTGTGCTGAAAACAGTGTTGATAACACAGGGATGTTTTCTTACTGCTGAGCGGTGCTTACCCAGAGCCGAGGACTTTTCTACTCCTCACCCCACCCCACCAGCGAGCAGGCTGGGGGTGCACAAGGAGTTGGGAGGGGACACAGCCGGGACAGCTGACCCCAACTGACCCGAGGGATATTCCAGACCATACAACGTCATGCTCAGCAATAACACTGGGGGGAGTGGGTGGAGGTTGGCTGGGGCTGCCACTGCTCAGAGTCTGGCTGAGCATCAGTCAGTTGATGGTGAGCAATTGGGGGTTTTGCATCACTTGTTTTTCTGGGTTTTGTTTCTTTTCCTCCTTAATGGTTTTTTTTGTTGTTATTGTTTTGTTTTGGTTTTTGTTTTTTAATTTTAAACTGTCTTTTACTGAATCCACAAGTTTTCTCACTTTTAGCCTTCCAGTTCTCTCCCCCACCCCACTGGTTGTGGGAATCAGCAAGTGACTGTGTGGTGCTTAGCTGCCTACCAGGCATAAACCACAACACTAGTAAGGTCACTTCAATGCCTCAGAAAAAATGGTCTAAGCAAAGATACTGAGTAAAGACATTAAATGTAAGCCTCTTATACAGCATAATGCTTAATTTAGCATCAAAGACTCAGCACTGAGTCAGGGAGGGGGTCTTGGGTTTGGTTGGTCAGTGGTCTCATATCATATCCATTGATCAGTGGTGCATTGCTTTTCCCACTCCTATAAACACTTAGAAAGTACAGGAATGTAAGAAACCATCTCCAGAGTCTTCCAAATGGGAAACAGAGCTAGTCTCCATGTTTCATCTTCCTCCCATCAAGGATGAACTCCAGCTCCAATAGATGTATTCTCTTATTTCAACAAGCTGCCAATAAAGAGCAGATCTGCAGTGGAAGCATTAACATCTATTCCCACAACAACTGACAAAGGAGACTTGCTGCCTTTGCTACATTTCAGTAGGTGGTGTGTGTCCTTGGCATTTACCAATCTCTGGCAAATCTATCCCTTTTGCCATTAAGGTGCAACACTGTTGACCTGGCCACACTCTTGCTTCCATCCACCAGCTTCCTGCAGGGCTAGGAATCTTGCATGGGGAGCAAGGAAGGGCATTTGAAAAGGGTAGGAGAAAAATAAAATGTTACTTGGGGAAATTTGTTGTGGAGTCCTGGTCCCCGGCTCATGCATGAACAAACGCCAAATTATACTTCTAATAAATCTTAGCAGGGAAACAGAGTGGGTTCAAGGTTACTATTTCTGAAAAACTGAATTGTATTTTCCAGTAGTATACCCCTACTGCAATTCTTGCTAACTTACATATTCAGAGAAAGAAAAGATTACTGCCAGCGCTCTCAGAGAGAGAATAGCTATTCAAGCATAGAAGTGTCCCCTCTCGGGAGTGTTTCTGTTCCCAGGGAGAAAATTCAGGGTCTTTTTGAGAGATCAATATGAACTACCCATGAGTTGCAGGATCCTTTCCTTCAAGAAAAGCTAGTCAGAAAATCAGAAATGTTTTATTTCTTTTTGAAAATGTTCATCGCTCAAACCCAGAACTTTTCACAAAGACGTTTTGTCTTCAGTCAGCTTTTGGCAGAAGAATTTTTCAGCCCTCTGTGCTCCCAGGAGTGGATTTGAATCCAGAGCCATGGTGCCTGAAACCAACTGCTTCACTGTCTCTTTTTTGCACAGAAGGAGAGTCTGATATGGAAGATGTAATCTTGCTTTTTCAGAGATTTCATGGGAGACTCTGCCCCAGAGACACCCTCGCCCATGTGGCATGTCGAGAGGCTAAGCAGTTCTGCCATGCAAGGAAGAGCACACGAGAGGCTGAGCACACATTCTGCCACACAAGGAAGAAGATGTCCCTGCCCAGAGATACCGGGCATCTTCTCACATTTGATTTGTACCTCTTTGCTTTGTTCTGCCTATGTGGTACCTTGGCATCCCTGGGAGGCCGCTGCTCAGAGACATCTTCCTGAGCATCACCGTTGCCACCCAACACCAACACCAACTTGTGTTGAAGCTAACTTGAGCTGGAGGACTGACAGCCTCTGTGTTCCCTGCACTTATCACCCCTAGCAAACTGCTCAGCCCCTGCTATTTCGAACAGTCCGAGGCACAGCTAACCTTACATCTGCTCCTCAACCTGGCCTGACATTTTGAAACACGCCTGTGTTATTCATAAAAATGACAACGCAAGAAATATCATCTTTTCCCTACTGAAAACTCAAAGTTAAAAGCCATCACAGCTGCTGCAGAGGCTTCACCAAAAGCCGTATCAGCAGTTTCTGTTTTAAAAACATTTTTTTTTTACCCAGTCACACTGATGCAGCTGCAGTTTTCGGCAGAGCCTTCTCTGTGGCTGATTTGCCGTTTTCTCTCACTTTCCGTTAAAAAACATCTAGGGCTTTCAACACCTCAAGACTTAGTTTTTGAAACTCTGAAAGTGAAGGTTAAATATATCACAGCGTCTGGCAAAGCTCTGTTAGAGCCAGGGTCAAGTATTTTGCATTTTTAGATGGAGAAAATTCTTTGTTCTCCTACTGCATTCTGAATGCCAGCTGAAATTACCAGAAGTTACCTGAAACTTGCCGTGTCAGTAACATACTGTGAGTTCCTCAGCACTGATGGGTGCTACCTGATGAATTTGAATGGTCTGCCAAAGGCAATGGCAGAGGGTCCAAAACTCCCGTGGTCATGAAGGCAACGAGGAGCCGGTTGGTTTCATAAATAAGTAGGAGCCAGTCAGTTTCACAAATGCCAGTCTGGATACCATGGGAGGCAAAGACTTGCTGGAGTTTGTACTGCTTCCCCAAAGTGCTTTCCTCTCTCTAGACACTCACCTCCGCTCCCCCCAGGAGCCACCGGGTCCAACTCTCATCCAAGGTTCAGGTTCCTTCAGAAACAGACAACTGGGCAATAGCTTTTCAAGACGTGGGAAAAGAAAAGAGTTGGCTCTCCTGAGGACCATGGTAAGAGGGTGTCCCCTGCTGATCTGAGACCTTCTTTAACAGACTGGGCTGGGCAGGAGTGGGTGGCCAGGCTGATCCCTGCAGAGCTTTACAAGGGGAACTCTCAGCAGAAAAAAGGAAGGCTGTTTCCATGCCCTGAGAAGTGTGGTAGTCCCACAGCAAGGCTTCAAGAAAACCTTGTCGAAGAGGGAAGAAAATCACCTCTTAGGACTCCTAGTGATGCAATAGGAGAAAGGAAGGGAACGTGTCATCAGCTTAAAGATTGTTTTCATTTTTTTCATGTACTTTTGTGCTGTTTTCTTGGTTGTTGTCTTCTGTGAGTGCTGTTCCCACACTTCTCAGAAACAAATGGATGGGTGAAAAGGATATTCTTCTCCAGCTGCCCTTGATATCAAAGGAGAGATGAGTACTTTCTAAAGTAAAAGATACAAAGACTGATTATCTAACACCTCTGCTTGACAACTAGCTTCTGCGTCCATATATATATATATATATATATATATAAAGATACAACCTCTTCCCTACTCATTTCAGTCAGTGTCTGTGCTAGTGGTTGTGGTAGGATGAAAGTAATTTTGGGGGTTTTATGCAATTCAGTGCATGTAATTTAACAACAAAAAATTGAAACAAAAATATAATTAAAAAATCACCAATAGTGAGAAAACGTCAGTGACACTAGCCTATCTCTTCATTATTACAGCAGGTATCCAAAACAGTAATACAAAGTGGTCTGAACAAAGAAAGATGAAAATCAGTGAATGGTGGTTTGCTATACGGTGTATTTTCTTCTCTCTGGTAGTTCCATTTCATTTTTGTTAAGCTGGACAGATCTAGTTATCTGAGAGTATCTCTGACAAAATTCCTACTCTAAGGGCTTTCCCAGAGCAGAATCTCTTCTGGTATAAGATTGCGAGAATATAAGAACTTCAGTGATAAGTCAGATCAAAGGTCCACCTAGCCAATATCCTATAATAGCCAACAGTAGCTGTTTGGAGGAGAGCAAGAGGGTAGAGAAAAACATATAGTGATGCTGCTCCAAAACAACCTTCTGATCTCCAGCAACTTGTGGCTCAGAGATCTCCTGAGCCAGACAAGGTATTCAATCTTTTATGAGTTTCTGTTACTTGAAATTCTCCAGTTTTTCCCTGAATTCATGCACAGTTTTAGTACCCACAATGTCTTTTGATATTCTTTTGCTTAACAACATTGTGTGGAGAACCATCTCATTTTTGTTTGTTTATAATCTGTCACCTGCCAATGTCATGGGATGCTCTTTCGCCCTTGTACTGGGAGGGGGACAATCATCACTTTCTATTTGTCTTCTCCTTGGCACTCAGGACTTTATACACCTCCAGCATATTTTCCCTCTGTTATTTCTTTTCAGGGTGAAGATGCCTCCCCTTGTAGGGAAACAATTTCATACCTGTGCCAACCTTCTTGGAGCCTTTTCCAATTCTGCTATGTCCTTTTTGAAAAGGGCAACCAGAATTGTACATACTGTTCAGGATACAGACGTACAATGAATTTATACAATGGTATTATGTTTTCTCTTTTCCTTTCCTTGGCATTTTTAACGTTGTTTTCATTACTAAGCATTGAGGTGGCATTTTCATAGGACTGTCTGTTATAACCTTTCATTCCTGAGTAGTCATCTCTGAACCCATAATATTATATGTGAAGTTATCATAGGATTTTTTTTTTTTTAATGTGCATCACTTTTAATGTTCATCTGCACTAAACTTCATCTGCTATTTAGTACTCAGCCACTCCATCTTGCAAGATCCTTGTGGACAGTTCTGCCACCCTACAACTTACAATTGAAGCATTCAGTATCTGCTATTTCAAAAAGTAGAACTTGTAGTTAATTACGATTTAGCTTTAAGAACATATTCAAATTAAACTTATATCAGAGAAAGTTATAACCACTTGGTCTAGTTTGTATATTCAGTAATGTCAGGCTTCCTATTTATTGCAAATCTGTGAGAGAGAATGAGAAGCTTTCCCTGGAATGGCTGGCGATGTGATGGTTGGTGGGAGATGCATGCGGGGTGTGAGCTGGAGCAGTATCACATAAATGATCCATGCTGTCTTCTTTCTTCACTATAAATAAGCTACTTCCATTGACTATTGCTGCAGTGGGAACAGACTGCACACATGGGACATCGCATGTGCAGCTCAGAGGTGCCTCAGCAGATGTAGCCAACATTTGCTGTCAGAAAATATCTGGAATCAAATGCCTCGTTCTTGGGATTGAAATATTTTAAAATCTGTTTTAAATAACAGTCGTTGTTGTGTCGTGTTGTCCGTCGCCCCCCCCCCCCCCCCTTTTCATGAAAAATACTGCTTGGAATTAATAACTGGTGTTTAGGGAAAGGATGGAGAACAATGTTCCTATTCTCGGTCCGTGGACTTTGACCTGTTAGTTTTTCTTCTCTGCCAGGCTCTGTGCTCTACATGGGGCACAAGAGTGCCACAGAGGGCATACACAAGGAATTCCCAAGTTCTTTCCCTTGAGCCCTGTGTTACCAGAGTAGCACGAGTCCAAGAGAGAAAAGGGGACCATCGTTTTCCTTGTTATGAGCCCTGAGAGCTGTAAACTCGCACATTCACCATGGAAGTGGGCTTTAATGCAACATTTCAGAAATAGGCTACAAGAAGAAGAAAATATGGAAGTTGATTAAAAATTATGAGGAGGCAACCTAGACTTCACCAAAGACACCTTGTAGAAGCATAAACTTTTCCCCTCTGGCTTCATAGGGATGATTTAACTGCCAGGATGCAAAGAAAACAGAAGCTAATTATCAAAGGAACATTGTCTTAATATGTTAATGAAGCGGTTTTGCTAATAGCGAGAGACCTGAATTTTAATACATTTTAAGAGCTCCTTGATTACGTGTTTGTTAGTTGTTATGATCATTTTAAATTATCTGTGCATGGCTTTATAATGGGTTAAAAACTGTATTAAGCACTGTATTCTAAACAGGCCTTGATGAGGCAGGTGAATAGTGCAAACATTGTCGCTAGGAAATTCACTTCAAAAGAAATGTAAACTAGTTAACCTAAAACGTGTCATCAGATCCAACAGTCACACTTAGCAATGTAAGTAATTTTTTATGTACCTGCCAGCTACTTCTTCAGAAATGTTCTTTCTCATGAAAAGAGTATTCCAGGAACCTAATAGCTATTATAGCGGAGTGTTTCTGTATGCAGTATGACTGGCCTCAAAACACATTTTGCTGTTGGATTTAGAGGAATGAGTGAAGTAGTTCTGAATATAGTAAGTTAATCAATCCTATCCTTCATGATTACAAACAAACCCTGGGGTTTTGTTAGCTAATTTATCCACAGATATACGTATTTTGTTCTTCCCCATTCAAAGAATCTGTATAATCAACTTTAAGCAGGTCTGGGACCGGTACAAATTAAAAATACTTTCTGCAATGACACTAGCATAAAAATGTGCACACCTACATGGCACTTCTCTGTTAGAAGGCTTCTTTGTCCCTTTTTCCATGAATTTTATTTCACATCAAGTCATCCTGGACCATTATCCTTCCTTCTCCAGCTTATTTTCAGCCAGCTGGAAAAGCCTTCAACTGAAGGGTTCCCGATGACCGACTATTACTCCTATGGAGTTTGTTAACTGAACGGGATCTGCTGCTCAAGAAATTACTGACTGTTACTAGTCCTCTAGATTCAGTTTCTGCAATTTCTGGAATCAGCCATACAGAGGTATCATCTCCAGGAGAGAGCCTTCAGCCCTTGAAAACCTGTTTTCAGCCAAAACACTGACAAAAAGCCAACATGGTGTCCATGTGGACAGAGAGATTGTAGCTCCTGGAAGGATGCCAGTGTTTGCTGGGAGCTGCTCACACGCTCGTGTCCGTTTGGAGTTTTTCGCCCCCCGTTGTTAAATGAAATGCTAGTTGAGCTGTGTGTGCCAAACATGCTCTGTCTGCATGTGTGTGAGTGTGTGTATTCTCCCTGTTTAGGTAATTAAGGAAGTCAGACCTTCGTTTCCCAAAACCAGAAAGTAGAGCTCTGGATGGCAAGGGAATGAGGACCTGGGCACAAACGGGAGCTGTATGTAGCCAAACAGCCATTAGGTGGTTTAAATCTGCCCCTCATTACTTCCATTAACATCAAACAGAAGGCTCATGCTTGCAAAGTAAAGGTGTTTTGTGATCCTCATACACTATATAATATAAAGTTATGCATACGGGACAGAGGCTTCCTCATTTTGATGGAGACACACATCCCTCCCTCATTCAGACTCCAAAAGTGTCTGGAGGACTGGGCCATTGCAGCAGTTTGGTGAGCATTTGGGCTACCTTAGAGCACAAGCCCTGGCAGTGCCTGATTAATGGGCCAGTGCTCCCTACCTCCCTCATGCTTGGGTACCCAGCTTAATTGAATTCCTCTGGATCAACCCATACAGTGGTAGAGACAGGCAAAATCTTAAGGCTAGCACAGGGAACTGAGACCATCCAAAACTGAAGCCATAAAACCCCTCTTAGGAAACCACCTGAGAGGATGCTTAAGTACAATGTACTTGGCTTTGACAGTTTGTGAAATTAAATATGTTTATTTTGTGAGGCAAAGAAATGAATACAGGGTGATGCTGCTCATTTTATTACATTAATTTTCTTATATAATTTGGAAACCATAAGTATCTCCCGATTTCTTGCACCTTTGTGCCAATTTGTCAGCAGAAGGAGGAAACACAATCTTATTTAACGTAACCAGCCTTTGAAAACCCCTAATTGCCTGGCTCCGTTTAATTTCTTTTTAGGTCATACTGCCCTCTAGGGGATTAGGCAGATAGCGAGGGATTTTTTGCATAGTAGGAACATTTTTTAATTCACAGGAAAAGACATCTCTTACTTTGTACTGCAGTAGAACGTAATTCATGTATAGAGCCCGTAATTTAGCATTTTAAGTGTAATTTGCATTCATTTTCTTGGGAAGTATCTTTCATAATTAGCACTGGGTCTCTGCTTTCTGGATGCAGGGCTGACTTCCCATGCACAGGATATTAATCTTTTACATTAGGAAGTTTGTACAGGGTCCAGTCGATACAGTTAAATCAGGGGAACTTGCCCCCTGATTTCAGGTGGTACTGGATGAGATTTATGAGAAAACTTGCATACTTAAATATCCTGTGTAGACAACGTATATATTTGTACATCAAACATAATCTCTCATTCAATGTTTTTGAAAAAAACCTCACCTGTTTAAAATGGAGCAAACAGCAGCAAACTCATCATATCAACAGTTGTGAGTGCTTTTTGATGGAATATAAAAGTAAAAAGAAGGAAAATAAAGAGGAAAATTAAAGTTTGGAAAAGAGAAAGAAAATTATTAAGATTATTTACCTTTAGGTGGGCTGAGAAACCTGCAGGCTTTTTCAGAGGTGTCAACACTTGCTAAGGAAGGAGAGTAGCCTTCTGCAAAGGGCTAAAAGGCCAGACATCTAGTTGCTTAATTATCTTCAAAAATCAAAATCTCGGCCCCTTCAGTGTCCCTTACTGATGTGATGATCCTGCCACTGACTTCTCTTCATCCCATTTTAATTCTAAAAGAGCAGCATAATCTTGGCTGGCCAGATTGAACTAAGAAACAAGGCTCGGAACTGCGGATGCCTCACCAGGTCATCATTGTATTTTGTGCTTTGATAGCTGGACCTAAATCTGCTTTGCTGCTTGGCTTTTTTTCTTGAAGCAGCGGAGTTTCCTTTTTTTGGAAAGAGGACCTTGGTCCAGCAGCTCACAAATCCCTGATCTGGGACGCTTTGGGGATGAGTCCCTCCTCTAGGTTTTCACTTGGCTGTGAGAGTCTTGGCCAATGCTGCCCTCATCCTGCTTGTCAGTATTTCAAGGCAGGTACTGTGGGAAGTTCTCATTTGGCCCTGATTAATTTTAGTTTTACTGTGGAGTGAGTGGTCTGAGCACTGCAATGTGTCTCCAGTTTCTTGTTGGATATCTTCCCTGCAGTGGAGGGATACTGTTGCATGCTAATGGTTCATGAGATATTCACCTACCCGTCCTCTAGCTTCACTCACCCATGCTCCCGTCTCCTCTTTCATAGTCTGTATCCACCTTATAAAGTTTGTTCTTACACCTGGAAGGATAAACTGCTGAGCTTTCTTAGGCAAAATGGGTCTTACAGGCTTCCTTGCCTGGCGATAGCAGCAGGGGTTCATCTCTGCAGCATTTTTTCATTTGATCAGGACAGCCCTATGATATGATTTACTTTATTCAGGCTTGTACCACCTGTATTGTAGTCCATGGCATGCTGATGGTTTCTGCTTCTAGTGGCCCAGCTGTGTCATGCTCTGCTCAGCAGCTCCGTGATAACTGTTTTTTCTGACTCTCTGCTGATTCTCAACTCATCATATCAAAATGTCAGAAGTATGTGTAGCCTCGTATTCAATTTTTTGTTTAGGAGTAAAGATATCTTTATATCTTAGCTCACGCTCCCTTGGTAGGTCCTTCTCTTACAAATACTAGTAACCACTGATACTAATAATGAATGGTACTTGTCCTCAGGTGGTGCAGTGACTTGATGGCTTGTCTATCTGCTGGTGTGCCAGAACCTTGACTTAGGGTCACAAACTGAAGAAATGTTTGGCTTGGGCAGTTTGAGCAGTACCTCCTGTACTAGGCTGGAAATTCACTTCAGTGCTCTGTTAAGTCCTGTGTTTGTTCTGGGTTTGTGCAGATGTTCTGTTTACCTGGGAGCATGTTCCAGCAGGGGTAGGATAGTTCTTTCTGTGCTAACCTGCCTCCACGAAGGCAAACAGAAGTGTCCTCACAGGTTACTCATGCCCACAGGAAGAGATTTCTAGCATTGTTTTGTAGCTGTAGGCATTGCTTTCACCACCCTTGCTTATCTCAGTGTACAGTTTCCATGCTCATGTAATATGAATTGTCTGGAAATCATGTGTTCCCATTCAACTCTCTGCAGATGCAGTTTGCTGTTCTTGCTGGGATTACAGACTGCCCAACTCCACGATTCATTTGGAATCACATTCTCTGATTGCACAGTTCAACCCCTGCAAAAATGGCTGTCAGCTCTTTTCCCCAGGTTGTGGACTGGGATCCTCCAGATCTGGAGATGCCAGCACAAGTACTTTCACAGGATATCTCTGTGTCCTCCATCCTTGGCTGTGCCAGTCCCAGCAGAGTGTAAAGGGCCAGGGCTTGTGTCTGGAGAGTTATCTGTGGAAGCCTAACATCCCCAGAGATGCCCTCAGGTTGTCTGTTTTGTCTTTCAATTAATCACACTATTTCATCCCTGTGGGTCCCACTAGCAGAGCTGTTTCCACCATGGTTTTCAGCCTGTGTGTGAGGTAAGAATGCAGCTGCACTGGCTCCCTAGTGAGATACATGCTTTTGGAGATGGTACATTCTCAGCTAACATTCGAGGCATGGGCAACCAGACTTGGACTACATGTGTTTTCCCTCCTACAACTGTGCTTCTCCCTCAGTTTCTGCACGGGCAGCCTCTTTGCAAAGAGTCGTTGTGCTTTGGAAGCCATATTCTGCAAGGAAGTGCAAAATACCAACAAAAAGCCAGCTCTACTTCAGAAAAGGAGTTAAACAATTAGAAATACCCTGCAAAAAAAGGTGGGAATCCTTTTGGATTGAAAAATGAAAGCAATGCTTTTGCACAGCCGTCTTAAAAAGAATTCAGTGATGCTGAGCAGGTGTTGGAGGAACTTTTCATACTCCATGCCACTGAGCTTGGTGTGCTGCCCCCAGGCAGGAAGAAGGCATGGAAGATAAACACTAAACTGCAGCATTCACATAACCAGTTAAGAACCTGCATGGCTAAAAAGACTCCTTTCAATCTAATTTAAGACACGTTTTACATAATATATTTTCCTAGATCTTGCATGCCTGCATGAAGAACTTCTTGACTCCATAAGTGATTCTCTGATGAAAACAAACAAGGGCTGATGGTGACTAAAGTGCTCCTCAACACAAGAGCAGTGCTGCAGCCAGATTCTGCCACAGCCATTCTTGCATTAAGTAGTGACTTAGTCTACAAGTAGGATGTTTAGTCTCAGCCTGAGCACTGCTGGTGAAAGGTGCTACTCAGCCTGAAAAAGAACCTGATTTACGACAAGAAATACAAGCCAAAACAACAGCTTCTCCAATCACAATGGTTGAGTGGGAAGGTTAAGATGTAAGATGCAATGCTTGAGTTAGAATTTGCCCTGGAAAGCAGGGTTAGATCCTCTTTTCTGCAGTTCTCCTCAAAGCCTTCCTGCTTGCCTGCGCCGAGGATCCAGTCTGCCAAACAGGACTCAGAGTCACCCTGTGCCCTGCAGACCTGTCACTAGCATTGCTTCTCTACTGATTTACACAGACAAGAATAAACTCAGAAAGCAATTAATCATCTCATCCAGCCTCCTACATATCAACACTCATTTCATGTCACTGTTAGGACCTGTCTTGAGCCTTGAGTGATTTGAGTGTGATTTAAACATGCCTTGCAGAAGGGCCTCCAGTCTTAGAGTCCTTACCTTGGCTAATTACCCTCACCCTTCCAGTGGTGTGCCCTGCTCCAAGTTTGGATTTGTCTGGCTTTTGACCTCCATTTTTGTTATGCCTTTCTGCCCTAGATTGAAGAGCTTTTTGCCTCTAGGAAGACTAGAGCACAGCTGATCCTGTGGATCAGCCCTCTTACTGCAGAGGGTTCAGCAATAAAATCCCATATGTCTCTTCACATAATAATCAGCATAATAAACCCATGTGTCTCTGGGAAGGGATATTTATGCTGTAATGAAATGATCTTTCAATCTTGTTTCTGCTAAGCCCAGTAGAAATAATGTTTTAAAGTCTTCTATCATTTTATTTTCATCTTTCTTCAATTCGTTTGTGGCTCTTGTTTGCATGCTCTCCTGCAATGTGTTGTGAAAATATGGATACAATAGACATAGTGACCTAGCACTGATCTCATCGGAGCTACAGGTGGAGAGAAATCACTTTCTTTCTCTGGCTTTCCAACTCATTCTTCAAAATCCAAGGATTACACTAGCCTTTTAAACTCCATAGTTGTACTGGCAGCTTCCGCTGAACTCCTGGTTCACTAGATCTCTTTCAGACTCAGGGCTTCCCAGCTATCTTTTCCCTACTCCTTCTGTAGGACCAGTATTTTTCAGTCCTTTCTGTACCACTTTCCTGTGGCAGTATTCAAATGCATTTTTTAAAGGCCCATCTTTCAAAGGAACATGGGCTACTTTTTACGGTTGTCTTTTCCACTCATTCCAGTCATTTCCATTCTTCCCTACACTTGGGGTGCCAGGGATGGGAAGAGAGAAGGGAATCAGATGGCCCTTCCAGCAGCAACAAGCTGATAGGCTAGGTCAGCCATCTTGCCATCATGTTATTGACAGCACATAGAAAAGATTTTCTGACATCCGTGCATGTTCTAACTTGGGAGAAATAATGTGAAGAGCAGGAAAAATAAAAAACATTGAGCAATTGCCTTTTAAATGAACTCCAGCCATGCTGTGCACTGAATGAGGCACAGATCTCATAGAACAAATTCAGTGTGATCAGCTGGTTAAAGACTATGTCAGAGTAAATAAGCCCAAGGGGTTACCTCATTTCTGGAACACCCTGGCTGTTGAAGGTTTGACTTTGCAAATAAAAAGGCATTTAAATATATTTGCATATATATCACTTATTATTTATCTCCCCTAGGAAACAGCCTCTGGATAAGCATGAGGGAGACCATGAACTTTAAATTAAAGTCAAGCAGGTGTTTAAGCTTTTCCCTGAATAAGACAGGCCTTAACTATCACTCTAAAACTACAGGTCAATGTAGGAGTTTTTAGACTGTATGCTTAGGCTTCCAAGTACACCCCTAACAGTGTCAAGGGCTAGTTTTCTGAAGTGTGAAGAGTCCAGCAACACTTCATCCTCAGCTAATCTACCTATAATACGTGGCTCACCCCATGAGGCTATCTTCTATACTCTTCCACTCCTCTGTCCCTGAAAACTAATGTTTATTATTCAAATAAACGCAATAGGTTTAGGTATTTTTAAGTAGTCAAGGATGGCTCAATTAATTTAACTTGCTTACTGTACTATTTTTCCCCCTTTTGTTGGCTTGTGAGGGAGGCTCTGACGGTATATTGCCACATATTTAGACAGCTCCTACCGCGATGTGGAGCCCTCCTCCTGCCGAGGGGCTTAGATGCTATTGTGCTATAGATAAATACTGATGGTATACCTACACAGTAAACAAAAAAAGGAAAAGGTTCCCATATGAATAATGCTTAATGGAACCTGGGGGAAGATGGACTTATTTATTTCCATTATTCTTTCAATAATTTTGTTTCTGACAGCAAAAGGTATTTTCCTGGAAGTTAAGATCAGCTATTCTTTAATTCCTAGGAAAATGATTACTATCATTTAAGAAAATGATATTCTTTCTAATTAAGCTGTTTTCAGACAATTAAATTGCTTCCTGATTTTCATAATTGTCTCATTGCTAAGATCTACCTCTTTCCTGATTAGCAAGGTGGAAAAACCCCAACAATTTTACTCTGTAAAATATTCAGCAGTTAGGAAGGAAGTCCCAGCAAATATTCTAAGTCAGACTCTTCCACATGACCTGCCCTATATACGCTGCTCTGGCTTCATAAAGTCAGATCAAATAGCCAAATGCACCCAGAATGGTGACCAGGAAAGTAAGAGGAAACCTGTTTGGCATAGTCCTGTGAGCTAGCAAGCATGGGAGGCACCGCACCCGGGGACACCAGGGTGAATCTCTCCATCACCTTCAGCTTTCATGAGGAGAAGACTGCCTTCCCAACCAGCCCCGGTGGGTGGGCTGTGGATGTGCTGTCCAGACTGCCCTTCTCTGCAGCGCAGCAGAAGATCGGGTCAAGGGGACATGTCTGAAGGGTGCTAGCACCATGGCACTGCCTCACAGTTACAGAGCACACAAAATCACACAGTCAGTGGCTGCATTTTTTGTGCTACTTCAGCCAGTTCACCTGCACACCACCTGTCCCTGCAGTGGTCACATCGGAGACTCCAGATCTCCCAAGAGCTGTACATAGCTACCCCATGGCAATGCACTCTTTTTTTGTCTCTTTCCATGTGCACGTTCTCTTCTTCTTTCTGTCTTTCATTTGCTTTCTCTCTCCCTTTGATTTCCTTCTTTTTTACAGTAGGGCATTAGCTGTTAATGTAAGAAGTCTAACACTTGTTATAATGCAAAAGTGTCCTAGGGTGCTAGGTGTTAGGGGTCTGGGGAACACCATGGGGCTTTTGACCTGTGAAGGATGCACAGTGGAAGTCCTGTGGATCTTCCCACATTTATGGCATGGTTGCCTGCAACTTCATGGAGGCTGTTCCAAATGACCCAGAGGGTCAATACCCTTAAAGTGGGTTTTGGAGGAAAGTATGTGGATGGGGAGTCACTGTTTTGAAAGCTTTGTTCCTAATTTGGCATGCATACACTGCCAAGGGGTTGTTATGAGAAATATAGATAGTAGGTTAGTCAAGGACTATGGACTAGAGCTGTGTAAACATGAAGGTGAGAGAACATACGATATGTATGTATCAGCGCCAGGTGATTAAATTAATCAAGCCAGACCCTCAGCTGGACATAGAGATGTTCCTAGAGCTATGGTGACAAACACCATCTGGAGAACTGGCTCATGATGTTTTTAAAGGCCGGGCTAAGACTGAAGGGACCTTTCCACCACATCTAATCGCATGAGGGACAAATTATTTTACAGGAGAGTGGGCCTGGCTTTGAAAATAAAGAATTTATCAACTCTCATGATTTTCACAGGACTGCCACTGTAACTGTTTCAGTGGCCTGGTTCTTGAAGTCAAATGATGAAGTGACAGCATGTACAGGCACATGTCATTTTAGTTCTCACTGGGCTTAATGATCTCTTTTGAAAAGAGAAAATAGATCAAAAGACATTTAAAATGTACAAAATTGTCCTTCAGAAAGAAACTCGGAGGCAAAAAAAAGGGTTATGGCTTTCTTTTTACATCTCGTGATTCTTCACACCGGCCTCATGATTTTTGAGATCTGACTTGTTGATTTTTAATACTCGTATGGGCTGGTCTTGAAAATGTGGAATAGACTCATAAGCATAAACACATTAATATAGCTAGAAATATTCCTTCATTAGAGATATTCATGGGCATGTTAGATATCTCCTACAGTCTCCTGCCTTTGTCATTTCCAACCAAAAGAAAGAAGTCCTGAAAGCAAACGGTTTTGCCTTCCTGATATGAGGAGCTGTTCTGTTGCAATATCAAAGGCCATTATTGTTAACTGCCTCTTTTGCCTTTCAAATTGTTCCATGAGAACTGTTTTTATGTGAGCTTCATTTCTTTATTGAAAATTTTGTAAGAGGAAAGGTAATGGTTGCCAAAGGTGAGGAGGGCAGTTGTGGCACAGCCAGTGTTTAAAGAAACACAGATGGCAGGGGTATGAAAATGAAGTAAAGACGCAACCAGTTAGTCCATAGTTTTCCTCTGAGAGCCAAGCCTCTGCTGTCAGTCTTGTTTTGGTTATTCTCCGGAATACTGACACTCTCACACTCTTCAACTTTTTGCCTTTTTCACCTTGCACTTTAACAGCCTGTCTCAGAGGGTGGCAACCAAGTACAAATAAGTTTTGTCTGTGGAAAAGAATCCTGCAGAAAATACCATGTGTGGGAAGCAACACCTGCATGCTCCCTCCGAAGTGAGGGCTGAGCTAGCTGGAGTATGTAAGACTGCTACACAGATGATCAGTGAGCTCTTTGCTTGGCGTCCCTTCTTCATTATGCTGCCATTTTAGAGAAATGTTTTTATAGCCTTTGCTTGATTTTCCATCAGATCCCTCCCTCCCTGTGAATCCTCCCTTCCTGCTTCCTACAGAATGTGGCCAGCTGGTTACTGCTAAATTTAAACAAAGATGTGCTACTTGTAACTCTCTTTGCTTCATCCACACAATATTACTAGCCTAACTCAGCTAGCAAGAAGTACTTCTATTTTGATGTGCACAGGGACTGTAAGCCCAGATGAAGGTCAATGAAGGCTGTTGCATAGATAGATAATGCTGACAGGGAGTGCTCTAACTGGTTTTCTGCAAGAAAGTACTGATTCAGTGGAATTGGGACGTTTGAGGGGTACATGTGAATTCTGCTCAATATGTGGGAACAAGGTGGGAGCTTAAAATTGGGTGCCCAGTGGAGGTCTGCAGAGCAGCTCCTGGGAAATGAAAAATCTTCCTTTCTAGTCAGCTCTAATTACAAACAGCATACCATGTTTAAAGAACCAATAAAATAGGGCATCAACAAAGAAGCTGCTCTTTGCACCTCTGAGATTCATACAGCATCCAAGAGCTCAAACATCAAGGAGAAAACAGCAGGTAGCTTAACTCCCAAGATCTCTCCCCTGCTGTTGTTATCATTGACAATGAAGGCAGTGTTGTAAGTGCAGAGTGCAATGGACAATTCATGCACTTACCGTATCTTGCACTCTAGCTACAGGCGCGTGATTTTCTGAAGAAATGATGACAGGATCAAACATATTCTGGCAGATGCTCACAAAATCAGAGCCCCTTTCACTCAGTAAATGACCATAAAAATGCTTTGAAGATGACAATAAAAAGTTATTTAATCATGTTCAAAACAGAAGCACCTGCCAAGTCAATATATCATTCTTTACATGATTGGCTGGTACAGTGACAATAGCGAAAAATGCAAAGTGAGGCTGTTAGGAGCAGCTACTGGCCTGATTCTATAGTAGGCATAGCCTGATGGTGGAGAGAGCGAGCAGGAGAAGAGGAAAGAAAAAGGAACAGAGTCACACATACATTTCCTCAGCCTCCTGATTTTTCAGCTCTTTTTCCCGGCTGTTCCAAGGTGCCCTTGGGAATCTAGTCTGAAGATGTCCTTTGCAGCCCCCATTTTCTGTGAAGTCAGTGTGAGAGGGAGAAAGGACAGTGACCAAAAAGATACCTAAGACAGCCTGGGTGATCTTCACACTGCCATAGCAGAGGGGGAAAGGTGCTGGGAAGAAGGGTAGAGATCTGGCCTTCTGGTAGCATCGCTGCCCTAGGATGTCTGCAAACTGGTAGGTAGGTGCTGCTAGAAATAGAGACATAGAGAGTGTCGTGTGTGGCCGGGCACAGATCTATCGAGCAGCCCAGGAGAGCCCGCACCTGCCATCAGCAGCGTGGGCTCTGGGGCTATGCCATGCAACAAAGAAGAGCCCCTGCTGTTGTTCAGCCCCACCACTATCCTTGCAGCTGCCTCTACCCCAAATTCGGCAGCTCTTCTAGACAAACCATTTACCTGCGACCTATGCATATGCAGTTGTCACACTGAAGAGCTTTCCAGCTATGCCTGGTGCAGTTCAAAACCACCTTTGTGATACCGATTGATTGGGCTCTTTCATGATCAGCTGAAATTAAAGTAGCCTGAGGGTGATGATAATTTACATGGGTTGATGACAGAGGCTGTTCTGGCACCTGAAGTCCACCAAGGTAGCAAATTTAGATGTCCAGATTTTAAGGTCAGAAGGGCTTGTTCTGACAAACAGAATAATATAATACAATACGAGCCATGGAGATTGCTGGAATTAATTCTCAACACAAGACGAACATCTATGATTAAAGTAGAATGTTTTTCTTCAAATATCCCATTAAAGTTTTTCAGTCAGGGAATTTGCCACCAAGTTGTGGTAAAAATGGCTAATTATTCTCATTGACTAGGAGTCAGGCCAGATTTCAAACTAGGTTTTATCTAACTATTGGACCTCAGTAAACTTTGCCAGCTAAACTGAAGAGCCTTTTATGACTGAATTTATGTTTACTGTGTAATTGCTTTAACTTTCCGCAGAACGATTGCCAAGCCTTCACCTTTCCTGTGGCTCTTGTACAATGGCTCTTGAACACTTCAACATCTTTCTTAAAATGTAGACACCAGAACAGTATTCCTGTAGCAGCTTGAAATTTCAGTGCGCCCAAAATTCAACTCTCAGTTGCCAAAGGAACATTTAAAACTAAAGTACTCAAAGCCAAAACCAGTAATAAACTCCAGGTTACTTTGAAGCATAGATAAAGTTAGTGTTCAGTAGCCAAATTTGAATAGACAAATGTTGAAGTAATCACAAACATACTCATTGGTACTGTGAAAACTGGTTGGATAACTGGGTCTGAAGGTTACTCAGTGGTAAAACTAGTTCCTCAAGATTGTTATATTAGACATGAATGAAGAAAATGGAGTGCTAAATTGCTGGTTTAAAAAGAAAAGATGAGGAAGGTAAGAATATTAACATGATCTCAACCTTCAGTAGAAGGCAGGGAAACCAGGCACAGAGGAAATACTTGTGATGATGAAGGCAGAAATTCAATGCTGAAGACACAAACAATAGCCCTGGTGCAGTGTCCTGAGGCCAAGGTAGGGGAAGTAAAGGGAAGAGCTGAGTAAAAGCAGTCATGTCCACCTTTTAACTGTTGTCCTGGTTTCGACTGGGAGAGAGTTAATTTTCTTCTTCGTAGCTGGTACAGTCTGTTTTGGATTTAGTGTGAGAATAATGTTGATAACACACTGATTTTGTAGTTGTTGTTAAGTAGTGCTTATCCTAAGTTAAGGATTTTTCAGTTTCCCATGCTCTGCCAGCAAGCAGGTGCACAGGAAGCTGGGAGGGAGCACAGCCAGGACAGCTGACCCAAACTAACCAAAGGGATATTCCAGAGCATAGAATATCATGCTCAGTAGATAAAGTGGTGGAAATTGGCTGGGAGGGGCTGATCGCTGCAGAGGCATCAGTCAGCAGGTGGTGAGCAACTGCATTGTGCATCGCTTGTCTTTTCTCGGGTTTTTGGTTTATTTTTCTTTTTTTTTATATTCCTTTTCATTATTATTATTATTGTTGTTGTTATTATTATTACTATTATTTATTATTGTTAGGATTACATTTTATTTTACTTTAGTCATTAAATTGTTCTTATCTCAACCCACGAATTTTACTTTTTTTTTTCGATTCTCCTCCCCATCCCAGTGGGAGCAGGGACGAGTGAGCAAGCGGCTGCGTGGTGCTTAGTTGCTGGCTGGGGTTAAACCACGACAACTGCATGTGCAAATAGCACAGAAGGACGTTTGATAACATGGTGCTCTCTGAAAGCAACTGGGAAATGGAAGAGATCAGGAGGAGCCCCCAACTGGTGCCCAGCTAGCAGCAGATGCATTTTCTGAAGTGTGATGGTAAAGCAATCATCACAGATGATACTGTATTTTGCAGAGAGCAGATGTGTCCAATTAGGAGCTCTACGTGAATGCACACAAACAACAGAAAGACACAAATCAACAGCTTCCAGAAAAGCACTGCACTAGCTAGTGGGCACCTTTCCATACTGGGCTGCGGCCTTTTCAGGAAGTTTACTTTGTCTGGCCATGTTAGAAAGTCATGAGCATATGGGATAGGTGTAGAAGATATACAAGACAGGATACAAACTTTGAAGAATGGCTATAGAAAGACAACAGTAGTAGAAAAAAGAAGTAAAAGGCTTTATACAGGTTTTATGAAAACAGCAGTTAACACAAATAGTCACATGTCTGAGCTAAAATACAACAGATGGCAGTGATCTTCAGTCATTTTCCACAGTTTTCAGATATGGAGAAGTATCGGTAGTATATTTTCTTCTCAATTGCCCTTTTATCACAGCTAAAGAAAGACATGATTTACTTAAATACATGTAATGTGTATCAGGTAAGGCATGCAAGCATCCCAACATAGCACCAATATACCAAAATTCAACTATATAATTCATATGTAATTACATAAATCAATCTATTTCATAAAAATAAGGATTTTTTTCTCTCCAGATCGATATTTTCTATATATTTTTAAGTGACTATCTTTATGATTTAGTAAAGTCATGATTAGTGTTGAATATCATAAAGTCATTAACTTAATACCAAGTCTCCCATCCACCCACAGCAGGAAAATAAGCAGGTAAGAGAAAACCTGCATTCCCAGCACACAAAGTCTGATGCTTTCTGCCAAGGAATACTGCAAAGCAAAACACCGTGGCTGTTGGGAACATCCAGAAATCATTTTTGTCCTCAGGGACTCTATGAACTAGTGAGCAGGACTGTCCTGTACGTCAGATGCCCCCGAGGAATTTGGCTGACTGCTTGAAAGCAGCATGGACAGTCCGATGGAAATGCACCCTCCATGCTCACCAGAACTGGTAAGGAGATTTACCCTCTTCATTGTTGCTACTGGCTTGTCTGCATCCTTTTCCTGTTTCTCTCTGTTCCTTTTCTCTTTTAAAGTATTCTTCATCCAGAGCCAAATTCTGTCAGATTCTGAAGAGGATATGTAACTCCCAAGTTTAAGCATTAGATGGAGCAAAGGCTTATGAAGAAGTAACTAACATGGCATCATCTCTAAATGATTTGGTCTCCTTTTGTTTGGGAAGGCAGTCTGAGACCTGTGGATGTCTGAACTGGACTCATTCTCCATATTGCTCCTGAATATAAAGAAAGGTATAGATCTGCTCTGGAGAGGCGTGTCCCAATTTTTGCTTGGGAGACCTATCTTCAGAGAGTACATTTCCAACAGACTTCATGACGTCTTTTAAATAGAAGAGGACTGAAGAAAACAGGATGAAAACTGGCACAACTGCCAACATCCTCAGTCTAGAGAGCTGATTGCCTTCACTGTTTAGAATGCAACCGCAAGCCTGAATATGATGAAAAGTAATCCTGATCTCATAGCTCAGTAATCTGTGCTTAGTGGCAGGCAGAGATCTCTTATCCCTGTTAAAACTTGTAGATGTGTAAATGATTTTTTATATTAATAATGTTAGTTACTGCTGATCTGAGCTACTCTACTCCTGCGTGATACTTGAGCAGAGTTTTATGCTTGAGGAGCATAAAGCAACTTCTCTGACATGGGCAACTCTGCATCCACTGCCTCCTCTCCCACAGGAAGTTCCCTTTTAGCTAAAATGAGTTAGAAGCCTTCTGGAAGTTACATGAGGTGCCCGCGGTCCTTCTGTCATTGCTGATCCTGGTGGTACTTGACTCTTTGTCTGATTTTTTTTTTTATGTCAAGCAGATGGAGTGGAGTCTTTGCTTTGCAATTCTTTCGTCATGGCAGGAATTCTGGAAAGTGTGCACTACCTGATGGCCAATAGGTATGGGACTGGACCAGTGCTCAAGGGTTGGAACCATCGGCTGAGGAAAAGGAAAATGCACATTATCTAGGCTTTTGATGAAAGGGCTGAGTGCCATTAGTAAGGCTCAGAAACTGCTGTTCCTTGTATCCTAGCTGCTCCCATCTTCTCAAGAAGCAGCCGTTATGAGGCATTTGAGTCCAGTAAGGCACTACCTTCATCAATGAACTGTGGCTTGTGAAGGGCACTGAGTACAGGGAGAGCCAGGCCCATGCTCCTCCACAGATAGTGGCTGGGCACCACCAGTTTCTGAAAGCAAAGTGAGCTCACTGTCCCCCTCCAGCATCAGCTGAGCTCTGACCAGGGGTGGAAGGCTTACTCTTATCGAGTGCTATGAGGTAGGAGGGGCTGAAAAGTCCGAAGAGTTTCCACAGACCTGACTTGCACTTAGTTAACAGTACAGTCCAGATGCATTATTAATCCAGACATACATACTGCAAGGCTGCCAGGAGCCTTTCCTAAGTCAGTGATAAGATAATATATTTTGGTGCATGGCAGAGTTCTGCTTGGGAGATGATGTTTATAATCTGTTGCAATTTTTAAAATGGATACTGTGTACCTCCAAAGACTAATGATGGATGTGCATTGGCAGGGGCACACTCAACTCGTTCATAAATTATTGCAGAGAAGCTCGATCATATGCTCTTTCGGAACTATTGTCCAGTTTTTGGAGGCAGTCTAGTGATTTGTTTTAATGCCTTAGTTCTGAGTTAACAGTGCCCAGGGGCTCCCACTGAAACAGGGCCGGGCCTTCACAAAGTCAATAGTTTATTTACTGACTAAGAATAAAGCACTGGGGAAGGTGTTTGAAGATGTTAGTAATGCTTTTCATTAGCTGAAGATGGCATTTAGGTCTTGATCATGGCATGTTTATTCATTAATTTCAGTGAAATCACAGGCCTGTTTGCAGGGTGAAAGTAACAGTGAGACCTGGTGGGGCAAAAGAAAGGGAGAAAAGGCAGAGATTGTATGTGTGTTCACCCCTTTGAGAAGGAGAAACAAAAAACAAATCAGCAACCGAGATGATTTTGTGCCTTATTAAAAACCAAGCCAAAGTAACAGAAAATGCACTGCCATAAGTTTCTTTTGCCCCTAAGCCGTTATCAACGACATTTGTTAATACGTATCTCCTAGATACAGCTTAACCACTGGTAAGGTTAACAAATCAATTTTCCTTGCTAAATACACTTAAAGTTTAGATGGGTTAATTCATATCTATCAGGAAAAATAGCATCTTCGGTCCCACCCTATCTTCTTCACAGGACTTCTTCTATTTATGGTAAATCTCCATAGTCTATTGAGTTGACTCATTATTTAATACATTCTTCTTTCTGCTTGGATGTGTCAAATTAAGGGGGCTGCTTTCCTCAGTACTTGAACCTGACTCTATCATCTTCCCTGCGCTCCTGTTGCGGTGACTTCCCCTCAGCCTGCAAGGGCACGGCTTTAGCCTTTCCCGGCGCCCGGGAATCGCACCTTTCCCATTCCGTGGGCTTGGTAAAAGGCAACGCTCACAAACCGCACATTTTGCGTCAAGAAACCCGCATCGGGGGACACTGCAGCCGGTGACGAGAGGAAATCACTGCAGCCTGGGACTGGGAAGGGAAGGGACACCCTAGCACCCTCTGTCATCGCCCGTACGAACTATAACTGACAAAAGCAGTGATCTAATGAAGAGCTCCTATTTTACAGATCCTTCCTATGGCCATGTGTGGGCTCCAGGACAGGAGAGCAGCCCAGATAACCACGGAGCCAGGGAGGGAGCCTTCCGGGTGGGATGCTGCCAAACCCTCGGCAAGCTGACGGAGGGCAGATTTGGGCCGAGAAGGAGGGGTCTTCTCCTGTTGTCTTTGTTTCCGTTTCTAATGACGATGTCACACTATTTCCACGGCTGATCCTGCTGCATAGCTGGGTCGCAAAGAGTTAAAATGGAGAGCAGCATGTGCACTTTTAAAACTACATGCGACAAAGTCCATCGCTTGAAGTCCGGGTCCCTTCTCCCCCCACCCCTCCCCAGCTTCCAGCAATCATTTATTATAAAGGGGTTTTATGATACAAATTTGATAATCTCCCATACACATTGGCACTGTTCTAATTGGAGTTGTAAGCCCATAAAATTCAAGCCCTTTGTTTTCATGAAGGCCACAAGGTTTTAAAAGATACTATTGTACCGCCTAAAACCCATAAAATTGTCACTAGGGACTGATTAAACAGTCCTGAATTGAAACAGTGCGGATTTTGTCTAGGTCCTTTTCATGCACAACAATGCTCTTTTCAACCCCCAAGACAAAAGGAGGTTTAAGGAGCGATTCTCGGGGAGATTCTTCTAAGATAACCCCATCCATATGGGAGACAAGGTGGCCAGCAGCTGAGACGAAAAAAAAAAAGAGGAAAAAAAAGAAAAAAAGATTTCGGATGGCAGGAGGAAAATAAAGGGAAGGGGGGGGGGGGGGGGGGGGGGCAA
>NW_010973368.1:1881491-1883053 GCF_000737465.1 Haliaeetus leucocephalus
GGGGGGGGCGGGAGACAACAACAACAAAAAAACCAACCCAGGTGACACAGGGGCTGTATTTCCCTGGGTGCTTCCCGCACGTCCCAGAAGCCTGCTCCGCTCTGCCTCTCCCCCTTGGCACATGCCCCCGTACCCAAGCAGAGAAGGGGATGCAGGTGGGAGGACCGGCGTCCCTCCGTCCTCCCCGACCTCTCCTGCCTTGCGGCTGGGTCTGCTGCTCTCGTACGGAGGCCAGAGGCGACCCCGAGCCGCCCCGGTGGAAGGGGATGCAGCCCTGGGGAAGGCAGGGATGGGAGAGAAGAGGGGCGATGCTGCTGCCTCCGCCGCGGCTGGGGAGGCGGCCAAAAGCACGCCCGTGGGTGCTTTCGGCCGCCTCCCCACCCGAGACGGCGGCGCCTCGCAGCCCCGCTCCCCGGGGGCTCCCCGGGATGTGTCGACAGCACGACACATCCCAGGGGCACATCTGGTTCGCAGTAACCCCCTTCCAGGGAATAAAAGAGAACAAACAAACAAACAAACAGCTTCTGCGGGTCCGCTTCCCTCGACAGCCTTTCCTCGGCGGGCAGGTTGTCTGCATCAGTCCCCGGGGGTCTTCGCCCCCATATATTCCCTCCGCGTTCCTGATCCGTGGCTCCGGTCGGAGGGATGGAGGCAGCCGGTCTAGTCTATATTTCAGAGACCTGGGTTTGTTTGGTGTTGTTTTTTTGTTGTGGGTTGTTTTTTGGGTTGGTTTTTTTTTTTGAGGGTTTTTCCCCATTGGCGGTTGCCAGGACAATCATATGATTCCCCCCCCCCCCAATTAATAGTTCCTCAAAGCGTTTCAAAACATAATTCTCTGGGCGCAAAAAGGCATCGCTATTTTCTCTTGGCTACCCTTCCCCAGCCGATCTTTGGAACAGAGACAGAGTAGCGGGAAGATTGTCTTAACTCTGGATCCTGCCTTAGCGGCTCTAAAGAGGAGAGCAATGAACGGCGGCTGGCTGGCCGGAGGAAAACCTGCGCCCCAGCCTCCGGGGCCTCGGCCGGCGCCGGGCACCGCCGCCCAAAACGAAAATCCGGGGAGCCTCCGGGGACGGGGGACTCCGGGCTCCCGCTTCCCACAGGAAATATCACGGGGTTTGCAGCGAGATGCTTGCGGCAAACTTTATTCGCCGTTGACCGGCGCAGGTGGGTAAGGCAAACGAGCTCGAAAGTGAAACTCCGCTGGCGCGACCAAGGCAAGTATTTAAGCTTTTATGGCACAGGAGGTAATCCTAGGAAAAAGCTCCAGTCGTCAAAGATAGGCTTCTCGGCCGGGAAAAATTTATTTGCCCAAAATCATTTTATTAGTCACTGGAAGAATCACCTATTTTAAAATAAACTAGGTCGCTAGGAGTATCATCGTCATTATTATTCTTTAGCGAGGGATGCCTCACGAAGGAGCAGGCGGAGCGGAGGTTTTACAAAATTCCAGCCGCGCCCGGCACCCGCGCCCCGCGGTGAGGCCGGCGGCGGGGAGGGCGGCCCAGGCGAGCTCGGCCCAGGCCAGCTCGGCCCAGGAGAGCTCGGCCCAGGCCACCTCG
>NW_010973368.1:1883195-1887435 GCF_000737465.1 Haliaeetus leucocephalus
GCAGGGCTCGCCGTCCCGCACCAGCACCGGCACCACCACCCGGCGCAGCAGGGCGGGCGGGCGCGGCGGGGGGCTGCCGGGGCCCTCGCTCCGCGCCCGCTTCATCTTGTAGCGGTGGTTTTGGAACCAGATCTTCACCTGCGTGGGGGTGAGGCTCAGCAGCCGGGCCAGCTGCTCCCGCTCCGGCGCCGAGAGGTACCGCTGCTGCCGGAACCGCCGCTCCAGCTCCAGCGTCTGCGCCTTGGAGAAGAGCACCCGCCGCTTCTTCTTCTTCTCCTCGGCCTCCGAGCCGCGGGCGGGGAGCGACCTTTGGGTGGAGTCGGGCAAGCTCGGCTCCGGGCCGCTCTCGTCGGAAGCTGGGGACAGCGAGGGGGTTAGAGAGAGGGGGCGGCCGGGGCCGGGGCGCGGGGCAGGCGCCGAGCGGGCGGCGGGGCCGTCGGCAGCCGAATCGCCTCCCGCGGGGAGAGCCCCGCCCGTTGGCCGGGCCGGATTAAGCCCAACGGTCAACAGGAGAGGCGAGCTGAGCCCCCGAAGACGTTAAACCTAACCCGCGGGACGGGGCGGGCTCTCCCCCCGCGGGGGAGCGGCTCTGCCCCGGAGTCAATCCCCGCACGGGCACGGCCGCTTCGCCGCGCACAGCCCGCGGCTCTGCGGGCTGGCAGCGGCCGTGCTCGCTCGGCGCTAAAGCGGAGGGCCGGGCCGCCCAGTCCTTCGTCACTGCTTTTCTCCAGCCGCTCCGTTACCGTCCTATTTAACGTACCCCGACGGCGGCCCCGCACCCGTCCGAAGGACGGTCTCCCCCCACGCACACGCGGGTGCACATTAAACGCCGTATCTCTGCGGCGCAATTTCTGTGCGTGAGGTAAGAGCAACGTGCCGCACAGGAGGGTCTGTGAGCCGGAGCCGGCTCTCCGCGGTGGCAGACGCGGGGATTTAGGCGCTGGCGCCCGGGGCGCGCTCCGCGGCAGCGCGGGGAGGCGAGGCGCTGGGGCTGGCCTTAGCTTGCCGCTGCTGTGCGTGGGGTGACCCGAAACCCCGCCAGCACAAAAAGGCAGGATTACTTGCAACAGTGAAACGGGAGGGGGGAAAAAAAAAAAAAAAAAAATCCGCGAAGCGAGCTTAAACGATAAGCGCAGAGAGACGGGCGGATACAGCCTGAGGTTTTGCTTTCTGCCATACCTGGGAACATGCACCGACCTACGGAAAAAAAAAGGAATCTTTTCTCTCTTAAGCTCGTGGCCGGGCTGTTCCTGCTGTTTCATTGTTGCAATTCAGTAACATTCTCTAAAATTCCCAGCCTGGATCCCCCCGATCCTGTAGGCTACACACGCTGGCGATTCGCTTCTTCGCATCTTCCCCAAAGGAAGGGGAGAAACAAATAAAAGATAGCTGTGCGGAGATGGCCAATTCCTGTCCGTTTCATACTCACAGGGATAGTGATTTCTGTCTGTTTCTATCCACCCTCGGTACGGCGAGCCGGTGTAGTTCTCCGCTGAGTGGTGATGGTCAGAGGCTTGCTTTATGCTATTAGCATCCTGCTCTGGTAAATCCAAAATGCTCCTCACCGTAAAACTGATCCTGCCAGATGTGGCCATGGTAGGCTGTGCACACACACACCCCCACAAAAAAAAAATATTGCCCCAAAGCCCCGAACCCCCTCCCTTAAAAGCTGCGAGGAAAGGACTGCGCCCAGCTACTGGGGAATCTCTCGGCTCAGGAGGACCTTCCCTTCCATCGCCACCTAACCCCAAATATTAGTGTCGTTTACAGAGGTGTCCTGTTTATATAAACAGTCCTCCCCACTGCAAACACTGCCTGCTTTCAAACCGTCCCTGTCTATAGGATGCTAAGTACCTGAATTAGTCAAGTGCTAAAGCCCTAATGGGAGTAGGTGTAACCCCCCCCCTCCCGCCACCCCCATGAGAGAATAACCCGTTACCTCCCAAAGACAGCAGGAAACAGGCTTCATCATTACATATTCTGTCTGATTAGCCAAAAGTGGGGACAGATAATGGTAATTGTTAGCAGTGAATAACATCTTGGGTGGCATGTGGATGACCAACAACCACCCCCCTCCATCCGCCACCAAAGCCACCAGCGTCCCTTCTATCCGCAGACAAAGTGAATCCTCCCAGGACATCCGCAGAGCCTGCCGAGAGCCCCCTCCTCGCTTCTCCCTCTTCACGCCCCCCCTTTAAACCTGGAAGGAATTTAAGTCGTTATTTGTTTTATTTCCCCGGGCTGTTTACCATGCTACCTCCGATTCTCCTGCTTGTCATTGGCAGGTTTCCTACCCTCAACGGGGGATTTTTCACACCTCGGCTGAGCTCTCGGCGGGGAGGGCTGGCCGGTGTGCGCCCGGAGGGGACGGGATCGCCGGCGGGTGGGGGGGTGGGGGGTGCCTCTCCTGGGCACGGTGGATGGAAGGTGCACCTTTCTCTCGGGGAGGGTGAGGGCCAAAGCTTGGCTGGGGAAACGCGGGGAGCCCGACGCGCTCGGCCCATGAGCGAGAGTCGGGAGATTAATTTTTTTTTTTTTAACACCATTTTGCGTTGTAGTAACGCAAGGAGTATCCCCTCGGGCGGTATGTGTGAGGGACTGAAACGGTTCCAGCTGGGAGAGAGGGAGAAAAGATCAAACCCGGCGCGTTTATTTATCCGCGCGTCTCCCGGCCCCGCCGAGCGCCGCTTCATCTGCCGAAAGCAGCAGCGGACAAACCCGGAGCCCCGGGCCCCCCCCAGGGAGGAGGGGTGCGGACACCGGCCGGGCACGGCCCGGGGCTGGGCACGGCCCGGCGGCGGCCCCGCGGTCCCCTCCGCGGGACGAGAGCCTCCTGGCAGCCTTTCACCGGGCGGCCCCGTCCCCCCGCGAAGCTGCGGGAGGGCTTTGCCCAGCCTCGGTGGCCGCCGAGGACTTACAAAAAAAAAAGCGGTATCGAGACGCGAAGCCCGATGAGCCGTTCCAACGCCAAACCGCAGTGGCAGGGCTCGCTCCTCAGCCGCAGGGCAAGGGCAGAAGTGACCGACGGGCGCGATTAGCCTGTTCCACGCGGGTCGCGCGGCGTGGGTCAAGCCGTGGGGGCCGCAGAGGGAGGGGGCGGGACACGGTCCCCTCCCGCATGCCGCAGCGCCCGTCCCCGTCGCTTCCCGCCCGTTTCGCGGGAGGGGCCCGGCGCCCGTCTAGAGAACGAGTGGGCGGCCAGTCCGGCTGGATGGAGGGCAGCCTGGAGGGAAGGGGACACCCAGGCTCTCCCCAGCAGATCCGCTTCCCCTTGAAAGCCGGCCAAAGCGCACGCAGCTTTGCCCGTCGGGCAAACGGCGTGAAAGCCTGGGATGACGCGCGGAGCGCCTGGAAATAGAAACCCAGATACCCAGGGAGATAGTCTGCTAGCCGGCCGCTTTGTTGGTTCCAATTTCCCTGTCCAAACAGACGTCCATAAGCTATTGTGTATAGATTATATTTATCCGTCCCTGCTCTCGCCCCCCAGCCCCGCTCGCCGCCTGCCCCCGGCCGCCGCCGCCCCTCCCCGCCCCGCTCCGGGTGCCCCTCCTGGAAGCAGTGACACTTCGCGGGGAAAATGTCAACAGAGCAATAACGACAAGGGAGAGGCGAGATTTACATCGGCGAGATTTGTGGGCGAGATGAACGGGGCACAAGGCTCCATTTGGCCGACTTCCCGCATATTTCTTCGGGACTGGACAGGCTCCATATAAACGATTCCCAGGCCGTGATTACTGCAGCCACCTATCAAGCGTGCCTGGTGACAGTAGTTATCTTCCCGGCTCCAAGCACAGCCTCCCAGCCGTCCTGGGTGGTCGGAGCGCGGGGAGCACAAATACATGCCAACTGCTAGGCCGTGAACAAAAGGGAAATGTAGCCCTATGTCCCGGACCTGTTGGAAGCATTTGTTCCAGTCAAGATTTTGCATTTGTTCAGATGGGGAATAATAGGTGATTGACGCCTTCCCACAATGTGCTTTAACTCTCTGGGATAAATCGGAGCTTGTTCCTTGTTGTCATGGTTTTCAATAGGGTTCAATGGGATTGAACCACTATCGACTCTGCTTTACGTCTCCGGCAGCCCCGGCCATACAAATTTATTAGTTATGTCTTTTTAAATGAGATTAAATTGAAACGACGTGGCCTTCCTCGGCGGAGCGGCTCCTCCCGCGGTCGCCCTGGTCCCCGGCCCCCGGCCGCCCGTGTCACCGCCGGGGCAGCCCGCGGCCGGCGGGCGGTGG
>NW_010973368.1:1887445-1925977 GCF_000737465.1 Haliaeetus leucocephalus
CCGCCAGGTACGGCCGCGCTCACCGGCCCGGCCCGGCCCGGCCCGGCCGGCAGCGCCGCTGCTGCCCCGCGCTCCCGGACGCCGCCGGTATTAAAGGCGGCCGAGAGGCGCTTATTAATAACTTGACCCCGCAGGCAAACATTTGCTGAATGCCTGGGCTGGAGCGGCGTTTCGGGGCGGGGGGGCGGCCAGGGGAGGGGGCGGCGGCCGGGGTTCAGAGAGGCACGAACTTACACAGGATCCGAGGTGGCTCTCAAGAGGAGTTTGCCAAGGACACTCTAAAGAAAGTGCAAAAACTTTGCCAGGAAAAAAAGTCGGGATGAGAGAAAGAGAGTCTACTTCAGTGACCTCTCTTAGCCTTTTAATCTATTTAACATCCTAAGCCCACACTGATGTGTAGAAATAAGTAAATGGTACTCCTCAAGCCTTAAGAGCTCTTCAGCATCAAATATTTGCACTTACTCTTAGAGTTTTTCTCAAATAGCGCGAGACACATTCTCCTTGGACGAGCCGAGCTGTCTAAATATACCTACGCATTGTTATCTGCGGGAAATAGTTCGCTTCAAAGGGCGAACGTAATAACCTGAAATGTTTCATCTCTTGTTTTGCTTGGGACCGACTCGGAGACTTTTCAGCTCCGGCTGCCCGGCCTCATTTCGGGGTTTGCCGGTTCAGGTTTCGCCCTCTCCCGCGCCACTTGGGCGTTGGGGCCGGGGAGCGCTCTCCCCCACGGCACCCAGGCCCCGCCGTCCCCCCGGGGTGGGCGTCCTTTCACCCGGGGGGGGTTTGCCGCTCACCCCTCCGCACAGGCCGCCCCGCCGTCCCGCGGTGGCCCCGGACGACCGGTAGCCCCGGGGCCCCACCCCAGA
The DNA here is from genome assembly GCF_000737465.1 of Haliaeetus leucocephalus. NCBI lineage: Eukaryota > Metazoa > Chordata > Aves > Accipitriformes > Accipitridae > Haliaeetus > Haliaeetus leucocephalus. The sequence goes on from NW_010973368.1 coordinate 1,888,315, forward strand.
GCCGCCTCTTTCCCGACGGCACCCACGGGGATGAGACGGGGCAGGCGTTTCTCCGGGGGTGCAACACGGAAGCGGCAGCGCCCACGCGTGTGCTCCACGACCCCGTCGGCGTGGGCCCACGGGGTGAGACCGCGTCCGTCTCCGTGGGCCCGGCCGCCCCGTCCCTTCCGCTAAATCCACAGAAACACTTCGGGGGCCCCGGCGCGTTTAAATGAATTTCCACGCTTCCAAAGGGGTAAAGAAAAAACCCACAACCACACTGAAAATTAAACCCGTTTGTTTCCACGCTGTTCGCCGCCGACCGTGCTTGGTTGCAGCCCATGTGAAACAGGGCAGGACAGCGAGGAGCGGGGGAAACCGGCCGTGCGCCCGCAGCGGCCGGAGCCGGGCGAAGGGGAAGGGGGGGCGGTGGCCGTGGCCCTCCGTGGGGATGCCCCCCACCCGCGGCCACCCGTGGAGGGAACACCCTGCAGCGCCGAGTCGGCTGCTCGCACCCCGGCAAACCGGGGTCTGGGACGGAGACGACGGGGCCTCCAGCCCGAGTTGTGGCCCGGCCCTTTCGGGATATCCCGGGGCCGGGTCGGACCGTCCCGTCGGGGCTCCGGCCGCCCTCTTGCCCCGCTGCCCTCCCCACCGGCCCCCGCCGGGGAACTCGGGCTGTTAAAAACACCTCCGACCACCTGAGAAAATAGCGGCTTATTCTCCCTCTTTTTTTTTTTTTTTTTTTGAATGGGTTCATTTATTGTGCTCAGTGGAGGATTGCAAAGCAGATTGACCAAATCGACGTATGTGGGATGCCGAAATCGAGCATTTTCCTGCAATGGTTGATTGTGTCTACACCTCGAGAGGAGGGGAAAAAAAAAATTATATCAATAGAAGTGGCCGTCTGGCTCTGGTTGTCGTAGTCCCGGCTTTAAGGATGGACTCTCCACAGGGCTGAGCCAGATGAGCGTGGGGCAACGCTAAGAGCCAGGAGAAGCCTTCTTGCTGGGAGGCTTCCAAGCAGACTGGATGCGGTTGCCGTGTTAGGTTAAATCCCTGGGATAAAAGCTATGGGGACAACACACCTCGCCAGGCTGACACCCACGGGTTGGTTGATGACTTGGGAACGGGTACGGAAAATGAGTGACTTCGCAAACATCACAAAAAAAGCCCATACCAGAGCTGGCAAATGAACCCCCTGACCGAGAGCTTCCTTTCTCTAGAATACTGGATTTTAGTAATTTAATCTGTATACAACATACCTACGAGGGAGTTAAACTCAGTACTTCGACTTTACCGGAAAGAAAACCTGACCTCACAGAATTCAATGTGAATTTTAGAAGTGATTTTAAAACAGGCACGATTCCACCTTTCTATAAAAACAAATAACCCTCTACTTCATTTTTCCAATAATGAACATTTCCATAACTTTGCACCCTTTTCCTTCATCATCTCCTGAAAATAGTATCCTTACCTCTCAACAACTTTGTCTTTTTGCTTTGCGACTGGTGTTCATTATGGTACATTTTCTAATTAGGGTAATGTTGTGGAAGGAGTGTCATGTTCCCTATAAAAAGGATTGGTTTCTATATATTTCTGTATGTTGTATTTGTCTCTCTTTCCCGGTGGAATAATGCCATTTGCTTTTAGCTTTAGCTTTTCCCACTTCCTAATACTTCCTAACAATCTACATCTTTTTCTGCAGCTTCTTTATTTCTCCTTTTCATGAGTATTCCCCAATCTAAGTACATACATACATCGACTTTAACCTGTTAAGAAGCTCAACAAAGTTAAACTCCTTTCTTTCATGGCTAATTTTGAAGATTCTTATTCTCTGGTGTGCTAACTTCCATCCCACCCCAATCATGACTCCTTCTGCTATCAGTCTTCTTTTGGTTTTACAGAGCTCATAAATTAAATAATAATTATCAAATCTGATACGTGCAAAGCATGCTATCCAAGGCTTACACTTTCTCTGAAACCCTCAATTTTCTTTTCTGCATTTAAACAAGAGACTTTACTCCTTGGAACAGGGATTACCCACACCAGTGGAGGATTCGGGATCGAGCTTTTCATTTGCTCTGTGTGATCACCCTGGAGGAATTCTTTTGCAAATTGACTGCAAGCAAAGCAGCAAGGAACAAGCCCTCCCTGCTCTCTAAGTTGGTTTGGGACAACCTTGCGCAGAGCCAAACTGGCGTGGATGTGAGCAGGGCTGCCCAGCTGCCTGGGCTTTCCTTCCCTTGGGCTCCTTGGAGCTCAGCTCTCAGGAAAGGCTGAGGGGATGGGGCTTTCGCTTCCCTGTCAGCACGCTCCCCTTGGGCAAGTGGGGACCAGCCACTGGGGTTACCTGGGTCATGGAACTGCAGCAGTCATTCTGTTACCAGCTGGCTGGAGTACTGGCTCCGTACCTACCACCACTGCAATCCCACTCCCCCCAGCTTGTCCCATTTTCATCCCCCGCCCTCGGGCCTGGATTCAGCTGCTGTAGCTGGGGCGTGGGGGCCCTTCCCCTCCCTGTTGTAACACATCTGTGCGAGATGCTCAAGGGTTTAGGTGGTATGCCTGGAGCCCAGAGGGCAGCCAGTAGCACCGATGACCTTGAAAAGCGGATGCTCTCAGGCAAAGGCAGTGACCGTGCCCCAGACACAGCTAGTATTTAGGCGTCTAACCACCCTTTACTTCAGTGGGAATTAGGTGCCTAAAGCCCCTTGACAGTCTGGCCCCAAAACTGAAGTGAGTGGTACTAGGAAAACGGGGTGAATAGTAAGACAAAAATAAAGTCCTTAAGCAGTTGTTGAGAAACTGCGATAGATGACAGGTGTCATCTGACTCCTGAGGGAAGCTGTCCTGTTCACCAACACCACCACCTTCAACAGACCTTCACAAAGACAATAGGCATTTTGTGTTTTGGACAGTTTACAACGGTATATATTGGATTTCAATGTTTAATTGTTTGTCCTGCACTGTAAGATATCAATTACATCTTTAAGTAGTCATTACATTCTGATAAATATCCTCTACTGGTTAAATTCTACTGAATTCTGATGCATAACCTCTATCAGAATTAAACTGGTAGCCAAAATGGCAGACTTTTAAAAGGTCCTTTCATTATTTTCATAAGGCATTGTTTTCTTCCTCTATGCCATGCCAAGTCACCAAGAGGCAGCAGTGCACACTGACTGACTGGCCATCACATGCTGGCAAGCAGGCTGCTGCCAAGCCAAATATTTGTTTCCTGTTAGTGAGCCAGTAAGTTGGGCTTTTTCTCAAGCCATTAGGTTTCACAAACCTCCTGTGATCATAATTGGTTTTGAGACTTCTGATCATCTATCAGATTTGGTTGAGGCTTTTTTTTTTTTCAGATGGCAGGCAGAAAATAAGATTGTGTGAGCCTTGCACTTTGAGAAATGCGGCTAAAAAGGCACTTGTAGCTCCCAACAGAAAATGTTAAGGAAAAGGTGTCTTGTGGCTGTTTCCAGAACTGAAAGATTTGTCTCTGATACTGCAGGTAAAAAGACATGAGCACAGAAAGTGAACTTTAAAATTGCAGTCCTTAGTTTCTTGCCACTCTTGGGTTGAATTCTCCTTTCATTTACACACTGTTGACTACGGCTGCCTTTCAAATGTTGAGTAAAGTAACTCTGCTGACTTCAAGAGCATTCAGCTGGGTGAAGCAGTGCTGGCTCTGGCATGCCACACAGTAAGTGACAGAGAGGCTTTGGCTGTACAAGAAGTTGCCACGAGGGAGTTTACAAGGGAGTCACTTCCAGTCCATAGCAATAAAATTGGCTTTTATGTTTGACTGTACATGGGCCAGAGCCCTGATCCAAATGTTCCAATTTCCACATGTAATTAAAAATCTGCATCTGAAGTTTTCAGTTTTGCTCTGACTCAATATTGAGCTGCTTTTTTGCTCCTGCAAATGTATGTTGTAGAGGGCTGTTCCAGTTTTGTGCAGCGAGAAGCTATAGTTTATTTTCACATCACAACAACAAACTTCCAAACTAAGAAGCAGCAAACTACACACATCTAACTTTATATATTTTATACATGAGAGTGCATACACACAATTTTGATGCTCACTATTTAACATAATAATGGTCTTTAAACCCCGCAGTAGATGATTGATCTTCTTTTCTTCCTCGGTGTCTGCCTGCACAGCTCTCTTCTGGTTTTCTTCACTTCTCTCAACCCATGATTTAGCTCTTTTTGCCCTCATTTTTCCCTCTCCATGGTTTCCATTTTAAAGCTTAGTTGCAGTCATTTTCTGATAGTAACATCAAGTACTGGACATACTCTATTATCAGAGGTTACATTAAGAAGCCAGGAGAATGTGTGGTAATTTCTCAATCCTGCTGCAGTTTCTTAAATGCCATTAATAATGAAAACTGAACAGCAAAGCTTTCAAAGATCCCCAAACAACCCCAGACTGGAATATCTGGTTATGAGACAATAGCTGAAAGTGTGTTTTCAGATATGACTTATTTTAAGCTTGTGGTCAGAGAGTCTGGTAAAGTCACTGGGCCTCATTCTTCTGTCATATTATATACATTTGTAGCCCCAAAGGGCAACGAGGACTCCAATGAGGCAGATATAGTTTGAGTCAGATGTAGAAATTTAGTCATTTATTTGAAACAGATTAAAATCAGTTTATGCAGCTACTTTTACATATAGTGAGAATATAAATGTCTCCCCAAGTTATTTTCTCAAAGGTTCTTTTGCACAGTAATTATCAAAGTCCAACTTTAGTATGACAGCAACATGGTCTGAAGGAGCATGTGTTAGATGAGAATGGAGGAAGATCTGAAACCTCATTTTGGTTCTGCCACTCTCATCCCACATGGCTTCCTTGATCTATTTCTTTGCCTATAAAATGGAGTCAGATTCTATTAAATCAGCTATCTTATACAACTGCTGTGGTTGTACATGGTGTGACTGGTGAGTAACCACCTAGTGCATTAATCATATAAAATGTAAAAAATTCTAAATAAGCACTTGTCTGAGATTGTGGGCGCAGGTATTTAATGAAAGCGATCGTGCTTCGTTCTGGACTTGTGTGTGTGTGTGCCATGCTTTTGTTCACTGAAGCTATTTAAATGGCCACAGTTCTTAAGGCAGAGAAGTTACGAATCATGTGTAGAAACAGCTGCCTCAAGAACATTTCAAAAGAAAAGTTATTTGGGGGTTTTACTCCCCTGCAGACCCAGTGACATCATATTAAGTAACAGCTTCCAAAACGTGACTGCTGAAGCTCCCATAAAAGATCCAGGAGCGATTTCTCATAAAGTTTTCAGCCAGGCAGTAACCCTGTTAAGAAAGCAAAGAGTAATTTTTACTGACGGGCAGCAATTAACAACGTAGGAAAGTCCAATTTGCTTTCACACCACTTCAGTGCAGCTCCACGCCGGCGCTCAGCCGCTGAGCACACGACTGCTGCCTTGTGAGAAGTTAACATTTATGAATACTCACAGACATACTTTTTTTTTTTTTACTTTGAGTGGACTTATGTGATGATTTAGAGCCATGTACTCCCCTTGAGGTTACTGTGGGCAGGGGCGGTGTGCGCTGGAGAGCAGTTTGAATCCCTGCGGATGCAGAAACAGGGCAGAGTCTGTATCTACCTCTCGTCCTACAAAAACAGCCAGCAAATCCCCCCGCGGGCTTCTCAGAGAAGGAGCTGGCTCAGGCATCAGACAAATCCTGAACACACAAGCTACGTGAAAAAAGGAGGACAGAAAGCCAAGGGGTGGAAGAACACACAATAACTAATAGTGAATAAATGACTGCTGACCCTCCCCATCTCTGCCCTCCTTTTCAAGCTGATCTCAGAGGAAGGTTGTACATCAGCTGTTTTCTTAGGAGTCTTTAGTCAGCTCCACACATACAGTTTTAAACTCAGCTGAATCATCTTATAATTTCTTCACCGATTGGTTGTGTGCTGACATCCTTCCTAGATTAAAATACTTGGAATTAATATCTCCGACCATCTTGTCTGTGATAATCTCTCAGCTTTTCGCGGGACAAATGCTAACCACTTTAAACACCTGGTGGTCAGTTCTGTTAGATTCAGAGCAGTTTACTTTTTGGGTACTGCAGCTGAGTGAGAAAGCTCACTGAAATTCTCGAAGTTATGATATTCCCCAAACCAGGTTTGGGAATATCCCTTCCTGCCCCTGGTCTTGGGCACTGGATGAATATAAAAACCAGTTCCAAGATTTCCTCCCTCATATTGCAGTGCTTAAGCCTACTGACAGGAAGGAAGAACAGTGGATGATTAATTTTAAAACAAAACATTCCTGCCAGCCCTCTGCAGCTAAATGGAAGTTGTGGTGACTGAGGCATTTATGGAGAATATTTCAAAGTGAGATATATTTATCCCATGACAACACTCTATTACCATGACATTTTGTGGTATACCTTTAATAATGAGTAACCTTTGTATAATAGTTTTCATATGATGGAATTTGTTACATCAGTGAAACAAAGCTACTTTACTATTTCTGGAGCAGACACATTCCAATCTTTTTTTTTTTCTTCTTCTTTTTTTTATAATATGCTTTCCTGCCCTGTTCCTCATCTAGTCAGTGAAAACATCCATTGATTAACAATACAGTTAAAATTCCAGCTCACATAATCATCTGTATTATGCCTGACATCAAACAGATTTACAGAACTTCTTAAAGTAATGATTAATAGTACTGGCTTTAGAAGGCTGACTTCTCTGAGTTCTGATCTGTTGCATTGATTTAGTAGGCATTTAAGGTTAAAGAGTCAGCATAAGATTGCACAATCCATGTTTAACTTGATAAATATTTTAAGTTTCTTTACAGCAGCAGCTGGTTTTATTCTTTTAATCAAAGAAGTGTTTTGTAAAGCTATTCTGCACTTTGGTCCATAACAAATGTTTACTTTAGGGTAGGAAGAAGTTCGTCTGTGCTCACATAGTTACATTATGCATGTTATCCTGCTGTACTGCGGGAGGAATTACATTTGCAAATAGAAAATAAAAATGGAATGACAGAGGGGAAAAAGCAAACACTATTTGTAGTGCCTTATCTCGCAGACACATCTCAAAATACTGAAGAGAAACGATTGAAAAAGGGCTGTTGTTAGGAATGATTCTTCAGAAATCCCAGTGATTTGCATCCAGCTCATGGCCGATGAGCACAACTGTGTCTCGTGTTTGGACTTTAACCGCAGGGAAGGTAGCAGTGCCGGTATTGACAGGAGGCAGCAGGGCCACGTGCACAATGGCTGAAAGAGCGACCACCCAAAGTGACGCATTTCAGTATTGAAGATGCACGGAGACCTGTATCAGTTGACCTCAGCCTGTGACCAGCGGAGTAAAGAGTCAGTAACTCAGAAAGGTAACTTGGGCTCTGCTTTTCAATGGCTTTGTAAATCAGCATAAGCACCTTATAACGAATGCAAAACTTTCTTGGTAACCAAGTGCAACTGAGATGGGATTGGGAGGCTGGGGGGTTCCTAGGAGCAAACCTCTAGCAGCATGCAGAGTCCCAGCTGCTCTTTTTGTACAGTACTGTCTGAAACGCCACACATCAAACAAGCCAGACTGCTAGGAAATATTGCAGTGCTCAGTTGAAAAGTGTGTATGTGCGTCTTCTGATTGCTTGGGTCACCAAAATCAGGAGTCTCAGAATCTGCCGTCAGGAGTCTTGAAACAGAGATGGAAAAACGAGGCAGAAGTCTCATTCGTACAGTGGCAGCAAGACTGTAAGAACATGTGTTTTAACACCTACAAAAGCAGATACTTAAGCTTCCCTGGACCTAAAAAGGTATTTTGTGCCACTGTGTGCTTCCAAGCTACTTTTTTTACACTCTAAATAAGCATTCAGCCTGGGATGCAGAGAAAAAATAATGCTTCACTTAAATAATGTTACAGTTTATTGTGTTTTTTGGTCCTCAGAGGGTTTTAATTTGTTTGCATGTGACAGCTGTATTGCAGCTGGAGGCAGAATACTCTCGGTCTTTCTTTAGTGTCAATGGCAACATTTTTAGAAATTTCCTGTACTGCCTTATTTCGCTCTTTTATTTCTTCCAGCTTTTATTTTATGTAATTAATCTTTGTATGCAGAGTGTTTAAGTTTGTGTTCTTCCTGCCTCATTTTTGATCCTCATGTGCTCTGTTTGGTGTTTCACTTGTGCAGTAACCACTACAGCAACATTTTCTCTTTTCCTCTTTCAGATCCAGAAACTCAGGGTCCAGAATTCGCCTATGACTAGCATTTGAATTGCACGTTACATTTGGGGTACCACACCTAGTGAAGGGGGACCTGGCTTGCTGCATCCTCAGGTTATTCTTCTGCATCTCCAGTCCAATCATTTGAGTTACACTAGCTGTAAACCATAGCAGTGCAAAACAGAATCAGAGCCTGGATTTTTAGTCCATTGTGAAGATGTAACACTCACTGGACAGCATGATGTCTAGTAGATTTTATTAGCATAAGATAATTGCATTTATGCAAGGCGTCTATGCCAATTCAAACACACCAAAAATTAATATTGACTAATAAGCTGTCAATACTCTTTTAAATAAAGTTAGTGTCTTCTCTTCAAAACAAAACACCCCCTCCTCCCCTGAAACAATAAAGAGAAATAAAGTACATATAGACCTATGAAAGCCAGGGAGCATTGATTTTGGTTTATATAAAACTAGATTCAGTGTGTATGTGTATGTCTATAGCCCCACTGACTTCGTGGAGCTGCACTGATTTAAACCAGTTAAGTTGCTGGCTCTAGATATTTTATTCCTTCATTTATTGCCTTACCATGCCAGGCTTACAGAACAGACAGGAGAAATAAAGGCTTACAACACTTGAAAATGAGCTGAAATTTTGCAGTGCTGGTTAAGTGTTTAACTGCTGATCAAGGTTAACAATGTGTTTAGTGTGCACACATGAGGGAAATCTTAAACAAGTGGATTTACAGAGACAAGCCTTTGCTAGATTGAGAGTATAAAGGTCTATAGCTACAAGTTGGAAGATAATTGCTTGGAAATATTGCTATAAAAATAAACCATAAACCTCCATGACCAGCTTCAGATAGTGTCATGGGAACGGGCTGCATGCCAAGAAACAGCAGGGAAGGTAAGAGCTAACGCTCACTCCTCTGCGTCCAGCAGCACTCCAGCACGGACTGTCCACTCCCAGCCCGGCTGGATGCCCAAGCCAGGCTCGTCTGGCCAGAAAATTGCATCATACAAATGGGAATAACAGAGAAGAGAACCAAGCACCACAGCATCTAGACTCTACAGCATCTTAGAGGAAGGATTGCACTAAATAGAGTTTCCATCCTCAGTTCAGCAAACTCCCTTGCTTCCTCTTAAAATTTTTTTCTTTTTCTCTTCTTCCCTTAGGTGTCATATACAAATACCCCATGGCATGACAGCTGGCACACAGCGCCAGGTTACAGCTCCTGTAGTCTACAATAATGCACAGCCATAAACTTTTATTGAAAAATCTGCCATGTTTGTCTGTTCCTACAGAGCAGTTTAAAGATACACTTGCCATTAAAACAGTATAAAGACACTTGAGATGGCAAAGGCAGAGTTTGTATTGGCATTTTGGGCACCAAACCGGGAGTAACAACATACTGAAGACTGCAGCCTGGGCACAGCCTGTAGCAGTTTACCTCTGGAGTGCATTAGCAGTAGGTTATGACCCTTCAACCAGTGGAAAGGACTGTGCCAGAGCTCCTGCTTTTTTCCTACCATCTTCTTGGTCTTTCCAAATTACTTATAATCCCTTTTCTCTGCGAAAACAGTCAACAGCAAGTAAGCAGCATGGTTTCTGTGTCTGTAGGTTTGAACTTCTTTTGCTCACCAGGTCTTTGCTTGGGACATAATCTGAGACATATTTTAGCCTATTAAAAAAGAATCACTATAATTAGCATTCAGTATCAGTATTTTAGAGGAGTTACACAGTTCAAAATTATATATTTATATCAGAAATAATATATTGCCCTCACTGTAATCTTTGTTTAAGGTCACCATACAAGCAAATATTTTCAAGTATTTTCAACACGGGTTTTTTTTTTCAGGTATAACACAAAAAAAAGTACTATACTGTTGCCCCTAATCATGAGCTAATTATAATGATATTAGAATGGATGATGTGGCTTCTAAGGTCCTTTTGGGAAATTGTATCCTGCAAACACAAAAGCTAGAAATGAACCTTTTTTGAAAGCTGAGTTTCTTTTATGTTGATATGATGTCAGTACTTGGAGCTTTAAAGGAAAAAAATCAGATTACTATAAATCTGTGAGACTCACCCACCCTACAAAGGCCTCATCCCTTTGCTCTGACAATATAAAATGCATTTCCAGGGCATCTGCATTGTGTTTGTATCCACTTTAACTTACTTTGATGTTCATTGGCAAAGCGAGGCCCTTAGTTTAAATAACAATCTGCACGTCTATCTTTTACAGTAATACAGTATCACATGTCAGCCTTGAGGAATAAGCATTGTTCAGGGACCTCAAACTAAAAGGTAGTGGAGAATCAGAAATATTGGCTGAGCCCTAAATACCATGAGAGACAGTGATTTTTGATGGGAATCTACTGTTTTAGGAAGGAAAAAGTCGGCTGAGGTTTTCCTGCAACTTGGCCATTTGATCCTGTTCAGAAAGATAGAAAGACAAACTGAGCTGACAGGTGATTTTTAAGGCCTCTAAAACCACGTGTTGAGACAAAAAAATCAACCCTTGTTAGGTCTGCTGGCTTGAACCTACAGCAGCAACATTAAATCCTTCAGGGAATGAAGCTCACTGACAGTCCTCTGATACTCAGTCCCATAGCAGGTGGGGTGAAGGAAATCAGTCCAGTCTGATGGTGATTCAAAACTAAACAGTACGTTTTCGAGTTCTTCAGTAAAATGAGTTGATGAAAACAGTTCTTTTTCTGGCAAGTGGAGGATTAATGGCCCAGTGAAAGCTGGAGCCAGTAGTATGTATGCCACTGACTAATCTCCTTTACCAGAAGTTAGCAAGAAGCTCAGAAAACGAGGGCTTGTGGAAATGCATTTAGGTTTTTATTGTACAAGTTCTGTGCATAGGTATTATGTTGCCTTCTCTAGGGTAGGCCAGCTGGCAAAAACAGTAAAAAAATCACCTAGATGTTAGAGGCTCATATATGGGACAAGTAAGCTGCTGGGACCTGGTCATACGAACAGTCACTTTTCACCCTTCCTGCATTTCTTTCTTTGTAACAGCCTGAAATATTTCATGGCAGCATGAAGACAACAACAACAGAGAAAGGGAATCCTAGCAATGCTTATTTTTAAAGTGTCTTTCCTTCCCACACAAGGTCCTTTAAGACTGGCAAGTAAAAAGCTCTTGTCAACCTTCCACTCTATTTATTTCTATGGCTCCACAATGTGCTCTCCCTCCTTGCATCCTTCTGCAGCCACTGCTGGCTCTTTGTTGTCTGGAGACTCTCACTAGCATTCTAACATTTTACCTAAATTGTTCAGTGGAAAAATATCAGAATATTTCATTTCATCAGCTTGAAGTGCTTTGCTTCTCTATGGTTGAAGCACTTCAATACAGCTGTAATATTATGACTTTAGCAAAATAACAAAATACCCTAAACTGCAAGTGCTGAAGTCAATGCAAAAAGATTGAAGCTTGCTGTGGGTGTCTTTTTGATGTTTTCATGTCATGAGCAATTTTGATTTTTTATTCTGATTCTAAGCAAGAGGAAATTTTTTTTGTTGGGGGGGAGGGAGAAGTTTCCCTAAAAGTTTGAAACAGAAATTCCAAATTTGGTTCTGTTCTAATAAAAGTAGTTATTGTCCAACCACTGTTTGCTCATACCAAAAATATGCTTCCAGAAATTCCCCCAGAGTTTAGTCTTTTGATTAAAATTGGCCATAATATGACACATAGATTGACAGGTTCCTGTAAGAGAACTGCTCTACACAGAGCAGCTGAGAGATTTACTTTTGATTTTAAATATTGTGGAAATTTGCATTTGTCTTTGCCTGACCACACTTCTCTTGGGCTTAAAACAGTGCTTAAAACTGAAGCCGTTCAACAAAATTAATGCTGAGGTAGCTGGATAGCTAAAGTTTTGTCCAGTCTCCCCGTGTCAGCATGAGATTCAAACACACGTGCCCCCCCCCCCACACACACACATTAGGGTGCCACGTGCTCCTCTCCCATCCCAGCCGGTCAGAGGATCCCCAAACCACAGGAAACCTCCAGGCTTCACTGCAGCCACAGCTTTGCCCAGAGCTTCCCCCCCACAGCACACCATGAAAATGGGCTTTCCCTTTTGTTTTAGCCCTGTCCCCATCATGCTGTCCAGCTCCCTGTTGCCCATGTGTGTCAGCCTGCCAGACCCCCTCTTCTCCCAAACCCTGTGTGGGGCCATGCAGCGGCAGGTTGGGTAACTTTGGGTAAGCCGTGAAGTCCGTGCCTGGCACCTAAAAGGTCTCTGCCATTAACAGAAAGAATATAGAGCTCAAAAGCATGTGCAGGAGCCAAAACTAGCCCCATTCAGTGATGTAACTTCTACCCCAGAAGGGTGTAGATGTTGCGATTGAGTCATGTGAAATTATCTTCTTGCTAACTGGCAAGGCAACTCACGTCGTCCCGGTAGTCCATAAACCACTTCAGAACCAGAGCAGAGGTTTAATTTGGGTTTTTGTCCTCAAGTGAGCAAAGCTACATAGATGAGTTACACAGGCCACCAGGCTTGTCCCACAGCCCAGAAAAAGCAGGACTTACACTTCCAACCTTTTCTAGACTCTTCTCTCTGGAAAAAAAAAAAATGAAATTACTCCAATAAATGACTAGTAATTGAAAAGAACCTACTATCTGAAGCTGAGTGGTTGACTGCAGCTCATCAGGCTTCAGAGAGGTGAAAAGCCCTTTTGTGGGTGAGTGAAAAACAGTGTATGTTCCCCCTCTTCTAATTTCATCATGAGTCAATTCAAAAAACGCTATATAAAATAAAATGCTTTAAAACCTTAACTGCAGTTATAGCTTCTATGGAAGCAACACTGCTTTAAAATAAATTGGACCGCATTTATCTTTCTTTGATTTCTGTCTACCTCAAGTCACTTTTCACATCTAAAAAAGCATGTATATGATCAAAACACAAGCAATTCTGAAGTCAATCTGGGAATACTTAGAAATGTTGTAACTATTTTGCTTCCTAGGAAGAATTTTAGCAAGCCTAGGAACTCTTGCTGTTGTTGACTGCAATGTGTCTTCTTGGCCTTTCAAGGTCACAAAAGTAAATGTCAAAGGGATATTGTGAATTTCTGCAACTCAACAGTCATTCCATTCTCTGCAACCAAGATTTTCAACCTAGCAGACTGGGGTCAAGGGAGTCAACGTAGCCAAAGATCTGTCCTGATTTCTGTGAGGTAATTCATGAACTTTGGAAGAGGAATCAGCTGAAGTGTCAGGTACAGAGATAAAGAGGGAAATCTTTGTGTTGTGGAGACAGATCATCGCTTCAAAATCTTACTAAGTCCAAAACCAGCCAAAGGTACTGCACAGGTGAAAGAACTACTAAATATGAAAGCTTCAGTAGAAAAATAATGGAGAGGTCCTTAGTTCTGCTCATGTCTTTTAAAGCCATAAAACTCCCTCACTGATGCCAGAAGATCCAGCAGGGAAAAAACCTGGAGGGTGAATAAAGGCACAAAGGTATCCTGAAGAAGGACTTTTGAAATACCAACTCCAACTGACATATGTATTATGTCAGCTTCACTTTCTTACATGGGCAGAAGGTCCTGCTGCCAGCAAGAGTGCCATGCTCTGAACGTGCAAAGGAAATGGAGGTTCCTGGAAAGAAGCAGGAGATATTGAACTCTGGGCATCAGGGAGGGAAAGCAATGCAGAATGCAACCTGCATTATAATGTTTATTTATTTAAAAACTACCCCTAGCAGGAGTTTCTAAATGATAACTAAATTACACACATATACACTTTCTGTTCTTGAAGAGGCAAAAAAGAATTTCTGACTTTAATTTTTTAAAAATATTTTTCTCTCAGTATTTCTAGTTCTTCTTCTGGGGCAGAAAAAGGTGAAAAAAGTTTTTTTCAGTATCCTCAACATTTCCAAAAAATCTCTAGTTTTGCATGTTGGCTGGTACCACCAATAACCTGTGGTTCAGCTTGGGATCTCAAGCAAATACAAGCTGGAAAAGTTACACATGGCCAAGACAGGCGTCCAAAAGATCTGCTACTTCCACTGCCCGCAAATGGAGGACCTCTCCTCCTGCCGGGGGAATCCAGTTCTGAAACGTGGATACAGGTCCCGTGTGCCAGGTGCTCCTGGGTCCAGCACTTCCAAGGCTGAGCAGATCCACCAAGGAGCTGGTGCACAGATGACCAGCCTGTGCATCGTACATTCAGGACATTGTGAATACATCAGGCTTGTTCCATGTGCATAAGTCAACGGCACAGCAAAGACGCACTTTGTCTCCAGTCGCCCTATGCGTGGTCTGCACTGTTAATGCACCCATGTGAGCTGTCCAGGGCTTCCAAACATCTGGAAACTCCAAATAAGTGGCTAAATTCCTTTTCCATCTGGAGATCATTTACACACAACATTCATGCTAGCTGTCGTGCTGTTCCCTTATCTCTTGAATGACAGGCAGGAATGAGGAAGGCAAGAGGAATTATTTATATTCATTACTTTTGTTTATATTCCACATAAACAGAATCTTTTAAGTTACTGAAACTCAGGATTTCTGCAGAGCTGCAGGACAGACCTTCCCACAGGAGGGAAACACCTCCTCTGCTCTGTTTTCTCTGCTCGCGATAACTCCAATTTTTCATCTGAACACCTCACCCCCGCAGCACCTGCGCAGGCAAGCGGACGTGCGGTGAATGTGGTGCCTTAGCCCCAGGTTTTTTTGCCTCGCTCTCATTGCAGGAAAGCGCGTGAAGCCTTCTGGCCTTCGTAGTGTCACAGCGAAGGGGGGGCTCTGAGGACAGCACAGGAGCAATTATACGTCCGCAGATTATGGGGACAACTCATTGCCCCCCGTTCAGCTCTGCCCCGTTCCACAGCCCGCAGCTGCGCTCTGAGCAGAAAACCGAGCGACGCCAAGGAGTCCGCAGCTGGTACCAGAGCAAGGGCTGCCACAAGGCTTCCTCCCAGGCCGGCGCCTCCAGCTCCGGCCAAGCCATCGCGTGTTTGCCGGGCGACTCGGTAACTTCGACAGGGAATTTGGCAGAAGGCGCTGCCGCCGCCGAGCCCTGCCTGCCGCAGGCTGGGAGCAGTACGCGGGGATCTACCCCCCTCTAGAGGGGAAAGCCCGAAGCGTCTGTTTCAGGAGCAGAAGCGCTGGGTGGGCTCTGCCCCAGCCGCTGCCGCCCTCCAGGCTCTCCTGGCTGCCACCCCACTAACAGAGCTGGTGACTTAGGTTGCATTTCTTGCTGCGGAGATTGGACGCTCCCATCGTCAGTGTTTCCCATCTGTAGAAACCCTGTATGCTCCTGTACAGTGGGTACAAACCCACCGGCGGGTCCATGGGATTGTAAATTACAGACCTCTGCTCAAGTGTAAGAAACTGTAAAAAGGCAGTGGAGAACCCAGGTGTCTAACTCAGTGTTCATTGCACAGAAAAAAAAAATCCCTCCACAAATAGTGGAGGTTTTATGTATTTCTTAATATTTTGCCACCTTTGTTTCAGTCTAAATCATATAGCCATTGCCCTTGTCTGAACGGGGCAAGCCCTTAACAAATGCAGCACATACATAGATAAATATATGTGCGGAGCCCCTATATCTGAGCTGCTCTGAGCTCTACCCTCCCAAATAGAATCAGCATCTCATAGGCACCCTGGGGTGACACAGAAAACCTGCACTTATCACAATTACTATGCACAGACATGTCAGATTTACCAGTACGGATGTGGAAATATGTTGCATGACTGTTGCAAACCCACCTGAATGAAGGTGGTGGGCTGGAAAATATTAGAAAGACAAGAAATTGTAAGATATTTTACTCTATAAGGTACCTTCCCTAAAACAGGTGGAATAATGCAATGCAAAAAATCACATTATTGTGTTAAAACTGATTTGTCAGAAAGACACCACGGTGCTGAAATTAAGCTTTTGAGTTTTTATTTTTTCAGAAGATTCTGCTGCTGCAGCCCTTAAGTCCCCTGAAGTCAACGTGAGTTTTGCTGTTGATTTCTGTTCCGAATAGGATGGGAGAAAATAAATAAGCATGGTTACAATGTTAAGGCATGAAATTAATCTGGAGGACACAGACAGGGGTGTCATGATTGGAAGGACAGAAAGACCATGAAAAAAGGTGTTTCATCTGTAAATTTGATTCTCAAAGTGCAGGTATGCAATCACAAATGTACAAGTGTACGGTTCATTTGAACAGCTTCTGATGCAAGTTTTCAGTTATATATTGCCCTAACAATGCAGGAATTCATTATGGACATATAATCAAAGTGTGTAGGTCTGTGAGCACAGGTGACAGGGCCTTATTCTCCCTAGTCTCATGGGGGTCAGAAAGTTTGAAATGAGTGGGGAGAAGGTACTAAACTTCTGGTATGTATCCCATTTTTTAATTCCCTTTTTTTTCAAGGTCATAGAATCACAGCCTAGTTGAGGTTCGAAGGCACCTCTGGAAGTTGTGTAGTTCAAAACTAGGCCAACCCTACTCCCCAAGGTAGGGTCAGCTACAGCAAGTTGCTCAGGGCTGTGTACCTTTGGGTTTTGGATATCTCCATTGTGAAGAATCCACAGTCTCTCCAGGCAACCTGTTCCCTTTTTTGACTACACTTACAGTAATTTTTTTTCCTTACATTTAAATAGAACTTCCTGCATTTCAACCGTTGCAGTGCGAAGATGAAACAGAGGATGCTGATGTTGCTTTTACCACTACAAGACATTTGTGAGGTAAAAGACTGCAAAGAAAAATGTGTATCCAGAGGAGGGGGAGGATTTGACATATAGCTGATCATCACATGTCTGTCTCTTCTGTGTTAGCACTGTATATATCAAATAGGAGTCCTTCATGGTGCTATTTTTCCACAAGTTGTCTGTAAATGCTCACAGCTAACTCTGTAAATCTTTCTTATGTGGTAAATTATGGTTATTATTAACTACAAGACGTCTGGAAAGAGGGCTCCTAACCAAAAGATTGCTCAAGATCTGGAGAGTATTCTGGGTACATGTTGCCACATGAGCTCTCTCTTCCGGCACTCCTCCACACACAGCTATTTTGGGCCACTGCTGAAGACATGATACTTTGGGGTGGTTGGACTTTTGGTCTAATGCAGAATTCTTCTTCCTCATGCTTTTAAAAGCTCCAGTAAGGGTAGCACCACTGATTCAGTGTACTGGAGACCAGGAAACCCTGAAGCCCATTAAAACACAACTGGAACAAAGAGGGGAAGAAGGAGCCCATCATGTGTCCCAACAAAGCCAGTTCTGAAGGAAGAAAAGAGCACATGAAGGCATGGCGTGCTAGCCTAGGCAGTCTAAAGTAAGAGTGTTTCTGCAATAGCTTTAGGCAAGCTGTGTTTGCAGAGTGCCTAGATCACTGAGGTCATGGTTACAGCCTGTAAATGCTGTTAAATTGCCATTAAAACTCAGCTTTCCTGGGGGAGGTTTATTTTGCTGTTTTACTTCCGACTGGAATTTAATTCCTTGTTAATCTCTGGGTTTTAAACACAGTGAGTCTTGTTTTATCAGTGCTCTGCAAGAACGTCACTAGGCGAGCACCTCTGGATTACTCCCTCCAAATTCCTGGTCTAAGTTTTCCCAACAGTCCAGGAAGAGATGCTCCTAGGCTTTGAATCACACTTCTTGTGGGAGATGTGAACACTGACACAGATCCTAGAGAAAAGGTGAAAAATCTCTCAACTGACTTCGGTAGGCTTGGTGCGTTCTCTGGGATTACTCGTTCTGGCAAATACTGTGTGCCTACCTATCAAACTTCTGTGCTTTTAGTTCAGAAAACCTCAGAAACTTGGGTAACAAGAGTGACTGCTCTATCATCTATTAATAGGGAATTCTCAGTTTGCTGCTTAAGGCTGAGCCACATTTGTAACATCTATCTCATATTCACCAATAAGAGAAATTTCAGCTAGACTTGGAGCCAAATAATTCAGTGGCTTTGTCAACATTTATTACTCAAGTGTAGGAAGAGGAAACAAATTCGTTTTGATTAGGTCAATCCAAAGGAGTATTTCTATGCCCCATTTAGTAGCGTATTTCTTCTGTAATGGAGAATAAATTGTTTGAGTCTTTTCCTAGAGTATTTTTCCAGAAAAGAGATTAAACTAGGTACAAGTTCATGGTCTGATTGGGGGTATGGAATTCCAGACTGCCCTCAAAATTTTATTTTATATGCAGATGCTGGGGGGGCTCTCCAGAAAGAAAAAGAGAAGAAAAAAGTATTTTCTGCAAGTTACTTCAGAAAATGTGTTCCAAATACACCTGCAGGCCTTCATTAATATGAATGACATAGGAAAACATTCACACTTACACATATACCCACCATTAAGACTTTCACACGGAAAGCTTGAGTGCTCAGTTCCAAAAGGAAAAACAAGAACTTTAATTGATTATGACTTGTGGTGCTAGTTTAGCCAAAGGCAAAGTTGTACTTGGGCAGGAAACAGACTGCACAAAAACACACTTTTTCCAAGCTGATCACATGTTCCAATCAGGAAATTCACTTGGTATTTGGTAAAAAACGCTACGGTTTCTATGGATCTTCAGAGGAAGGCTGAGTCAAAAAGCAGTTATGTCCTGCTTATGCAGAGTGCTCTCCATCAACAAGTTCTTCCTCACTGCATCTTTTACAAATCATGTTCTACAAAATGTTAAATAAATTTTTATATGTGTGTGTGTGTGTCCATATTAAAAAAACCCAACAACTTTGTAAAAAAGGAACAAGAAAACAGTTAGAGAGTAAATTATTATGTCTTAATAGTACAAACCCCCAAATTACTTTAAAAGGTCAGATTGCATTAAGTAAGAAAAGAAATGTTTCTTACAAAATTAATCTAATTTGAATTTCCATCCAGATGAAACATGATTTGTAAAAACAAAATTCTGTTGCTAGGGGCCTATTGCAGACAATCCCGCCTTCGCTTACAGCAAGGCAATGCGCTGGCTTCTTCTCTTACACCAGTTCTATGTTGTTCTGACCCCACCAGACTTGCAGGTATAAATAACATTTTACAGCTGTGTGAGTACAGCTGACATTCATCGAAGGCAGTGGCAGCAGAGCAAACTTGAACTTGCAGCATAGATTAGAATTTCAAAGCAAAATTCTTCTTGGTGTCCTTTTATAGTGGGCTAGATCCTTGCTGTAATTCACCCTTTTGCTCTTTAGGACTGAGTCCATCACGGCTGATCCCTCATGTCTGCAACTTCAAACCCCGTGAGATGCAGCATAGGCCTGGCTCCAGCCATGTCTAACTCACACACCTGCCTGGTTGAACAGTAAAAGAATGTGAGCAGGAACGTACCATCTTTATTTTACATGATGCATTCCTAGGGTGCACGGTGACTAAAGAGTTATCTGTGCAGACACACAAGAGTTTAATGAGTTTCAGAAGGAAGGTGAATTTATTTTAGGTGCATTAACACTGTTTTATGAATAAAGTGGTTAGAAAAGCCAATGCAAACAGTGTGTGATGCTTTTATAAATCTAGCCTGTAATTGTTAACATATGAAGCACACTTATTTTACTGCAACTTGAATTGCACAGTAAAAGCTTGATTCATGAAGGCATTATGCAATAATTAAGTGGGTTTTCTGTGAACTTATCCAATAAAAAAGTGCAGAAAGGATATGTCTGGAAGTTTCACTGGTCACTAAAAGTGCAGAAGCTGGCAACACACAGGTGTTCCTACGGTATCAGCCCATGCCTGCTTGCAGCAGGGAAGGGGGGAAGAAGTGTTTTAGACATAACCTTACACACTGCTACATGTAGTTATGGTGCTTCAGGCAAATTAGGGCAAATGTTGTAAGTATCAGGCTTTGCCCTAAAATATTAATGTGACAAAGGGAACTTGTGGCATGAGCCATCTTTTGTCACTTTCTGTATATGTAAATACATTGTCTTCATCAAAAAGTATCTCTTGGTAGATTGGCCACAATACCTTACATAGGTGTTGGAAGCACTAAAATATAACAGAGTTAGAAGTACCTGCATTGTGCCAAGCCTGGATATTTTTTTCCTAAGAAATAACTAATCCAATATTGCTAGTTCTGTAATGCTGTTAAGCCACTTAATCAAAGATCCAATTCTGGCTCTATAACTAAAAGACATTTAAACAATTACAACTGTGGTTGAGGGGCGGGGGAGATATGTGAAACCACCTTACTCTTTGGACCTGCAAGGTAAAGTAAATCCCATCATAATTCAATTAGTCAATAAGTCATAAATAAGCTGTCTCCTTGTACCTGTCAATCTCCTCTCTCTAATGCTGGGAAGAAGGATGGAAGAATTTCCAGCTCTTTGTCTGCTGCTGAAGCCCTGCGCATATCCACGAGCATGTCTTAACACCTAACACATCGTCACTTGCAGCTGGAGTGTGCTAAGAGCACTCGTACACTCAGCTACGGCAGCTCAGCTGATGGGATGTCGCTTGTTACTCAGTACTTTAATCTGTGCAACTACCTATCCAAACCTGGCCATAAACTGGACTTACTGTCTCTCCTGCTTTTGAGACACTGAAAAAAAAAGGAAGCAAAAGCCTCTTTGTCCTGACAGTCACAGATGCACAGGGTAAGGCTCATGCTCTGGATGTGAGATCCATTGGGCTCAACTCGCACCAGTTCACCACAGCCCTGCTATCTCGCTCGCTGGGCTCATTGTGCCGTAATGTCTCCCTGGCTCTGGACTGTGCTGGACAGGCAAGGTCAGAGGGCTGCAGGGCAGTGCCACTGTGCTGGGCCCAGTGGCCAGTGGACTGGGACCAGTTGTTCAGGAAAAAAGAAGTGTAGGCCTTCTGAATGGCTCCAGAGAACGGCAACAGAAATCCAGGCCACTGATTTCCTTGGTCCTTTTGTGAGACCTTTCTGAATGCATTATTGTTGTCATTCATTCTTCTGCTGACTGCACGGGATTTATCAGGACACTGCATCACACATACTGGGTCTGCTGCTGGGATGGTTACTCTGGGCATAATCTCAGCTGTTGTCTGATTGTTAGTTAAGAAATGGATATCACTAGTATAATTGCTAATGATAACATGCTGCTGCACTCCATGTCCATTCCTCCTACAGAAAGTGATGCAGCTAGTTAAAAAAGAGTGTATCCCAAGATGTCGGAGGCATTGGCACAGGTAAGGATACAAGTAGTTTATGGAAAATTGTCCCAGAACAGGTTCATATTACATATTAACTATGCGGAGCAGGACTTATGAAAGGCTGTAAGTGTGTTAGTGCATTTCTTCCCATCTAAGTTCCTGTGCCCAGCAGCCCCTACCCCCGGCTTTGACAACACCCCCGCTCCATACCCTCACAGCTGGTACCTGACCCTGAAGGTACCCCTTGCACTTGCTGCCTGAATCCCCGGCATGCCCACAATTCCCTTGCTGGGCACAAGTAACAGCTGAAATCTTTTCTGTAAAGAAGCAGCTCCCATGTAAGCCCTGTGGGATTCACAGACCAAGCATCCTTTTGCCTATCTTGCCCGGCATCCCTGACCTCTTTCAGGCATGGGGAGGGCCTGAGACAGCATTATCGTTCCTAGTGCTGCCAGTCTCAAGGATCCCTCATTAATGCCAGACCTGTTTTAAATACTTTTCAAAACTGAACCAGTTTGATGGTTTCGAAGCTATTCTCCATGTCACTCATCAGCCATGGCTTTGAAAGCAAATGTGAAACACATCAGCTAAAATTTATCAAACTCTTCTCCTGTGACCTGCGATGCTTTCTCACAGGGTGTATTTCAAAGTAATTTTTACTGTTGGTTGCTGGTGTCAGAGCCAGAGAGGGGCCTCCACAGAGCAAAACACAGAGTGCCTGCTCCCCTTGCCACTGCTGGTTATGGGAAATAGGGGACCGCAAGGGCTCTGCCCCTCTTTGTCAGCGCTTCCTACCATCCCCAGCAGCAGACCGGGTCAGCCGTGGCTGTCTCTATCTCAGCCTTGAAAACTTCCTTGGACGGAGGATCTGCAGCCCCTCTGAGTAATGACTTCCAGTACTGCACTACCCTCCTAGGAATGAAATTTCTCTTAAAATATCACCTGGACAAAAGATTTTTTTCTTCTACTGAATAATTGAAAATACTTTCAGAAAATGTGATCTCAGCACTGTGTGTCTGTAACATCTTTCAAATTCTACTGTTGTTTTTTTTTCCCCTGGGGTAGTCTAAGATGTTCTTCCCTCACAATTTCTAGTGAGTACATGAGAATGGGGGTTTATGAAGACACTAAAGAGTAATATGTGATATGCCACATTCAAAATAATCAGTTGAACTCCCTAGCCTCACCTGTCTGTCTGTATCTGTACTGGGTTTGTGTGGCAAGGTTTTGGTAGTGGGGGGGGCTAAAGGGGTGGCTTCAGTGAGAAGCTGCTGGAAGCTTCCCCTATATCCGACAGAGCCAATACCAGCCGGCTCTAAGATGGACCTGCCACCGGCCAAGGCTGGGCCCATCAGCAATTGTGGTAGCACCTCTGTGATAACATATTTAAGAAGGAAAAAAAAAAAAGTTGTGGGAGACACAGAAGCGGCAGCTGGAGAGGGGAGTTAGAACATGTGAGAGAAACAGCCCTGCAGACCCAAGGTCAGTGAAGAAGGAGGGGGAGGAGGTGCTCCAGGTGCCGGAGCAGAGATTCCCCTGCTCCCGTGGGGAAGAGCATGGTGAGGCAGGCTGTCCCCCTGCAGCCCATGGAGGTCCATGGTGGAGCAGATATCCACCTGCAGCCCGGGGAGGACCCCACGCCGGAGCAGGTGGGTGCCCGAAGGAGGCTGTGACCCCGTGGGAAGCCCGAGCTGAAGCAGGTTCCTGGCAGGACCTGAAGATCTGTGGAGAGAGGAGCCCATGCTGGAGCAGGTTTTCTGGCAGGACTTGTGACCCCGTGGGGGACCCACGCTGGAGCAGTCTGTTCCTGAAGGACTGCACGCCGTGGAAGGGACCCACACTGGAGCAGTTTGTGAAGAACTGCAGCCCACGGGAAGGACCCACATTGGAGAAGTTCATGGAGGACTGTCTCCCATGGGAGGGAACCCACGCTGGAGCAGGGGAAGAGTGTGATGAGTCCTGCCCCTGAGGAGGATGAAGCAGCAGAGATAACGTGTGAGGAACTGACCATAAACTCCATTCCCTGTCCCCCTGCGCCAGGGGGGTAGGTAGAGAATCCAGGAGTGAAGTTGTGCCTGGAAAGAAAGGAGGGGTGGAGGGAAGGTGTTTTGAGATTTGGTTTTATATCTCATTACCCTACTCTGGTTGATTGGTAATAAATGGAGTTAATTTTCCCCAAGTTGAGTCTGTTTTGCCCGTGACAGTAATTGGTGAGTGATCTCTCCCATCCTTATCTTGACCCACGAGCCCTTTGTTCTATTTTCTCTCCCCTGTCCATCTGAGGGAGGGGAGTGATAGAACGGCTTTGGTGGGCACCTGGTGTTCAGCCAGGGTCAACCCACCACATTATCGCACCCTCCCCTCTTCATTCCCTTCTTCATGCTAACATAGCTGAGGCATCCCCTTTGGTCCTTCCTGCAGTCTCACCTCAGTAGGTACTGTGTAACATCCCCTGGAGCTCCTGCATCTGAAACTGCCTTCCAGTATTCCTCCACTTCAACCTAATTCAACCTTGACTATGAGTAAATATCTTCTCAGTTGTCATCACCTCTTAATTTCTCTTTTCTTCTGCATTTATTTATTGCTAAATGAACAGTGCCTGTTAACTCTGCAAAAGCATTTTGAGATGCAGTAGGTATGGAAGCTGTGATCCCACACAGAGTGCTACCTTCGGGGTGATATGTTCTTGAAATTTCTGTCCTCGGTTCAGAAATATCGGGAACGTCAGGTATAACTATTCTATTTCTAATGGAGGGCCACCTGCCATGTGAACCAGTCATAGGAAATTTATCAGAGGTGCTTTTCATGTCTTTTTAGTCAGAGGGAGGTAACATGAACCCATTTGGAGATTCTTGTGTGAAGTGCCCAGTGTAGCACATATTTTCCCTTCATTACATACAAGCAGCTCCTAGTGATGCTGATGGAAATTACAGGTGTGTGCACTTAGAGGAGAATATGGATCTATGCTGTGCAAATTACTTCAGAAAACAAACTCAATTTATGGACATGGACTGTGCAGAGCTGAGCGGCAGTATATTTCGAGCAATGTTCCCTGCATACCACATAGTAAAGGGAAGAGGGGGCTGGGGAGAGAGGGAGGGCAAAGATCTGGATTTTATAACTACTTTTAATAACAGCCATGGAGGATAAAACCTGCAGAGTTTTGACTAGCTTCAAAATCACTTCTCACCTCTGGTTTTGAAATCTCCAGCCCAATTATTTGTCTACTTGATAGTGTTAAAGTCTTATTCTCCATCGTTATTTGCTTGCTAGTAAAGAACCAAAAAGAACAGCAGTCCAAAGGTAACCACACAACTAAATCACTTCCAGATGATAAGTCACACTCTGATGGTGAAAGCAGACTTTACAGTTTCAGTGTGCCAGGTAATATATGGCTGTCACCCAGTTCCTATTAGGTTTTTGTAACAGTATATACACATGCTCTTTTTTTTTGAGCTGGATCAGGGTTGGCTAATAACACATTCAAGCAATGTTTAGCCAGATTTCAATCAGAAATCTCCCCCCCCCCAACCCAAGAAAAAGACAATTCTAAAGCATCTATTATCCCTAACCTTCCACACACAGAAATCATATTAGCAATTTTTGTTGTGACATTAAATGTGCAGCAGTTTGAATAGCCAGCCTTAGGAGCATACAGTCTAAATATGCTCCCTCTACATGCATGTTTGTGATGCCATCTTTAAATACATGACCACTTCATGCCTTTCCCACAGGATCCCTGTCTCATTCACTGTTCAGGATGGGTGGCATTCATTTATTGAAAAGCCATTCAATATTTTGCTTTCTCCATGTGTTTAACATGTGGCCTAGACCCCTATTTACCACAGCCCAGTCAATCTTGATCTGAAGAAAGAGTTTTTAATTTAATTTGGGAGGTTTCCCATGGTCTTAATGACTGTAGTCTCTAAGCAGTTCACAAATGTGTATTTATTTTCAGATCGCCCCTATGATTATCATCCCCATTTTACAGCTGGAAAACAGAAGAACAGAGAGGTGCAGTGATTTCGGGTGCCCAATTTAAGACTCCAGGACCTAATTTGTCAGGGTACTTACCATTATGTAATTCTTCAGATATTCAGAGCAGAGCTCCCATTGAGTCCTGCTGCAGCTGTGAGTGCTCAGCACTTCTCCAAATCAGACCCTGGAGTCTCAAGTCAGGGTATCCGTATAACTGGGAACATGCAATTAGTGACCATGTGTGCAAAATTTGGTGTAAGAACTTACTGATGTCATATAAGAGATATGTGCCACAAGCAGGGAGAGGTGCATCCAGTTCTTCAGATTGGCATTCAATAGCTTTAAGCAAGACAGTCATTGTTTTTCCCAACTTCTCAGCTGTATTCAGAACACACCATTCAACCTGAAGCAAATGAATAGGGGGCTAGGCATCTCTTGTTACACAATCCTGACTCATCTTGAGCAGGACCAGGACTGAGCACAGGCTGACACATCTTCTGTGGGAAAAGAGTATGGCTTCCTCTATTCCCAACACATACATGTAAAAGGGGAAAAAACTGCACAGATAACTTCAGCTCTGGTGCTTTCCAACTTCTGCGTGTTTGCTTTGGCAGCTCAGAGAGTTCTTTTAAGAGGGTGTTTGTAGGTAATTTCCTAGGTTCTTAATGAAGCAAAGTGGAAAAAACAAAAATTCTATTATGTGGCATCATATTAACACCTCTATGCCTCATGCTATTGGGGTTAGCTCTTAGCTTCTCCATATGGACTTCTGCCCTCTGAGTTAATAGGGTAATTTGTAGCAATACTAAGTTGCCAACTTCTCTGTGGACCAGGGGGCACTTTTGCTAGGGGCTGAGATCGGAGTAGTGCCATGACCCAGGGTCCTCATGCTCCATTCCCTGCCCTGGAATGACCAGTGAAGGGGCTGTAGCCTCTAACAAATGTTTTCCTCCTCTATGTCTTACTCCTCTCTAACCGTCTCTGTCCCAGTCCTGTCCTTCCTCACCTCTGGCTCCTTGTTTCCAGCCACTGCTTTCTCTCTCAGCCAGTTGCTGTTCCTGTTTCCCAGCCAGTCCCAATTGCTCAGTCTTTCTCCCTGCCAGCCTCTTACCTGAAGGTGCTGGTCTCTCCCACCTGGGTTTTAAGTTCCGACCTCCGTGGGTCCCCAGACCCAGCTCTCCACCTCCTGAATGCAGCCTCCTACCTCCAGGTTTTTGCCCACATACTCAGTCTCAAAGCCTTTTCCCCGTTTCCTCACCCAGATGCTCTCTAGTCACATTTGATACCTGGTCAGTATTTCTCTCTCATCAGCCTCTCCTGGTTTTGTCCACCTGCAGCCACAGATCCTCCCAAGAAGTCCTGAAGTGAAAAACTTTCCACTAGGATAAAACCGCCTGTCATCATTCAGCATGTCTCCCCTCCTTACTCCACCTACTTTTTTTTTTTCAATTGCAACCCTTCAAGAGGGTCCACTTACATTTTTACCATAAATAAATGAGACATTTTTAGCCTTACACCTATGCTGCTGTTTCTGCAAGCAGTCTGTCAGATTAATGTGTCTCAACCCTGTAGAAGCTAGCAATCAGTTTTTTAGGGAACATAATTTTCTCTGGCTGGACAAATGCTTATGCATGTAGTGTTAATGCTAACGGTGTGTTTCAGTGTCATGTAGCTTTTTACTGGGCTTTCAGCAGGGGTTTGCAGGAAAGGGCCGAGAGGTGGGGTCGCTGCCTGGATTTCTTTTTGTGCTACCTCTGAAGGACACAGAACAGATACTGTTGCAAGGGTCTGCAAAGCCAGACATTGCTGAAAAAAGAAATAGAAAGAAGGGGGTGGGGGGAAAGCACATGTGCTGTTTATGGGTTCAACTTTTAAAAGTAATGCTTTAAAGTTTGGGTATGGTAAAAACCTTTTATCTTCAGCACAAGAGGTAAGTAAATATATATATATATATACATACATACATATATATACAGAGACACTGATACAGATGCAGACACAGCCAGCCACTGACACACACACATCCTTATAATTCATTTATATTTTAAAACTGCAGTTTTTGCTGGGTTGGTTGTCATTGACAGTAATGGGAGTGTTGTCTGCAAAAGAAGTGCTATGTCAAGTCCCTCAGCATAAGCAGAATTTGACTGTTATGTTTGGAAGGGTTTTGAAGAACCTTGTCTTACAGATTTATTAATTACAAATGTGGTTTAAACTGAGAAGAGGCAGGGATATCGCACACTGACTGATGCCCCATAATCTCTGTTGTTTCAAGTTTAGTCCACCAACCCTTGAAGTCAGGGCAAGATTTGCACTCAACTGAGGAAGACCTTGATCACATCTTCATGTCAGTCCTTCAGTTTGGTCTGTACTGAGCGAGGGACAGGGTGAAGTACTGGACACGAGTGCAATTTTATTTTGCCTGTGTAGTTTTCCTAGCACAAGCACAGGGAAAGCCTGGGGACATGGTTTTAAAATGGTATCCTATGTGTGTGGCTCTTGCCCTTACAGACATGTACATTCATAAATAAAGTCAAATATAAAAAAAAATGCTGACTAGTAACAAGGTAATTAGTCAACCAAATGTTCCAGAACTGTCATAAGGAGGAAGAAATAGTGATCTCAAGTTACTTCAGTCCACCGTCAATATCAGCTTGGAGTGTGAGTACAAAGCTAAACTATTTCATATGCTCCGCACATGAAAATGGAGATGGAAAGTGATGAGCTCTTTATATGCCCCTTTCCAAATAAATTTGGAGAAGAGCTTAGGAGTTTAAGCAGGTCCCAAATGGTTTCTGCTGCTGAAATAGCCTATTGATGCTTTATTTTTCCCTTTAGATTTTCCACTACATTAAACATTTTAAACTACCAAATATTTCTTTTTAAAGGGGAATGGAATGAAAAGATGTCTTACATGATTTATTACAAATTCAGAGGGAAATACTCCCCTTGTAAATAGTTCTAAAAAAAAATCATCATCAATTTAAATGTTGACATGCTTAATATTAAAGGGTCATATTGTACTGAAGGTCTTTAAGGAGAACTTCCCATTCAAAGGAGTTGAGTTCAGTGGGAACTGATTGAAGTAGGGTTTGTGCTTTCTGGTAGTTGGTCTTTCTCTGGGCTTAATTCTGTTATTTTCGGTGCAACTTGCACCTAATTCTTATTTTTTGTGGGTCAAATTAGTTCACTCCCTGTTTCACCCCGCAGGCTCCCATGCCGCAGCCACCCTCACACTGCAGGCACCCGGGCTGAAACCTCACCAAATGCACACTGAAGTCTTGGGGACACACGGGTGCTGCGGCACCCAGGGGGTGAGGTTGGAAATCTGAGCCCTGGCAGGGCCTTACCTGGTCCTTACCTTGTCCTCGGCGCACGCTTTTTCAGCTTGGGCTTTGTGCAAGCAGGTCAAATCACATTATCAGCTGTGCCTGGCACAGCCTCCCAAAATGTTCTTCACCCTCACAGCTCAGCCTTCCTCTGGCAGCTCACACAGACAGCGAACATCAGCCCTTCCAGAGGTGACTGTGGCTTCTGGCCACCTCCACACCTGAGCCAGCCCAGCAGCCTCCCCAAAGGGGCAGAGCAATGCTCATTCCCCAAGCCACAGGGTGCCCAGCTGCTCAATATTTAACACATCAAAACCCGTAGAGCACCTCTTATCATAAGCAGAGACTAGATTTCCACTGGAAAAAAAAAAAAACCACACTATTTTGATTGGTTTATGTTTTATTTATATATTTATGATTCTAAAGTTCATGTTTATTCAGGGAATTTTTTTACCATTAAACTCAGTGTTCTGGAAAAAAAATACTTCATCTAGAGAAAATATTCAGCCCCTTTTCTGTCTTTCTGTTACTATTCAATATGAAAAGGATATTGTAAGTGCATATTCAGCCGAATATGCGGTTTGGCAGCGAGTGGCTATTCAGCTGCCCTGCTCCTACCTCAGAGTTTATTCAGGTCATAAAAGAGACATATAAGCATTTGAGTTAAGATTTATAGATACATTAACTGTATCAGAAGCTTTTTGTACTTAATATAAAACACACTCTAGCAGCTCAACATTGCTTTATTCCACAATACAGTCAAGATTAGACATGTTGCCTGCTGTAATTACTGACATTAATAGCCTCAGGAATAATGGAAAGTGAGTTAAACACCAATGCGGTAGATGTAAATGGGACTTTACAGTACATGTCATTTTGAAATATTGTGAGTCATGAAATTTGTACTTAATATTTCTTTATTTAGTAATTAAGCAATAATCCAACAAAACAAAGGATGTCTTCACTTTAACACAGCATGAGTCAGATTTTGTTATAAAATCAATAAAGAGGTTGCCGTAAGAATTTAATTTAAATTTGATGAAAGACTCAACCCAGCCCTGACTGAGCAGAAAAGAAGCTCTTGCAAACAATTTTTAGGAGAAAGAGGGGGCCAGGATTTGTACAGCTCCCTCCAACACCTTATAGTGACTCTTGCGAGGCTTCAACCAGCACTGCATGAACAATGTTCTTCTGGTAAAGAGGCTGAAGTCACCAGCAACTCAGGTAGGAAGTCTTACATGTACATCTTCAAGCTGCCTTCAATTTGCTAATTTGGAAATGCTATTTTTAACCCAACTCCCTCAAATTATAATTTTATAAGACTTCTTTTTTAGAAGTTCCTCCTACCTTCATCATTCATTCTATTGCAAATAGACATTCGTTCTAAGCCTTTGCACAGAAGTAGCCCACTGTTGCTACCCAAAGGTCTTGCACGACTGGAAAAGGATAAGACTGGGGTTTCTTAAGCAAATAGTATCTCCAGAATGGCACACTGTCTGAAATGTTTAAGATGAGGAATATGCCTGTAATGCATATTTTTCTCTACAGTCTTTTTTCTTTTTCATCTATGTATTGATTAAACTAGCATTATCCAAATGCACACAGTCAACACATTAGCATTCAGATGATCCTATTTTAGCTTGATGTTAATTGCCTGTTAGGTGAACAAAGAATAAAAGAGAACCTACTTCTACTTATAACCCTGATCTATTTTGAGATCCCAAGGCTTTTCTGTTAATAATAAAAACACCAATAAATCCTCATCTCTTTGCTTTTTAAGCCTGACAGATAGTCTTTGAAGCATTATTGCATTTATTTCCTCCAACCAGATGTGCAATTTATATTATATTTGATAGCAAACCTCAGCATTATAGAAGACACTTGTTCTAAAATAATAACACAAATGTATTTTCCATCACTGGGCTAAAACATTCCCAGCAACGTCTCCAGTCCCTCCTGTATTCAAGGACATTGCTAATATTCTTGCAACAGCTCCTTCGATGCTGGTAAGTCGAATCACTCTCATTTCACAGAGTTCTAAATGGAGTCAGTCTACAAACAGAATTAATACAGTAGGTTTAAGCAGGGCAACATCTAAGACCCCAGCCTGCATTTGCAAGGGGCACACTGTAAGGAGAATGTCTAAATGCTACTTTTGAAGAAAGTTGCAATTTTTTTTCCTTAAAAAAAGACTCAAAGAGCCAAATATGTGACTTCTTCTACTCGTACAAGAAACTTTATGCCTTTATGCACATCAGAAATGTGCAAATGGGATATTTGGGTTTTTCTCTTACATCTTTATTAGCCTAGCTTGGACCCTTGATACAGTAAAGAATTGAAAAGTAAACACTTTTTAGTGATTTTGAACAGTTCAGCTGTGGTTCCTATGACAGAGAAATGCAGAACAATGCTGGTGGAGAATCCACTGGTCTTTCCAAGTCCCTTGTGGTGGGGTGGAGGTGTCATGGTGTAAGCCCAGCTGGCAACAAAGCAGCACAAGGCCACCCGCTCACTCCCCACCCCCTTCCCCGGTTGGGATGGGGAGGATAAAATATAAAGAAAAGCTTGTGGGTCAACACAAGGACAGGGAGGGATCACTCACTAATTATGGTCACAGGCAAAAACCAGACTCAACTTGGGAAAAACCAAAATCAATTTAATTTACTACCAATCAAATAAAAACAAGAATATTGAGAAGTAAACCCAAATCTTAAAACATCTTCCCCCCTCTTCTTCCTGGGCTTAACTTTACTCCCCATTTTCCCTACCTCCTCTCCCCCAGCAGCACAGGCGGATGGGGAATGGGGGTTATGGTCAACTCATTGCATGCCTCTGCCACTTTTTCCTCCTCAGGGGCAGGACTCCTCACACTCTTCCCCTACTCCAATGTGGGGTCCCTCCCACGGGAGACAGTCCTCCACAAACTTCTCCAATGCGGGTCCTTCCCACAGGCTGCAGTTCTTCATGAACTGCTCCAGTGTGGGTGCCTTCCACGGGCTGCAGTCCTTCAGGCACAGACTGCTGCAGCGTGGGCTTTCCCATGGAGTCACAGCCTTCTTCAGGGCAATCACCTCCTCCGGCGCACCTCCTCCCCCTCCTTCTTCACTGACCTTGGTGTCGGCATAGGTGTTTCTCTCACATCCCACTCCGCTCTCTGCTGCAGGTTCCCCTTCTTAAATCTGTTCTCCCAGAGGTGCTACCACCGTCATTGATAGGCTCGGCCTTGGCAAGAGGCAGGTCTGACTTGGAGCTGGGGAAGCTTCTAGCAGCTTCTCACAGGAGCCAGCCCTGCGGCCCCTTGCCTGCTACCAAAACCCCACCAGACAAACCCAATACAGGAGGTGACCCAGCAAGGGCTCCTGGTGCTAATATCTAGTTATAGGGTCAGCTACCCACACAGGTTCAACTCCTAGCTCATACAGGTAAATGACCCTTTACCATCACTGCGAATCACTCCAACAGTAGACTTTTCCCTCCACAATCTGAAGAGTATAGCATATGCCTTGAGGCTCTCAGCCATTGGAAGATGTTGGTGTGTGGCTTGCAAGGTTAGAGATACTGGCAACTGTACTTCCAGCATACTGTATTGCCACCCGTCTGCCATGAGCCTTCAGGATTTTACTGACTGGGAAAAGTGATTGCTCTCGCCTGACAAAAAATTTTTAAATGGAAGTGGAAGGGAATTATGGACCTTTACTCCTGCACCTAGATGGAGGCATGCAGCATTACTCACCTCAGGGGCACACAGCGGTCCAAGAGGTAAAACAGGAGGCTGAGCTGTCAATGTCTTCTCCAAGGACAAGCCCACAGGGACTTTTGGGCTTCCTGAAGGAACACAGCAGTGACAGTAACCCCAGAGAGCTCCCACCCAGAGGCAGTCCGCCTCATTACTCACCTTTCTTTTCCTATGTTTTCCAACCTGGAGTACGGTGGCCCTGTGCCATTTTCAGTACCTTAAAGATACAGTCATGCTTTCCCTAGGCATGAACAACTGCAGAACTCAAGTCATAAGTCACGCTCCCACTCCTGACTACCCATAGCATTATTATTGCTTATTGTTTCTACTGCAGGTGAAGCACCAGGCAGGATCATGTCCAGTTGTGCTCATTGTTGTACAAAACATACAGGAAGATATAGAAACATTTTACAAAATACTACAGTCCTACATAAAAGTGTGTACATGACGTGGTAGTTATAGTTACTATCCTCTTGGTGGCAGAATGAAGTCTATAAAAATAACATTCTGAGAAATCAAAGGATCACAGCAACTCGAGTCAGTTTTACCTTCTGATCTATTTGAAAAGTCTTTATTAAAAAGATAAATGGCAATACCAAAAATGCTGCCCTGGGAGCAGTTCTGATGTATACTAATTGCAAACAGCTCTGCACATTCATTACATATGGTATGGCTCCTCCTAGTGAAACCCTGCACAAACAGTTGAGGACTAATTTTCCTCTCTTCCAGTATTTCCACCACCTCTTGAACTGCAGTTACTTAAGGGAAGGGAAAAAACCCAAAGGATTATTTGCAGTTTTACTTCATAAACAAACTTCTGCATTCAGATGTCTGTGTTTGGCGGCTGCTGGCTTCTGTGGCTCCTTTGCATGTGTGTGTTTGCCAGTTACCATTTGGGCCATCATAAATCAAAGCACTGTCTCAAGGAACTCCAGAGTGAAAGCATAAGCTGCTAGAGTTTGAGCTAATGACAATTGTCATCTGTTATAGAGTATAAAGCCTCTTTCACACCTTCTGGTAGCTCCCACCCTCTCCAGAAAGCAGAGCAGGTGAATTGTAAGGCAGAACTTGGCCCCATGGCTTCTAAAATATTGCACTTTGCAGTCATACAGAGAAAAGAAATATTTTATCTGAGTTACTTCATCTGTTTATCACCATAGATGGCTATTTAATTCACTTAGTAAATATCATTTTTGCAGTTAGTTTAACCAGTTTTGCTGTAATGATAATGTTTTAGTCATAAATAAATGCCAGCAGCAAAAGTAAAAAATGAGGTCACAGGAAGACAAGAAACTTCATTGTCAGTGAGGTTAAAAATGGAAGTGAACAATCAAAGGATTTGGTAGAATTATGAAGAATTCATACCTTAGAGATTTCTGCAACTTTCTGGTCTGGAAGATTTTGAAAGTTTGGGTTCATTACAGGAGATGAGAAGAGTTTCACCTTTGAAAGGAGGTGATTAAAGTAAGCTTTAAAATATTCCCCGCTGAAGGCTGTAGGAGGCATTGACAAACAGAATCTATTAGTAGCAAAAAAAAAATAAATCCCCAAACAAAACAAAAGCACAACTAATCTGTCTGTCCAATTAAAAGACCCATCTGGCCTGCGCTAAATAGTATCTAAATGAGTGAGTTAAAGGCAGTATACTCCAGAGTCGATGCTCTGCAGAGGCACAAAGTAAATTGCACATCCTTAATAAGCTCCCTCATGGTTCGCCCAGTCCTCTTCCATGCGCTATGCTTGGCTGCCTCTGGTACTGGGGGGTGGCGTGAAAAAGGAGATGTTTGGGATGAAGAGGTGCTGCAGTTTAGAAAAATGGACAGAATTCCTTACACACAGGATATTGTTTATAGTAAAAACTTACTCTTGTCCTGAAGCTGGGATAAGCCTCTGTGACCAGCTCTCTCCTGTATCCTAAATCTGACAGCATTACCTTTCCACAACTACTAAGTTGAAAGCTGCAAAAAATGAGCTGTAGGCACAACACTCACAGAGCAAGAAGCTAAAGCTAATGACAGTCCCACTGTGCGGGAATACTTACCACTGGCACAGACATCAGGATTACACCAACTGGCTCCTCTATTAATGTTTCAGGAACAGATCTGAAATAACTGATAAATTGAAACCTGAGTTAGAGCTGAGTGACTTTTAGACTCTGAAGACTTCCCTGCATCCTTGTTTGACTCTGACCCTGAGTCTTGTCACTGCCATTTCATTGTATTATCTGTAATGGATGCAAAGCTGCGATTGATGGACAGTTGTTCTTCCCTTACAATTAGGTATGAATCTGTTATGAAAATCCAGCTGGTTATTTCTAGACTTTCCTGAAATGACTCTCTAAACACAGCTGCCTTACAGTCATGGTAAACATTCTTCACAAAGGCCAGTTTGCTCTGCAGGCCCCAAGGAATGTGACAGCTTGATACCTGGATAAGCCTGGGCTCAGTTTCTGTTTCTACAGAAAAGCTGGAGTCTCTAGCGGATGTTGGTAAACAAACCCTGGAGCCATTACTTGATAGGGTTCATAAGCTGTTACTCAGCACCTTGTAATATGGAGTTGGATGTGACAAAATGGAAGACAACAAAAAATCAGAAAAGTATTTCAGAAATACCTGCAATGAATAATCACGCACAGAGCAAGCTGCTACTGAGGTGCTATGCTATTCAGCTGTTACACGTGGCCTGACTTGGCTCACCTTGCACCAGGCTGAGGTACTCAAGTAATTGTAGCTGCTAATAGGCACAAGACCTCTTCCCCAGTGTCCACATATAGTTCTCACAGGCTTCAGTACAGGAACAGAGGAAAAGGTAGGAGGGAGGGAGAGCGGGATATTGAGCCAAGAGCTGTAATCTACTCCTGTTATCAAATATAGAGACTTTTTGTCTAGAAAATGCAGTCATTTTAATTTGGGGGTTTCTGAAAGCTGAGGCTGGGTACATTCATGTTAGAAGCAGCATACACAAAACTCACTACTGTTAACCAATAGATAACTTTATTTAGAAAGTGTTTAGTTCTCCATTTCATAAAAGAGTTCATGTCTTCCCAGGAGTTCAGAAAGGATATGCTATAGCTCAAGCTATAGCTCAAGCTCTTGGAGCAAGTGCCACCTGGCAAAATTTGAACTGGTGAGGAGCCAGATCTCTCTGAACTTGCTGCTGCTTTTTGGGAGCTTCTGTTTGCTTTTGTGATGGGGAGGCCATGTAGGGAGTGTTAGAAAGGATGCAGGTAAAGAGCTATTATTGTTGTTGTTGTAGGACCAGTTCCATCTTCATGACTAAGACTGAGTGAAACTCGCTGCCGAATAAGATATTACTTGCTTTGGTGCTTGATGGTGCAATTGAGCCCAGAAAGAAAATACCTGGAAACCCCGGACTTGACTGTGCAAGTGTCAGGTACCACGTGTGAAATTCCAGGCATGCCAGCGCCAGGCAGCTTCCACACCCACTGGCAGCCCATGGAAGGCTGAGCTCTGCCCACGGCTGGGCACAGCAGACCACCTTGGTGGCTTTAACACACTAGCTTGTCTGAGAGGACTTGTTCTTTCTGTGCGCTATGATCAGCTGGAAGGGACTGTTGCTCCACAGATTAGTGGAAAGGTTTTCAGGTTTGCATCCTTGCCGGCAGACAAACATAATGAGCTAAAGGAAGAGGAGAAGAAATCAGAGAAGATTTCTTAAATGCTTCAAGAGGGGCCAGATGGTTGACTGCATCTCAGGAAGGACTACAGGACTTCCATAGTATTGAAGGGCTGGTAAGGTAAAAAAGGTCATCAAGGACAAAGACTATTAGCAGAGAAGCCCTTGTTTGGTTGTGAGTAATCTCATTCAAGTGCAATATTGACACCAGAGAAGGAGGGAAAGCATAAAGTTAAAACTGTAATCCTGGGACTGGCAGAGGGAAGGATGAAAAAAGAGAAACCAGCTGTCAGTGAGAGCTACCCTGTTACTTTAAAGTGTATTGATCTTGTTTCCTGTGGTCTTGTGTTACAGCAAATAAGACAATCATCAGCAGCACTACCAACATGGGATTCACCTTCTTTGAAGCAGATGCCACCATCAGCTGGATGAATGAGAGTGTTTGAATCTGTCTTTCATAGCTTACTAGTTATTCTCAAAATCATGTGACTGACTTAAACGTACAGGGGAGTGTTAGATATAAACACTGCACTCAGCCCAGGATTACGTTCACACTCAGAGGCAGAGGGGGAAGGAGTGAGTGGGAGAAATAACCCTTTGGTATATGAATACTCTCTGATTTACAATGCCTGCAGCCTTGTCATGACCCAGCAGAAAGTCCCAGTCTCACTGTCTGTCACTGCATTGTCCCATCCCAAATGCTGCAGATGAATTTAATCACACAGAGGCCTGGAGCACTTTCCATGTTGGAAACAACTAGTTTCTGTGACTGAAATGAAAGTGGAAAATTCCCAGCACAGTGAAGCTCAGAGACTTTCCTCCACCCCAACCGCTCAGCAAGCAAGGGTTATTCTAACCACACATCACATCGACTTGAGGGAGGCTGCCGAGCTGCCTCTGTACTTTAAATGAGAAGCAGCAGCACTTTAAGAGGATGGCTTAGCAGACAGAAGGGGAAGCCCGACGGCTGCAGGAGCGGTAGAGATCAGGCCACACTGCAGTCACCTCTAGACGATGGGGTCACCCTCTGCCCCAGGTCTGGGCCTGGCCCCAGAGCCTGGCTGGTGGGGCAAAGGCTGCAGCATGATGGTTTTGATGGGGCAGGCACACTGACTGTAATTCAACGCCGGGAGCGAGACCTTCCATTACCCGTCGGTTTCCTTCTCCGCTGGAGGTGCTTTCCCAAGACGTGAGGAAAAAAAAAGCACCGCAGCTGGGGGCCACATCTCCCCTCTGGGACGGCCGGAGTCCCCCCGGCACCAAGGTCCGAGCCTGAGCCGCCTCCGGACTCCCCAGTGTCAGACCCACACGCGGGCCATTTCGGAGGGGGGGCGGCTGCTCCCAGAGCGATCTCTGCTTAGCAGGACGAGGCGAGGATTGCTCCAAACGGCTAATCGCTCTTAATGCCAACCTGGCAAGAGAATAAAACTAGGTTTCCCTAAGAAACAAAGGCGCGGAACACCCACAGCTCCTGCCTCCCCTCCCGACAAATTCAGGCAGCCCTGAAGACCACGGGTGATGGACAGAGCTATTTCTCTCGCCGGGTATTTCGCGGTGTTCATGCAACGCGGACCCCTTTTTCCTACCATGCAACGTGTAGAAATACTGTAGAAATAGCACAGTAGCCTCTCCAGGCAAAGAACACCCTGGCAAAGCGGCGGAGCGGAGCTGCCCCTCCACCCGGCGGGAGCTGCGCCCGCCCCGGCGGGGACGGCGGGCGGGCGGGC
>NW_010973368.1:1925987-1929466 GCF_000737465.1 Haliaeetus leucocephalus
GGGCGGGCTCCCCGCAGCCGGGCCCCCCGCAGCCGGGCCCGGCACCCACCGCCCGCTCCTGCGCGGATTTCGGGCTCCTGCCCGGAGAAGTGTCACTCTCCAGACTCGAGAAAATATGTTTGTGTCTCGCGCTCTGTCCACATCGTTGTGGTGGGGGTGTGTGTGGGGGTGTCCCCTTTCCCATCAGGCTCAAAGATTCAAGGAGAGATGGGGGAAAAAAAGAGAGGCAGAAGCGCCTGCATTTGCTGCGTTTGCTTCTGACGCCAGAAGGGATTTAGAGCTACTACCGGCAGCTTATTCAGAGGGTCCCAAAGCACACCAAGAGAAAAATAAACGAGCAGGAAGAAAAGCGTTGGGTTTAAGCACGCAGTCGGGGAGCAGCAGCGGACGAGCCGGAGGCAAACGTTGCTCTGGTTATTCCGGCAAAGCTCCCGGGGAAGGAACCGCCTCCCACTCCCAGAAAACGTCCCGGATCGTGTAAGACACAACTACGCTGAAAACAAATGTATATACAACTATACGTGGATCGTGCGTTGGGAAAAGGCTGGCGCTTACCGCTATCCTTTTCGCCGGGAGAGAAAGCGGGGGCATTTCTCGGCCCCGGGGGCTCTCCCTGCTCCCCCGGCAGCCGGGGCCAGGGCTCTCCCTCTCCCGCGGAGCCGGGCGAGGCACTGCGCGCAGTATCCGCGGGCGTCCGCGCTCCCTGCGCCCAGGTGTGTGCTGCCAGGGCAGAGCGGTCCTGGTGCCGCATCCCCCCCGAGGGGTACCCCAGCCGAAGGGGAAGGATGGAATGGGCAACCTGAGACCACCCGGCGTACAGCTTCCCGGTCAAAAAGCTGGCGCCTCGAAAGCGATAAAAACCCGGGCGATCGCGAATTTTACCCCGGTCACAGCCGGAGTCGCCTCACGGTGTCCCCTGCCTCTGGGTGAGGGCCACGGAGGCACCGCCGAAAGCACGGGCTGCGTCCCCGCGGGGACCGGGGGGCTGCTGCGGGGCCGGGCAGCCCCCCCGGCCCCGGCCCCCCGGGGCTGGGGACGGGAAAGAGCGGCGGCCGAAAGCAGGGCAGAAGGGGCTGCAGGCGTGGGCCGCGGCCGGGGACCTGCTCCCCCGGTTGCGTTCTGCAGTTTTCATGCGGTCACCTTGAGCTGGCATCGGGCGGGTGTCGCCCGGGGGGCTCGGAAAGCGCTTCCCTTGGGCGGGGGAGCCCGTAGGGTCCTTCGGTGTCACGGCGGGGTCGGGCTCCCCCCCCCCACCCGGGCGCTGGGGGCAAGCGTGGCTACCTGCGGCCGGCCTTTCCACGCCGGTTCACTGATACAGAGGTCCGAGCCTGTAAAGTCCTTTCCCCGCTGCCACTGAATTTGGACGTCCTAATAGTCTAATACCTTCCCCTTAGTCCAACAAGCAAGCACTCGTATGCATATAGCCATATACATACACCTGAAGGAGACCCATTTTAATGCGCACCTGTACATTCAAAGAGAATGCTAACCGGGAAATACGAGCACAAAAATTTTAGCTGACTTTTAATAAAAACGTTTCTGAAAGCCAAACTAAAGTTCATCTTTAGCGTCTAAATCCGCACCACATTCCGAGTGTAACCCTACCTCTTTTGCATTGTTTCTCGGAACAGCGTGCTCAGTTTTGTTTGTAAATGAGAAACTGTATTTTTATGTGTTTAAGCAGAGAAATACTGAAGGTAATAGGTTCAGAAGTTTTAAACCATTTTTGTTGCTGAAAAAAACATCCACAATTTTTTTAAGGAAGTTGTATGGTTATTAATATAGGAAGCTGGTCCTGATAGTGTTTCGTGTCTGCTATGGTGCTGCAGCTGTCTAAATATAAAATGATTTTTAATTTACAATAACAATACATTAATAATTCATCTATGACTATTTGATT
The DNA here is from genome assembly GCF_000737465.1 of Haliaeetus leucocephalus. Lineage (NCBI taxonomy): Eukaryota > Metazoa > Chordata > Aves > Accipitriformes > Accipitridae > Haliaeetus > Haliaeetus leucocephalus. Next base: position 1,927,888 of record NW_010973368.1, read on the forward strand.
CTTTTAAATGAGTTTTCCACTCAGAACTTGGCAATTATGTGGTCTTGCGACTATATTTAACAGGAGTGGGATTTACAGCAGATAATTTTTTTTCCTCCTTTTAATAGTCATAATTTACGAGTGGAAGATAAAGGTTAAAAACTGCAAGGTAAAAAGGGCACCTCATTCAAATCCCGTGGAAGTGCCCTCCTTCATCCTAAATTGTGTGCATACAAAGAATAAACAAACCTTTCAATTGTGAAGAACAACGGGGTGTTGTTTGCTTTTTTTTTCCTAAGTGACATTTCATCTATTACTCCTATTATAAGTGGAGGGTGTTTGTACATAAGTGAAGAGAGATACTATGTGGCTTATATGCTGATATCCAGAGACTAAGAGGCTGTTCACAATACTCTGGATGATACAAGAGAGACGTCGGACAAATATCTGCAGGTTTTGACAATGAACGGAAGCAGCTGGCCTGAGTTTCCTAAATTGCTGAGCCGCTGCTGAGTTCGTAGATATGGACACCAATCTGTGAACTTGTGCCCAGGTCCCACGTCGGCCACTTCACCCTGCCTCTGCCCAGCGACCGGCAGCAGGTCTTTGCAGCCGAAGGGTCACTCGCCTCGGTCAGGGACTGGTCTGGTACCTGGAAGTCGCAGAGATGCAGTAAACCTCGCACTGCACTGCACGGAGCTTCTGACTGGGCACCCGTGGTTTGCCTGATTTGGGATAAGCACTGACCTTTGTCACGCAGAGAAGCCCTGGTACAGGGGTGCGGGGAGCTGCTAGTAGCAGCATCTCCAGCAGCAGCTATACTTGGAGGTCTTGCCTGCAAACTTTCTCTGGAGACCTTGGCATCACCTTTCTTCCCATCATAGAGGTCCTAGTCTCCCTCAAGCAGCAGGAAAGGCCCACACCTCCCAAGGTCCTCCTGTTCCCCGGCCCCGCCGCTGAGCATCTTCTGCCTGTTGGGCGGGCTGAGATGACCTAAAAGGCTCTGAGGAAAAACGTCCCCAACGGGGATGTCTCAGATCTCATCCTTGGGGAGGAGGAAAACTCTCAAGTAGAGACACTGGTAAGGCCGGGTGGATGCAGCACGCCTCGGTGGCGGGGGCAGTGTGACACGGGGCCCTGTCGCCGGTGGCACGGGGATGTCCCGAGGGAGTCTGAGCCGGGGCCACGCACCGAGCAGCCGCCGCTGCCTGTCGGTGTGGAGCCGCCCGTCGCCGCTGAGACGATGCCTCGGCGCTCAGCACAGGGCTGTACACGCCAAAATTCCCTCACCTTCCTCCCTCCGGCTCCGCCACCGGAAGCAGTCCCAGGGCAGTGCACGGACTGCAAAGGCCGGATCCGGCTCTCCAGCCTGGAAGCTGCCCCCGTCGGGGATGCTCTGGGGCTCCCTTGCCAGGAGTGGGACGGTTCTGCAGCCCAGGCGCTAGTCCTGCTGCGCCCTCTCCCTAGGGATGGACCGGGATACGGGGCCGGAGGTGGGCAGCTGCGGGAGGGGGCAACGCGTCGCCCCGACGTGCGGGGCTGCTGGCTGCAGGCCGCCCCTTTCCCGCATACCCCGGGCTGGCCGCTTCCCCCGGGGACG
>NW_010973368.1:1929476-1935481 GCF_000737465.1 Haliaeetus leucocephalus
GCTGGGGGGGTGGAGAGAACCCCCCCCACCCCCCGGGAAAAAGGGGGGGGGGGGGGGGCGTTGCAAAATCACAGCACGACGAGGGAAGCCAAAACGCCCCTCAGCGCCGCGACTGGCTCCGCATCGTCTCTGCGTTACTCGTTATTGCTGCATTTGGCAGAAAACCCACGGAGAAACCCCTCTTAAATGTCGTTTTCCGACGCCGCCAGAAGCCCGAGGGAAAAAAACCCTTCGCGCCGAGGGGCATCTGCCTCTCCCCGGGAGCGGAGTCACGTTAGGTGGGCAGTGGCGAGGGGCAGCGGTCTCCTTTCCTCGAAACAGCCGTTCTTCTCCAAAGGAAAAAAAAAAAAGTATATCGACAGCACTATTCTGCATTAAACACTGCAGCGTCTCAACGTTGTAAATGCGCTGCGTGGGTTTTATCCTCCCAGTTATTATACCGCAGTTGCGGGAGAGAAATATTTTGCAAACGAAATCGAGACGGCCCGGTGCGAAACCCGGCCCCGGAGCTCTGCACGCCCGAGGCCAGCGGCTCCTCGGCGGGAGCGGGCTGCCCTGCCCCAGTCCCGCCGGGCTGCAGCCCCCGCGGGCGGCCGGAGCCCTCCCGTCCCCCGGCCCGGCCCGGCCCGGCGCTTTTGCCGGAGAAGCGGCAGCGCAGGCTGCTGGGGATAATTGCAATCCAGCACTTGGCTGGTACGCAGCGTGGGTGCAATGACACTTCCATTTCCACGCGTGGTGTAGGCGGGCAGGGCTGGACGGCATCCGCCGTGTAAAAAACACTGAGTTTCACCGGAGAAACTTCAAGCCGGGGAGGCAGAAATTTTCGTTTACTTTATAAAAAAGCAGCAAACCGATAGTGAACTCCACGCCCGATTACGTCTTCGCTATTTCACGTCGGAAATAATTTGTTTTCACGTGCCTCAGTAATGTCACCGGCCCTTTGGGGAGTGGGTTGAGAGGCGCGACGCCGGGGTCCCCCCGGGGACCGAGCGTCGAGCGCAGCTGCGGACCCGCGCAAGGCAGGAGGGGATGGGGCAGGGAGAAGGGACAGCTCGGCTCTCTCTCCGCCTCTCTTTTTTTCTCCGTTTGATTCTCACAACGAAAGGAAACCCTCAGAGGGGGAACGGTCTGGTTTTCTCCAGGCTGTAAAACATTAAGATGGCTACAAATCTTTCAGCGGAGGCCAACAAAACTTTCTTTCTTTCATAAACATGATCGCATTTCCTACCCTATCAGGAAAAAAAACCCCAAGCCCACAACCAGCCCTCCGTGTTTTGTGACTATGTAATGCAAAGGGGAGACAAGGTTTTGGAGAAAAACGCTAACAGCCCTTTTCCTTTGGAAAAGCCTCCAGCCCAGACTCCGTCCTGGCGCGCCGGGGCCCTGCGTGTCCCTCCTCCTCCCCCGTTTCCACCTGGGCTGACCGCCGCGGTCCGTGAGCCGCAGAACCGACGTCCCCACCTGCAGACAAACCTCAGGTCATCTCAGAGCGATCTCCTTTCCAGAGCAACAGGGCACCGACGAGTATAACGCATAGGATGCAGGTATCCGTATACACATTTTTGGATAAAGGGTTTATGCACACGTAAAGCTCTGGGAACTGAAACCCTTAAAGAGAAAGGATCGAGACGAAAAGGGCGCGCTTTCAAACCTGATCGGGAAGGATCGCCACCGCCGTTAAGTCCCGAAGACAAATATTTAGGGTCGGTTTAACCGTGGGAAAGGATTAGCGGACACAAAGTCAAGTGAGGAAACTTCCTCCCCGGCGCAGCCACCTGCGGGATCGCAGCCTGGGCCGCTGCCCGCCGCCCCCGGCGACCCCCTCCCCCGCGCCGGCGACCCCCTTGGGGCTCACTCCGCCGGACTGCACGGCCGCAGGGAAGGAGAAACCCCGCTGGCAGCCGAGCCCCCCCCCCCCCCCCCAAAAAGGGGGGGGGGGGGGGAATATTCTTCCCCTGGAACTGGTGAGACATTCGTTATAAATCGTCCGGCGAAGGTACAGCCCCGAGGTGTGCGGGAGAGCAAGGCAGAGCCGCACTCGGCTTGTAGCTGCCTCTCGTAAAAACGCAGCCAGGAGAGAAACAGGCATTGATTTGAGCCCCCGTGCAGGCGAGCGCCTAAATTCCCCGTGCCCGTGGGTGTGCTGGGCTCCGCCGGCGCAAGCGGGAGCTGGGAGCGCCCGCCCCCCCCGCCCGGCGCCCTCCCCGGCACCGAGCGGGGCATCGCCAGGGCCACCCCGACAGACTGCTTGGTGTAAGCAAACCGTCCTGCTGCCCCTCGCCGTCGCTGGCAGCGACCCCCCTGCCCCGCGGGAAGGGCTCCGTCCCTCCCACCTGCCGTGGCACAAAGGAGCCCGCCTCCGTTTGCACACATGGGCACGCTGGCGTGTGCGTGCGTGTGTGCGATCTCGAACGAAAGCCACGAAGAGAACGCAACGGTTTCCAAAGCCAGACTTTCTGCAGTGTGTCTGGGAAGACGACAGAGCTACCGGGACTCTCTCAAACGCTTCTGGTTACTTGAAAGCAGCTCGAAAATGCAATTATTCCTGTAGGTGGCACTGGTACTAGGTGTTGCAGAAGCAAAGGCAGAAACGGAGAAAATTGCCTAGGAATTCCCAATTGGTTCCTATAATTTAATGCAGAACAATAGAGGTATTTTTTTCATTTACTTTAAATTCATGTAACATGTGACAAATGAATACCCGATTGCTTTATTAGAACAAAATATGCTTTTAAAATCTGGGCCTCTGTAGCTTTATGGCCTGGTCCCTGAGAATTGTCTATTTCCCTATATGTCATTAAACAAATCCTAGCGCAAAGAGAAATTAACTCAGCACTGCTCATTCAAGTCAAATGTTTGCACCAGGAAAGCCCTAATGAGACACTGTCTGGTTTCCAGAGGGGCTGCTAAGAACAAGTGGCGGCAAAGTTATTAAATCTGTCCAAGCAACTAACACATCATTAAGACACCCCCCCCCTCCAACCCTTGCAACCTCGATCGGAATATTCAAGCGAGGGTGGAAGGAGTAGGACGGTGGCACCCCCGTCGTGGGCCAAGAGAGATGTCGTCGTCGTCTTCCCCCCCCGGGGGGGCTGGGCTGGGGCAGCCCCGGCGCTCGGCGCGGCGGGGTTTGGCGGGGAATCTCCGTCCGCGGGGGTGTCGTTAACCCCCGGCTCTTCTCCCGTCTTCGCACTACTGTACGTTTATTTCACCTGCTCATCTGTCTTCAGTGTATTCCAGTAAAGGGCAGGCGCCTGCTCTTGCCTTCACTGGAGAGGATCTGCTGCGGACCTGAGACGGAGGGGGGTCGACCCGGACAAGGCAGCCGGGTCTGTCCGTCCCCTCCTCTCTCCTGGGAAGGGGCCAGATGCCCGGAGGCGCTCGCCACGGGTCGCCTGAGCTTCAACAGACCTTGCCAGCTCCTTCTCCCAGCAGGGCGGGGGGCGGCTCCCCGCGGCACCCCAGGGGCTGAGAGCCCCGGCCGGGCCGGGCCGGGCGCTGGGAAGCAGCCGGCGCCGAGCCGCGGGGAGCCGCTGCCCGAGCCCCGGCGAGCTGCTTGCGCTCCGGGCGAGCCGCCGAGGCAGCCCGACACTGCGTGGACGTTTTCTAAGCGCTGACGCGGAGGTTCCCTGCTCCTGCACGCCGGGAAGGGGATTTGCAGGAGGTTGCGTCCTTGCGTCCCAGAAGCATGACACTGGAAAGCCCTGTGCCTTGATTTCTTGCTGTGTTCCGTTTCCCTTCAGATTTCGGGGTCTGTCACCGCCAAGGTGATTCCAAGACCTGACCGTATTTTGCCCGCCATTGCTTCCTAAGTATGCAGGAAATGTTCAGACATGGCTTGTTTGTATCCGATGAAACTTTGTTAAACAAAATTTCATCCTATTACATTTCCATTCTCCGTCTTGTCCCTGACGTCAAATCAATTTGTTAAAATTGAAATCACACACTCACACATGGCGCTGGTCCCCCTCCGCCCCCCAGCCTGTTTGAGGACGGGACACAATAAAAAAAATCTTTTGTGGAAGTTTCGGAGTTGTTGCGAGTATTTCCGTGCACGTATTTTCCGTGAATATTATATTAATTCAATTAATGTAAAACTATCCCCTCATGGATTCCCACGTACTTTCGTACACGAAAGCAGGCAGTTTATGTGTATAAGCGTGTGGTTTTTAGCAAGCTAAAATAAGGCAGCGGGCAGCAATAAAAGCGACGTCTACCAACTAAGGATCGGCGACGTGTCCCAGGACCACTCTCACCGAGCCTTTTTCCCCCGAAGAGGGGAAAACAAGTGGAAAACCAGGTCTGCCCCTGCGGAAGGGCGGGGGCTGGGGGTGGCCAAGGGGCTCGGGGGCTGGGGGGTCCCTGCCTGCAGCCACACGCTGGCGGAAAGAGGCATCTATCTCCCCGTGAAAATCCCCCCTTCTCCTTCGCAGCCGCTTCCAAGAGAGCGTCTGCCGGGGGCTTGTTTGAAGTGCGTTTGTCCCGGGCTACGCGGGAGGGTCAGCACACCTGAGACCTGCGGGTCAGGCCGGGTATTTTCGAGCCCGCAGACTCGGAGGGGGAGCGGGAGCGGCGGGAGCTGCGGGCCGCCCTCCCTTCTTCCCCGGGGGAGCGCGGGGTCAGCCGGGACCGGCCCCGCAAGCCCTCCCGCGCCCTCCTAAGGCACGGCGCCCCAGCTAACCTGCTGGGCTCAGCTATTTTGTCGCATAAGGAAATGCACATGGCAGCCAGCGATACCCGAAGGGCCCTTCATCCCGCATCTGGTTCCTTACGTGCCTAGCAGAAAACGGGAGCGACCCCGGGGGATCCCGTGGGATTTAATACACCCGCGTGTAGGAATAGCTCCGTGCAAAACGAAAGCCCCGTTTCAAAGGTCCGTGGGCCTCACCCCTCACTACATCACACAGCGCCTTCCCTCCGGGATGGGTCACCTCCAGCCAGGGCCCAAGGCTGTCGCTAGACGCAGCACGTCTGTGTGGCTCTGGCCTCCGCCACCCCAGACCCACAGCTTCCCCACACCACCTCGAGAAACCCGGCCACCCGACGTGGGTGGGGGCTTTGCCCTTCGGGAAGGGTCGGGGGAGACTTCTACTTACAAAATATGTTGCCATACGAGCATCCTTCTGCCTTAACAGCTCCTCAGCAGCTTCCTCCCCTCGGGGAAGGAGAGGGGTTTAGCTTCCTTCCAAAAAAAATCATTACAAATCTGCAGCTTCAAAGAGGGGCTGGGGGTGGGTACCGCCTTTTACTTGGCTGGTTTCGTCCTACAGTGGGAGAGCGGAGGACGCTGGGGAATCAGCGAGGCACTACATCCCGCGGAGCCCCTCCAGAAAGGCCCTCATGGAGGACGGGCTCTCTCTGAAGACGGCTCAGGGAGGCAGGAGCCGGGCACGCCGAGGGGAGCACGGCGGCGCTGGGGGCCTCGGCCGCCTCCCGGACCGGAGCCCGGCCGGAGGGGCGCGGTGCCGCCGCACCGGGACCCCGCTGCCAGCTACGGCAGGGGCTCAAGAGATCCCAGGGGCTGGGCACTCTCTGGAGGCCCCCCCGGCCCCAGAGAAGGCCTTCGTGGCCGGGGGGAGCCAGGGGCTGCCAGCCGCCGCCTCGCCGGTACCGCCCGCGCACCGGGGCTGCTGCCGTTCAGGCGATTTGCTGCGGGCAGCTCACGCCAGGTCGGTTTCGTGGAGGAAAGAGGGCGAGAGGTTTGAGGGAAGGGAGAGACGCGGGAGCAGCCTCCAGCTCCCCATTGCGATGCCTCGGTGTCGAGGGGAGGCAGGCAGAGGCAGTGACCCCGGAGGCACACCGGTGGGCTGCCGGCACCGGGGGCTCCGGCAGCATCCTGCGGGACGGCACAGCTCAGTGCCTCTCTTCGGCACGGAGGGAAAGGAGCGGGAGGGGAAACCCGGCTCTCGGCTGGCCCTTGCCCGAGCCGCTTTCGGCTCCCCCCCCGCGCTTTGCTATGCCCAGCCGGGGGGACCCCGCCGTGGGGGCGCGGGTGCGTGCCGCGG
>NW_010973368.1:1935491-1936237 GCF_000737465.1 Haliaeetus leucocephalus
CGGAGCGGCCCGCACCTCGGGGCGAGCCCCCTGCCCGGCCACGCGTGCCCTTGCCCGGGTGGAGAAACCCCGAGCCCGTGCCCCCCGCCCTCCTCTCCCTGCCGCCTTTCCCCTCCGATTCTTCGATGATTTCCTACGTGAAAAAAAATTAATCTTTTTGCCAGGCAGGTCAGAAGCGATCAACAGACTGTTGTATATTGTAATGTTTTCATATTCCTCTCGGCTCCCCCTGCCCTCTACCGACTCACTGTAGATGTGACCTTTGGTATTTCAGCCCACACTCAGCAGTTGAATGGAAACAAGTTGAGCACGTTCACTTCTGATAAACATTATCCTTAAACCACTGGAGACCCGAGCAGAGTAAACGAGCTTTTCCGACAGGACCACATCAGGAACACACATTGAGAAAGGGAAAGAAACCAAATATCCAGGAGATCAGAGGCGGGCTCGGGGGTGGAGGGGTGGGAGAGGGAAGGAGGGGGAACAGACAGGTTGGAGGACACGGCGGAGGGGGGAGAAAAGGACACAACTGCGAACACAATAGGCGCAGATGGGGAGAGAAGCCGCCCGGGCAGCGTGGGAGAGCAGCACAGGGTCACGCCCGAGCATCCCAGCAGCCCTGGGGGAGCTTCAGGGGCGCCGAGCGGGTCCAGGAGTCGCGGGGCCGGGCTTACACCAGCCAGGCGCCCGGAGGTGGCCCCCGGCCACACGCCGCCGGGCCGGGCTGAAGCAACGGGAGAGGAGGG
>NW_010973368.1:1936296-1937970 GCF_000737465.1 Haliaeetus leucocephalus
GCGGGCAGGGCCCGGCAGGCGGGCAGCCCAGACGGTGCCGGGCGGGGAAGCACGCCTGCCGGGGGGCCGCCTTGTCGGGGATCCCTGTAGCGACTCTGCTTCGGGAAGAAGTACGCCGTTACTGCGGATCGGAAGCTTTACGGACGCGCACTCCCTTCCATTGTTTAATTACATAATTAACTTAATGAAAGGCTGGATCCGGGTCCCACTAGTTCAATGCCCCAGCCTTAAAAATACCCAAAGCAGGTCGGCTCACAACACCGAAAAGGATTCTGGCTTCACCAAATGCCGGCAGTATTGGCTGCGCAGCGTGCCGTAGCTTTCTGACGGTGGCATTTGCGCGGGGAGGTGGGGATCCCCTTTACCAGCAGTAATTTTGTCTAGGTTGAGGAAACACCACAATTTACAAGTGTGATATTCTGAATTTGCAACTCACGTTGCTGAAATAAGCACAAAACTGCCGCAGAAAATTTGTTGTTGTTGGTTTTGGGGTGGGGGTATCTTGTCGTTTGGGGGTTTTTTGTTGTTTTGTTGTTTTGTTTTGATGGGGGTTTTTTTGGTCTTTTTTTAATCCCTGTGGAGGAAGCAGAAGTATCCGCCGATATTGCCATCAAATAGAGATACCTCCGAAAGAACGACAACTGCCTTCTTTCCACCACATAAACGTCTGCAACATGCCATTAATTTCTGGGCGATTCCTGCAACACCCTACTTACTCCTACCTATGCACGTTCGTAGCGATATGTGCAGGCTCTGAAGTCTAGCTCAATTAATTTGATTTTTTCTAAAAATATGTTACAAACATTTCAATTAAAATAACATTTATACAGCGTTCATACACACCAGTGACACCAATTTCGTATTTACTTGCTGATATTGCGTGCACTCCGGCCACCACATTATTTCTATTCACGTTTTATTTAATTTATAGAGCCTGTACCTTCGAGACTCTATTAAAAAAACCCAAACAAACCCAACCCAAACCCAACCAAAACAAGCAAAAAAGAAACTCAGGGAAAAAAAAAAAAGGAAAACATGATAAATCCTTGGTTGGAGCTGGGAAGCCCATGATGTCTGTGTGGAACATGACGTACGTGGGATGAATGCAAGAGGCACACACACGAGCTCACAGATCCGTACACCTAATGCCAAACCAAACACTTCTTCCACATACACAAACACGCCGTGACCCACACGTACTTTAATTCCTACCAGCTTTGTCTGTTTTTCTTTTAACTGTTAATATGTAGCAGTGTCTTTGATAAAGCTGAAATCAGCTGCGAGGCGTTGACATTTTACAGTTAGGCGCCGTGCCACATTTAGCGTGGGGATTAAAACAAAGCCGGGGCCGGTCTTTGGCGGCCGGGGAACCCCGGCACCCCGGTGCCCGGGCGCCGCAAGCCCCGTCCCGCCTCCGCCCAGGGCAAGAGAACCTGCAGCCGATTTCCCGACCGCTTTGCGCTTTCCACCAAAAAAATGACTCGAGCCCCACCGCTCGCAGCCTTCTCGTGCACCACCCGTGAAAAATTCGTTAGCGAGAAAGTCCTTTATTACAACAAGGGGACCGTAAACGCGGGAGAACTTCTCTGCCGCACTCGCCAGGTCCAACCGCGCCTGTGTCAAGACATCGCTCTGCTTCTGTCAAGGAAAGGGGGAACGTCTCCGCCAGCCCCG
>NW_010973368.1:1937980-1940382 GCF_000737465.1 Haliaeetus leucocephalus
GCCCCCGGCCGGGCGATGCCCTAGCGCGGTACCGGTACCGGTGCCGGCCCCGCCCCAGCGCGACCCGCGCTTCCCGCGCAACTTACCGCCGGGCAGGTGGGAAATAACTGGCCATGTCTATTGTGGCGGCGACCCAGGTGCCGAGCACGCCTGCGAGGGAGAGCGGAAGGGCCGCCGGCGCCGCGCTGTCCGTCATCTCCCCTGGCCATTGGGAGGGCGGCTGGGCGGCGGGGCCGCCCCCGGGGGCGGGCCCGGGGGAGCGATGGGCTGCGGCGCCCTGCCCAGCCCGGCCCTGCCCACGTTGCCCTGAGGTTGAAATGCAGAAGTCAAGGCTCTGTCGTCGGGAAGCAGATTTCCTCGTAGCCTTTTTTCCCTCGCGCCCCTGCTGCCTCCCCGGCGGAGACCGGAGAGCCTCGGGGGCTGGTGCGGCCGGGAGCGCGGGAGGCTGGGAGCCCGTCTCCGGGCGCGGGTCTCCGCTCGGGATTTAGGGCAGCCCCAGCGGTGTCCTGCTCGGAGGAATGGGTAAGTGGCCGGGAGCGGCGGGAGGGCTCGAGGGCTGTCAAGAGCGGGGGAGCGCCCGTGCGCCGGCATGTGCCGCCGCCGCAGCGGCTCCCTTATTGACTTTGCTCGTGTTCCTACAAGTCGTAAGAACACGCCGAGGGCCAGGAGCAGGGAAGAGAGAAAGCCAGCGGCTGCTCGGCTTATTAGGAACGCTATCAGGCGAGCGGGAGGCAGGATGGCAGCCGAGTGGATGGCTGGAGCCCGCGGCACGCTGGATATTATTCCTGACACCCATCTTAGCAGTTAACATTTTAGCACGTTTGGTTTACAGCCTGGTGTAATTGTGCTGTTAAGCGAGAGGCGCTAACAGCACCAGAAACGGTCTTTAAAAAGTTAGTCGCGACTCAGAAGCACCGCGTTGCCCTTGCCTCTCCCAAGATGTAAAAGAATTTCCTCAACTACTTTTCCTTCCTCCCCCTCCCCCACGTCTTCGAAAATGCTTTTCTTCTCTTTTTCTTTTCTTTTCTTCGTGGTCTTTTTTCCTGTGGCAATAAAGCTGACTGGTCTGTTGGGGCGATCTCGTTTTTCATCCCGGGAATGTGCTTTTTTGGAATATGTTTGATGCCCAGTCCGGAGAGCTCCGACATTTGTTGCCGCGGATTTTCTTTCTTTCTTCCCTCTCTTCTTTTTTTTTTTCCCCTCGTTTTGTTTTTTTTGGGGTTTTTTTTTCCTCTTCCCTATTTGTCTCTCCCCCCCGCCCCCCCTTTCAATTTCGGGGACATCCCGCTATTATAAAGAAGCGTGCGTGGAGTGACCTGGGGGTCCCCGAGCTGTGACATCTGCCTTGTGATGAGGAGCAGTTCGGACGCCCCCTTCTGAGCCATTCGCCGTGTCCGACGGGTGTGTTTGTGCGTTTGCTTGCAGAACCTGCCTTCGGGGAAGTGAACCAGCTCGGGGGGGTGTTTGTCAACGGGAGACCCCTGCCCAATGCCATCAGGCTGCGGATTGTGGAACTGGCGCAACTGGGCATCAGACCGTGTGACATCAGCCGGCAGCTCCGCGTTTCCCACGGCTGTGTCAGCAAAATCCTGGCTCGCTACAACGAGACCGGCTCCATCCTACCGGGGGCTATCGGAGGCAGCAAGCCTCGGGTCACCACCCCCACGGTGGTAAAACATATCCGGACCTACAAACAAAGGGATCCGGGCATCTTCGCCTGGGAGATCCGGGATCGCCTGCTGGCCGACGGCGTGTGTGACAAGTACAACGTGCCGTCGGTCAGCTCCATCAGCCGCATCCTCCGGAACAAAATCGGGAACCTGTCTCAGCAGAGCCACTACGAGTCCTACAAGCAGCACCAGCCGCCCCCACAGCCTGCTCTGCCCTACAACCACATCTACTCCTACCCCAGCCCCATCGCTGCTGCAGGAGCCAAGGTGCCCACCCCTCCCGGGGTGCCCGCGATCCCCAGCACCATGGCCATGCCCAGGACGTGGCCGTCCTCCCACTCGGTGACGGACATCCTGGGGATCCGCTCCATCACAGACCAAGGTGAGGAGGGGGGACCCGGGGCCGCAGCGGCAGCCGGGCAGGGCCGGAGCGTTTCGGTCCCCTGCTCCCGGGCTCCTTCCTCTCCGAGGGTCGGAAGGAGGTTTCGTGCTTTGCCTCGGCAAGCCTCTCGCGTTTTTCCCCAGCCCGAGCTGGGCGCTGAGCTTACCGCAGGATGTGCCTCGGGACGCGGGCGGATCGGAGGTGCCGGGGTGGGCTGCGGGCGGACCAGCAAGCGGTCCACGCGGGCCGTCACCGCTGCCGCGGTGGCCCGAGGAGTGGCGACCTTGGCCGCAGGGAACGGCCCGGGGTGCGGCGGCCCCCGGGCACGCTCAGCCCCGGCCCCGCCGCCG
>NW_010973368.1:1940392-1942703 GCF_000737465.1 Haliaeetus leucocephalus
CGCCGCCGTCCCGCTCCCGGCCGCGGCTCGCTGCCGCCCTCCGGTCGCAGGCGCCGCCTTGGCGTTACCGAGAAGCCCGTTCTCTCTAGTTCTCGCAATCAGGCCAAATTTGCTCCGGCAGGAAGTTCAAATGTCACCTAATTGCTTTCGTTCTGATGCGGTGTTTTCCTCCGAAGCGGTGGTCCAGGCAAAGCAAACCCCCACGATTTTATTCTTTTACCCCTTCCACCTTCTTTCTGGTTCTCCGCCTGGAAACTGCGTCGCGACTCCCAGCCGCTCGCTACGCTTTGCCGCAAAGAAAGGGACATTTTTTCCATTTCGGTCTCTGCCAGTGAACTAACAGTGAAAGTGCTTAAAACAACAGTCTAAAATATCCTTCGCCTACAGCGATCTCTGTGTCCCACTCTTCCCTCCCAATTAGCGAGGGGGTGTGTGTGGGGGGGTGTGTGTGTGTGTGCGATTTCTGTTTTCATTGCGTTTTTAACGGCAACAATCCGGTTCCAGCAGCACTTCAAATGCGAACTGATCCTTTAGGCGTTGCAGAATCATTTTCTTTTTCTTTTCTCGAAAAGGTGGTATTTTTTTTAAGCAATACACACACACACACACACGTATGTTTTATTTCCATTCATACGTACAAAAATACCTAAGTTTTGTCCTTCTTCGCCCTCTGCTTCACGCTGTAAACTTTATCCTCAGACCACACTGGCACAAACAAATGTGTTTCTGAGTCGACTTTAACAAATACACGCCTGGCAATCTCTGCTCTGTGCTGGGGAGAGGTACTGTTGGCAATGAACATTAAAAAGAATGAGAACATTACAATCACATGAGAAATGGAGGGTTTGGGTTTGGTTTTTTTTTTTCGAGTTCCTCTTTTTATTAACACCACATTGGCAGGCAGGCAGGCCTCTGACGGTACTGCCGGGTGCCTCCGTATCTGCCCCGTCTCCCTCAGACCTCGGAGCTGCACACATCTTTCTGCAGCGTAAAATCTCCCCTCTTCCCCTTCCCAGCAGAGAGCCGGGACTGCTGAGCGGCCGATGCCGCAGATGGGGGCTGCTCGCCCTTGATTTATAGTATAAACTGACCTTGCTGACACGGAAAGGAAGCCCCTATTCATGGGAAAGTGTGAGATCAGCAGAAAAGGGCGCTCACCGAGAGAGCTCAATTTCTTAAGACAACTTCAGATTTGTGCCTTTCCCCAGCCTCGGCGAGGGCCCGAGCGAGGTGGTGGTGCGGGGAAGCCCGCTCCGACGGCGGCTCCGGCGGGCCCGCAGCCCCGCAGGCTCCGATGCGGCGGGGCTCGGGGGAGCCGCCCCCCCGGCCCGGGCTCCCCGGCGGGGCCCGGGGAATGTGCTCGCCTGCAAAACACCCCGCTATTCTCGTGCCGCGGCTGATGCGCGTGTAAATAACAGGACTTTTATCCCCCCCTCCCTTTTTCCCCCTTTTTTTTTTTAATTTCTTTTTGTGTTTTGGTTGTTTTGTTTTCTTGCTTTTTTTCGTCCCAAACTTGCTTGGAGCCTGCTTCATCTGCAGCCGTGTCAGGGTTGCTTCTAACGGGGGGTATCGTTTGCCCTCGGGCTCACACACACACACACACGAAGCCGTTGCCACAAATGCCCCCTAGGAGATCCCGGGGGACAAGTGCCGCGGGGCAGCTCCGTCCCGCCGGTGCAGGGACGCGGGGACGAGCGACTCGGCCAGCTCCGGGCTCGGCTGGCGATCGCTGCCATCAGCCGCACGGAGCGAGCCGGCTCCCTTCTCCCCCCGGCTCCCCCTCTCCTGGGGCTCCCAGGAGGCTCGGCGAGGTGTAGCGGGCGAGCGACGGGCTTCCCCTTAGCTCTGCCCCGCAGAGCGAGTGCCGTGGGCAGGGGGAGCCGTCTCCGGCCCGGAGCAAAGCGCTCCGCATCCCGGCCCCCGCCTCTAACCCCCCCTTCCCGCCGTGTTTCCCAGCAGTGAGCGACACCTCGCCTTACCCCAGCCCCAAGGTGGAGGAATGGAGCAGCCTGGGCCGAAACAGCTTCCCCCCCGCGGCCCAGCACGCCGTGAACGGGCTGGAGAAGAGCTCCCTGGAGCAGGAGGCCAAGTACAGCCAGGTAAAGAGAGAGGGGGGGGAGGGCGGGGACGCACAGGGCCCCTGAGCCCGGCCGCGGGCTTGCGGCCCTCGCCCGGGGCTGCCGCTCTCGCCCTGGAGCCGGTGCCGGCCTTCCCTCGGTTCTGGTTTGCAAACGGAGTCCGCCGAGACGGGCGACGTCGGGAAAGAGCCTGGCTCCCTCCTCCGCTCCTCTCTCCGCTCCCTCCCTCGGCA